>NC_134280.1:46064741-46367771 GCF_949628215.1 Phalacrocorax aristotelis | reverse complement strand
TAAAAATCCACCACCAACATTGTTCATTTGCAGTCAATATGATCCATTAAGTTTTAATTTACATATGTGTATATATATATTTATATCCATACATACATTTAAAGTGTTGATTTATCATTGACATCCGTAAAACTTGTCTGTTTTCGCAAGTGATTTCCTTTAAGCACCAGGTTTTAATAACTGATGATAAAGGGAGCTAGAAGAAACTTTACTTACACATCTGAGAGGACACTGTTCATCTATATTGACTAATGATACTGACTTACAGCTCAAAGTGCCAGCCCGTACGCAGACTGCCAAGTATAAACTGTGAGCTAGACAGTGAAATGCGTGTATGTGTTTATTTTCTAAATCCTACAGCACCTACTGCCTGGTTCTTGATACTTACATAGTGCTGCCAGCTTGGGCATCCCCAAACATTTTACCAAGATTAATTGAGGAATAATCCCATCTAAGTGAGAACAAGAAGGAAGAAAAACTCTAACAAAAAAACTAAAGCTTTTTTCCTCCATTTAACAAATGAGAAGCCATCAAACGGCTTTGTGATATGGCTTTACCAATAATGCATGGTGAGCCATGAGTTAATACTGTCAAAACTGAGTGCCATAATTAAACCTGCCAAGCTTTTTCTCTGGCTGGATTTATCCTTCAGATTGATTTTGGGGTGGAGGCAGCCAGTTGTTGAGGGACTGTACAACCCTACCACAGTGGGACTAACTGTGGTTGTCCCATAGCACCCATGGCAGTTTTAGTGTTGGCCAGTAATTTTAAGAAGGACAGCAATGCTCCTAACCACTCCAGTGGTACCAGAGCCTTCTGTTACTGAAGTCTTTTCGTAAGAGACCTTCAATGAATGCTCCAGTGTCTCGGGAAGAAAAATATGTTGACTACTACCTTGACCTTCCTACCAGCGTGAGGCAAAGGGGCATTGTTAACCTTCGTCTTTACCATAATTCTTGCTTTCCAAATAATTTAACTTAGTTTCTCTAAGATGTGTCCCTTGCTTTCTCTTCTTCTTTCGTTCTTCCCATCTCCACACTGACTGCCAAGATGCCTCGGTTCTCAAAATGATTACACCAACTCTCCAGTTAATTTTGCTATTCAGGTACTGTCTTTTTCTGCAGATTCCGCAGGACAGATTTCTTCTGCAAGTCCTTTCAGAGGAGATCTACCAGTGAAATCTCAATGATAACAGTTGAAAAGGATGATAAAATGAAATGGCAAGGAATATGTGGAACTAAACAGCAACTACTGGCTGTCTTCTGCAGAACACCCTTGCACTGCCCAAGCATCCCCACTTTATTTCTCCCTTTTCCTTATGCCCCTTAAGGTATGTTTTAGATTAGTCTAATTTAGAACATTAGCTTCTCAGCAACAGATTTTTTTATATTTTTGCCTGCACTGGGATATATGTATGTATGGCACCGTATCAGTAACAACAAGAAAGGCATCAGCACAGTTCCTTTAGCTCAAATTTGTGCGTCCTGACCAAGGTATTTATTATTTCTGCCTCTGCATGCTTTGATTTTCAAGTCAGATCATTCATGACAAGGCTGCAGGTGGAAAGCCATACTTCGGAATCAACCTTGAAGAAGTATAGTAAAGTGAGGAACATCTTTATAACTGTAATCCAAGCAGTTATTATTTAATAGCTGATAGTTTTGCTTCTCTCATCCTGCTTACTGCTGAAGAACACAAGCAGCTCATAAAGGGAAAGAGGGATACTTGGTGGGGAAAAATAGCTGAGATTTTTTTTTTCTGAAAAGTAGAGACTTCTCTCTGGAATGCATATAAGTGGTGGTATGTGCACATTGAAGTGTGCCAGCATTTATGGTAATTGGTGTCTTTGAAACATTATGTGTACACAGTCTGTCTATGGAAGGAAAAAAAGGATAAAAAAAAAGGTGATTCAAGCTCTAATAAAATTCCAGACTGATTTGGGCTGACAGCAATACGAGAATGTGTACACAGGATGCAAATGCCTGCATAATGTGTATGCTGTCTTAGTGTAACTGTGCATGTGTTCTCTCCATGTGTCTGCGCATGTGCATATTGCTTTTTAAATATTTGTATGTGTTTATGTCAAATAGTTGATTACATATTTTGTATTTACTTTTATGTGTGTCTGTCTGGACATATATACAATTCATTTTAAACGTTCATCCAAGCCTGTATAAGACATAAGTATATCCATTAGGCTGTGTCTGTCAATGCTGTAATGAAAGGATGCACATACCTGAGTTCATACTACATAGCCTAGTCAGGATGTCATCCATAATATATGTATGCATGCACTCATGTAGACATGGTTAACCTGGTTTTGTCTGACCTGGAGAGCTAGTGTATCTCTGTGCAGTAGTGTGTGTGCAAGGGAAGTGTGTTTGTGCTAGTTTGCAGACATTTAACATATTCTCAGTGTTACGGAATGCTGACCATCGAGTGCTTATGACAACATCAGGGTCAGTAATAATTGCTAATGTTAAAGATATTTTAATTTATCAAGTCAATCATGTCCGTATTCTTGCACAAAACTGACTGTATTTTCTCTCACCCACCAAAAAAGTATCAGAATTACAACACTGTGAGAGAGGTGACCTTTGTTTTTTAAGGGAATGCAGAATATGGCCCAGACTGGTTTTGATAGGTTTTTTGAATTTTTGCCTCATGCTTAGAAATACAAATCTTTAGATTTCTGATCCCAGGTTTGGAAATTGCTTCCTTAGTAAATGTTTTACGGGCTATTTGTAGCTGTCTGGTGAGCCAAAGCAAAGGACTGTATCCATCAGTTGTTATGTCTAGTTAACTTGTTAAGTGAAGCAACCTTCCTGAAGATCTCCTTGGGAGAATTTCATGCAGTTTTCTAAAGAACCAGGAGTTATTTTTTTTTATGGTAACAGAAGAAAAGTATTTCAGTCTCCAACACCTTGAATAAAAATAAGGACCTGATTTTTCACTGCTTCGTCTAATAAATTCAGGCCCATGCAAAGTGAGTGCAGAACGGGTGTAGGTGCTCTGTTCTACACTTTTCTTATCTGAGTCTTGAAACATGATTCCGTAATATGACACAGAGTACCAGCATGGTGACACAGGTCCACTTTGCTTATGCAGAACTGAGTGTACAAGGGGCAGGACAGCAGGAAATTAGGGCATAAGGGGCTATCCCAATTCCCCTGAAGCAAATGGGAGCTGGATTAAGCCTAGATCTCTAATTACATAGGGGTAATAGTCTATCAGAACTCCCACTGAAGCAAAAGGGAGTTGGATCAAGCCAAAGACTCTAACTGCATTTTGCTTGCCATTTTTGTTCATATATTTTGTTTACTCTGGCTCATATTTACATTATTTTGTAATTATTATGATGGGATTAGTGGCCATTAAATATCTGATTTCTGAATGGTATGACTTGTTCCCAGTCACTGATGTCATTGATGTATGTCAGAAGGCTTTGTATATTTTGGTGGCTATGGCAAGAGATAGATGAATTTATCTAATGATTGAAATGGATTGAGGCTTATACATTTCCTACCAGCACTTCAAAGAGCCATACTGCTTTGCTGTGTGCAGAAAACAATATAGTGCAAGGCCACACCAGGAGTTTTTTTCCCCTTTTTTCATCCTGGTGTTCATACTAATACCTTTGAATTTCCACTGTGAGGACTGGATTTATCTAAGGAATTTGATAAGAACAGAACATTACTATGTGATAGATAGCTGTTATTTGGAGAAAGTTTCCATGATACCTGTCATTTTGGAGCACCCCGCTACATTTGCTCAGTTTATTCAATACCAAATTTCCTCCTGCTCTTCTGAGATTAAGTCTGCAGTGATATCAACATGTCATCTACAGTGTAGATGTCTGGGGGCTTTTCCCATCCTGAACCCCATCCCCAAATATCACAGTTCTAGAGTAGGAAGAGAGTTACGACACATACCAGGCAAGGAGAGGTCTACTCATCCTTCCAGCAGTATATTAACGGCGCTGTACTGGCAGTATTAAAACTAAAGGACTGTATAGAGGCCCTGGTACACGATGGGAATTCTCACTGACGACAGTAGAAACTGCATGCGTCAGTCTAGGCAGGACTCCAGGTAGATGATGTCAATGTGGCTTGGAACACATCAAAGTAGGAAATATATGGTGGAGCAAGGGGCATTTCTGCAGTCATTCTTCATGACATAGTTCTACTTAGTCACTCATTAATAATGTCCTGAGAAAGATGGGCACTGCTTTATTTTGGAGGTTTTATTGATTTGTCCTAATTTGTACTTCTAATTTGTGACCCTAAAATATAAGCTCAAAATTAAGGAAGGACTTTACCCAACGCAGGTGTAGAGTTCTGGAACAGCTTTCTTACAGGAGCAGTGGAAACAGGCAAGCAAACTAGCTATGGATTTTGATTAATTAATGAAAGGAATTCTATAACAAGGTTGTCCAAAATAGGAGGGTTTTACTCATCAACATAGGATGTCCCATCCACTGTAAGTTCCACTGTACCTATCTGGGGAGCTGTGAAGGAGATATTTATCAATACACTGTGGTAGGACATGGAGAATCAGTGATACATCTATTCATTGCTCTCTGGAGCAGAAGGACTTTGACCACTTTGGAGGTGTTTTGTTCCCAATTAATATATTTTTGGCTACAGCAGAGGTACAAAAACTCTGAACCAAATAGTAGAAGACATGTCTGTCAATTAAACTGTCCAGGAGATGTATTGGTAAGCGACCTTCAGTTACAGAGATATAAAATCTAAGTAACCTCAGTCACTTCACTGGAGTCATTCAAGACTTAAACTGACAGAAAAGAGGAAGGAATATCCTCCTCGTTGCATCCTCTTTATCCTGGTTAGAATAACACAGCCTCAACTTGTACCTCCTGTCTGCAGTAGAAAATATGGTTTTCCGTCAAACTGAATAGTATTTTGGTGTTTAGCTCACTTGACATAGTCTCTGTCAAAGACGAACACTTTTTCTTTTTGAACTTACAAGCCTGCTTTGCGATGTTTCCAATATGCGCATTAAAATCCGTTGGGCCGCATCACATTGTAGCCCTAGCATGCCGAGATAATATCAAGAGGGATGTTTCCTTAAGAACAAATGGTGAAATAATTCATGATAAACAACATCAAAATGTTTAAAAATAGATCTGACTACTGAGCTTAAAACTCGTTTGTTTCTTACATATATAATGAAGGTTAGTTACAAATGTTTACATGATTTTTAAAAATTAATCTTACAAGGCCATTTTGGCCACTCGGTGCTTGCTGCCCTGGGCTGCTTAGAGCCTGGGAATGCGAGGAGGTGGAGGAGTGAGCTGGCCAGTCTAGCTTCACCGTTCAACACGACCAAAGTGCATGAACAAACAGATACTACGAGCTGTGAAATGCAAATGAACTTGTAAAAATTGCTCTCTTTAGCAGTTCAGTATGGTAACAAAGGTAAGGAAGCTATTTAAAACATATATCTTAACTAAAACATTTACCTTAACATTGCTTTTGAAAAAAGCAATGTAAACATACCTGCCAAGTCAATTTTAAAAGATAAGTTCTGTTTTGCCATGAGGGAGGAAACCAGATACTGGATGGGGAGACAGTTTCATCAGTGGGGACTGACATAAAGGTAAGCAGGTCTTCTCTGTATAACTTTAACGACAATGTTTCCCCCTACCCTGTCCATTACCAACAGATGCAAAGGGCGATACACCTCCAACCAGTGAAGTTAGTGGAGTTTTGGGTGGGTTCAGAAGGGCTGGCTCTGGCAGACTTCTGCTAGAAAGGGGAAAAGTGCAGGTTCTGTGACACAGCTTTTGTAAATAAATACCTAAACTAGTGTAATTTGGCAGCTAAGTACTTCCTTAAACGCTAACATCAAGATGGAGGCTAAACAGTAAGTAATAAGAAAAAAATGTGCTAGTAGAAAACTCCTCTTTCCTAATACAAAAAATTGGAGAAAATACATTGTAATGTACATGAAAAATGTGTTTTGCTTTTTTGAAGGAAAGAGTGTGTGTGAAGAAAACTGTTTGAGCTAAGTTTAAGGAAAAGATTTCTGAATGTAGTAACAGTCAAGAAAATGACTGTGCAAGGTTTTGCATACATCTCTAGTTTACTCTAACCAGGGAAAAACTGATTCTTCTGCAGAGTGCAGACAAACGAGTAGCACTCTGCAGGTTTGGGCTGGGGCTCTGTGTGGGTGACGTGTTGGCCCTCAGCACAGGAAGTGATTTCACAGAGTTAGGTGGTAACTTTTTAAACAGGTTATTACCCACATTTCAGCCCCCAAGAACTGAAAATCAAGGTACATCTTACCACCTCTCATAATGTTTATTGCTGATCTCTGTGCTCCAGTCGTTAAGAGGTCATGATGCTTTACCAGGCAGACTGAAGTCCCACTCTCTGTATCTTGTACAGGTAGTTTGGCAGTGTTAGAATAATAAAAGTACATGCAATGGACCTGAATCCTTACTGGTGCACGTGAGAGAAGCTACTCAATTCATTGCAGCTGCAGATGTTCACACCAGCAATTTTGGCTTTAGTTTGTCAGTAAAATGGGAGATCTTTGCTCTTAGAATGCCTGAAAGTTTTCCACTGTGGGTCAGTACTGTATACTCTAATTTAACATATTGCATTTATATGTAGGGAACTGAATGCACGTGCTAGGAATGGGTAGGTTTTTGCTGTCACTCTTCTGGAAGACACATGCCATAAACCTGCAGCAAGGAGTTAACAGTACTGGGGGATAATCATAGAACAGTTGCTGATCCCAGTGGATTTCAGCAGATCAGACCCCAAGAGGCTTTTGTGAGCAGACCCCAAGAGGATGGTGCAGATGTTGTGCATTGGGCTTTCAGTTGTGGGTTTTTTTTAAAAAACAGTTAATGGCTGTTGACTTTAGCAGAAAAAGTGTATTAAAAATGATATTTGCTGCTTAATGCAGAATGTTTTAACTTTTCAGAAGGTAGTTTGTACTCGTCTCTTACCCATATGGTCCTCTGGGCTGGCCACTTGCACGAGAGGCTTTTTGCAGGTGAGAATGTAAGAGTACAGCAAAGACGACATGCCTGAGATCGTGCAGTCAGTGGGAGAGCTATGCAAAAGAATGCTGCAACTGGCAGCAGACCAAACTGTGACCATTAGATTCTGATTAAGTTATAGACCTTTTAAAAAACAAAATCTGTGAGTAAGGTGTATAGTTAACCCTTTGGAAGTGGGGACTTTTAAAAGGGAGGGTGGTTTGTTGAGGGAAGCACTAATATATCATGATCTACCCTGAAAGAGCTAATAAAGGGTAAAATCAGCAACTCTATGGGTCATAATACTTGCAGAGCAGGTACTCTTTTGAAGCAGACTAACTCTTTCATACCTTGGAATAGTTACCTTCCACTTATAAAGCCACCTTTTCAAGATTAAAAAATTGTCTTTATTAATGATTAATGGGCTCAGAATTTGAACTTACTTTGTTTGCAGTTACAGAAATATTCAAAATCACCTGAATAGCACTAATTCTATTTATTAGTAATGCATTTTTTAATTTTTTAGAAGTTTAAAATAGGGCAACTTACTAATTACATTTTAAGTAAGTTTCACATCTCATTTAAATGAAAGTTTGTTACACATCTAGACTGAAATTTTAGATGTGCTCTTTTAATCTAGTGAGACAGTTTTTGGCTCAAAGAAGGGTAATTGTGAACGGAAGTGTTATCAAAGCTTTATTTTTGGCAACAGCTTTACAAAACTACACGAGGTGTAGGCTCCTACACCTTGTGTGGTTTCAAGCTCTTGCTCTGTTGAAAGCACTCTGGATTTCCTTGGATCGGGCCCATAACTGTCTGTGTCACCTCAAATGGAGCCATCAGTGTCTCTCCATAACAAAAACCTTGTTAACCCTTCCCTGCCCGGCACCTTCTCAAAGACTTGCTTCAATTCCAGCAATTCCAAGAACCAGTAGTAGAAAGCTTTCCTGCTTGGTTTGGTTAGTCTTTACTGGACCTTCCTGATTTAACTCCTTTTTTGGGAGAAAATAAAGGAGTTTTTACCAATTCTACCTCTCCCCTCCTAGTCCAACACTTGTGTATTTGCTGGGAAAATTTCTTGCTAGTTTGCTTCTTTTTTGGGGGGGAGAGGGGAAGCCTATGGCTTAACAGCATGTGGACCTGAGACATCAAGATCACAGGTAAAATAGATGGAACTACTAATTTGTCACAACTAAATACTAGCAAGAGCATGCACCACAAAGGCCTGATCCTGACTTAACCTTCTGTGCCTTTCCATTGCCCTCTCTATTTGACACCTGCAGGTTTGTGGATTAAAAGCCGACTTTGAGCCCTGCTTTTGTTAGTGCCCGGGTCCTGAGCCTGCAGGGGACTTTGTGTACCTGGGACCACCCAGGGCTGTGGGGCTCTGGAGCATCCTGCTCCGTCTCGGCACCACACTCTCTTTCTTGGGTTCAGAGTAATTTTTACATAAGGCTAAACTGCACTGCTTCCTGAGGGATTTTATAAATCCTGGGGGCTATATCTAAATTATGATTTCCAAAATTATTTTGTCTTGTTAAAATAGCGTCTATAAACATCAAAACTAAAGATGCTTTCAGCTCTTTACTGAAGAAGTAAGGAATAGCTGCTGGCTATTTGGAGGCTAAATCCTACAACCTCCAGTGCATATTCATGCATATTCATGAAAATAATCTCAAGGAACTCAATAGGAACGTTTCTGTGGATGAGGATTATTCCTAGTCATGCAGGTTAGCATAATACAGCCCCGATAGAACCTCCATTTGATAATGCTGTACTGCTTTCTCTCACAGTACCTGGCTTTTAAAGCTAAGTTTTGAAAGCAGTAAATCAAAAGTAAAAGTTAAAACTTTTAACTGCATGTTTCCAAATGCAGTATACATCAAACAACATTAAGTATTTCAAATGAATTAAAAAACAAGTCATCAAAAAAGGCCTTTAGCTGTAGTTTAGTTTGGGTTTCTTTTCTCAGACATTTGGGATCTGCTGTAATCAGTTCTACAAAAATTAAAATCTCCAGGATGAGCAGCTCGAATCTCTAACTAAATAAACAAAATGTTGCAAAGTAGAGTTTTTAAAGGAAAGAAATTGATGATTGGATTTGTAACAATAATTTGAAAATTTAACTTGGAAACCAGCTTTTTCTTCAAGATGAGGGAGAACTAGAAATAGCCAGAACATTCAGAAAAGGTAACTATATAAGCTTTCAAAGCTGCTTTGGTAACATACTGTCTACCACAAACATTATTTTCACATAATCATAAAAACCATATTTTTGACATTAAGAGAAATTTCATCCAGGTCTTTTGACCTCCATAGTTAACTTAGGCAAAATACCTACTGCCTTGAAATGTACTGCCTGAAATTGCTTTTGTCTGGCAAAAAAAAAAAAAAAAAAAAAAGAATTGAGCTTTATGTAGCCTTTGCTTGTATATATTACATATTGTGAAAGATTGACATACAGAGACAGGTTCTCTTGATTATCTAGAATTCAGACTTAAAGGAAATTAAAAATTAGAATAGCTTAAAAGTTAGGGAAAACTCTATAGGACTACAGCCATCAGTGGGCAGCTTTTTTTTTAAAGTGAATATTTATACTAAATGGCATCCAGTTGAAAAATCATTTCCAGGGAAGATATTTTCTTATATTATATTCTGGGAAGCTGGACTCATAATAGCCAAAGTACTACGCAGTATGCAGCTAAATATAAAACAAAGTAAGCTCAGTTATCTAATATAGATATAAATACAAGTATTTGTGAAATCTGTTTAGAGCAAGGGTGGGGTATTTTGTCCTTTAATATACACAGGAAAAAGCTGAAGTAGGACTATTTTATACTTTAGCCAAAATATCAGCTAAATATTTTTCCTTTTGCTGGATTTATTTCCTAACAGTAATAAAAAAGATTTAAATTATCAAATATGTCCAAAGAGTAAGCATACCTATTTGTTACAAAATTCATATTGTAAAAGTTAGGAGACAACTGGATTTTAAATTCCTGTGGACTGATTCTGTTCTCCTTAAATCAGGGATAAAATTCCCTTTGCCTTCAAAGGGAGCTAAATTTCATGTCAGCTTTTTAAATATGATTTATTAACTCTTCAGTATTTTGCTGAAGAATAAAACTTCACTGTTTCTTTAACATCAAAGAAACAAAAATTTTGTATTAAAATCTAAGCAAACAGGAATAGCAAATACTGTAAAAAAAGCTTTTAGGTGGTTGCTATTATTAGCCTATCAGCTGATAATTTGATAAAAATAATTGTCATATTTATCTACTGTTTTTCAGTGATTTGTAGGACTTAGATGTTTTACATTCTCCATTTAACATATAGAGGATCCAAAACAAATAAAGCCCTGCCCTTGCAGAATAAAGGCAGAGATATTTTTTGGTGATTAGAACAATTAGATCTAGCTGCTGAATCTAAAACTTAGTTTCTTAAGTATTAACATTTTAATGTGAGCAGTAGAAAATAAAGCAGAGAGGTCTTCGCATCAAGAAAGAAATTTTTAAAATAAAATATAGAAATTGGTCTTCCAGACATTTAAAAAAAATCTTTATTTGTATTTGAAAGCTTATATTTGTAGTTTAGTAAATACATTGTTTAAATAGCAGGCAGAGACAACCTTCGAAGAAAGTTAATTGGTAGTATTAAAACTTACAATTTGTACAAAGAGAAAATCATTTGATAAGGGCAAACAATAAACAGAAGTCAGTTTTGGGTTCATTACTGTCCTATGGATTCCTATAATTCATACTAATTCATATGACTTAAAGACTAAAATATTAGAACCATTACTTATCCTTACTGAATATATTTCTATTAAAAAGCTATGGTTTTTTCTTTTGCAAAAATTGCTACTGACTTTTCTAGAGAAAGGCAAAAAAAGTCAGTAAATTCGATCATAATTCACAAATGCTCCTTCTCTTGAAGCTGATTTTTTACTTTGAAAATACTAATAGGAAATTATTTGAACAGTTTTTTAAAAGTTAATTTATGTAAGAAGCTTTTTGAAAGTTACAGTATTATCTTACTTATAACTGCAGCTGGAATGCAGCCTTTTTTCAAGTTGAATGCTGTACATAAAAATCAACAAAACATGTGGATATAGATATAGTTACAATTATTAGGAACGTTAATTTGCATTGTTGAATCTTGGGGGTTTGTTCTTTCCTAAGGCTTTTAAGCAGTTAGCAATCAAAAGAAATTGAGATTAAAAAATCTGTTTCAAATCTTCCCTACAAACTTCAAAAATGCTTCTAAAGCTTTAAATGTGGTTTGATATATTTTTGCCTATTATGTATAGGTTATTTATAAATCTTCTTACGATATAAGATTTCTATTTATAGATGTTTCATATCTCATTAAACCGACGGAGCAGACAGGGTTACATCATACTTGTTTGTAAGTTTAACTGATACTTATTTAATAGAACAATGAACTATATAAATATTCTACATGAAGTTTATCCAAAGAAAAGCATTTGTAGTAATTAATATACGTTAACAGTCCCATATTGATCATGTGTCTGGAAGCTATCTTTTCTGTTTCTGCTTAATATTCTTGGAGTTCTTTTCCTTTTATGGTTTCCAGAATAGTGAACATGATATCCCTGTTGTTTTTGAAATTTATAATAAAAAAGAAATATTGATTTTGTTTTGACATTGAAAGAAATTACTGACAGAAGGAGATATGCAGCAATTTTGCACAAGTAACTTTTTGCAAATTAAGTTTTAAAGTCCTTGAAGTAAGGGAAGGAGTTCAAAAGAACAAAAGCAAACAAAAAAAACCCCCATATTTGAATAAAAATGTTTTTAAATGCCTGCTGCAATTTTTTTTAAGAGGGGAAAACAGCTTTCTTGCTTTGGTAATGTATTCAAATTCAAAGAATGCCATTAAAGCTCATGATGAGACTTCTGCCATAGAACTTTGCTTTTTCAAAGACTGGTCAGCTCCTTAAATTTAATTGAAACTACATGAAAGAATGATGTTTTCATGTACTAAGTAAATGTTTACTTTGGAAAAGAATGACTGCATATATCTGGTCGATGGAGACATGAATACCACAAAAGTGATTTTTTTTTTCCAACGAGAAGAATTATTTCCACATAACTTCTAAAACAATGAGCATCTGTTTATGACCATATTGATGCTATAATCAGTACAATTAGCTAGACTTTACAAACTAAATGGAAGGTAGGTATAGTATGATCTGAAGTGGCAGCAAGCTCAGAGTTGGCTCAATGTAGTGGCAGCACACAAATATAAAAGTCAGGAACAAAGTCCAACTTCTTTGACTACAGTTTCCACTTAAACACTACCTTAAATTTGAGTTTGCTAATTGTATGTGCTTCAATGAAATCATATGCTTTTAAAAGACATATTAATAGGCTTGAATATGACTATGTTATTAAATATTTCATTAATTAGAAAGTGAGCTCTGTAAGTCGTAGTGTAAGCCCAATATGGAAAACAGAATTGATGTATTAGTAATATACTTAATTCTTTATTTATTAATGAACAGTTTTAGAGGTGAATAGTAAATTCTCCAGAATAAATTCACAAATGCATACCTCTGTTACTTTTTTTGGAATATGTTTTGTTCTCCTGTCACACAAATTGTGTATTCTTTTTGCTCTTTAGAAATAATGCCAAAGTTGCTGAAAGGGTCAAACCTATTAACAGTTTGTTTTAAGTCCCAAAAAAATTTTCCAAGATTTTTATATTTCACATTAAAGTAAGGCAGATGTGGAATATGATTCAATGTAATCCATTAATTAAAAAATTCCCACTGATGAAGGCTCAGCTATAAATTATTTTTATTACAGTAAACCATTATTATGTAATTTGATACGAATTTCTTCTGTAGGACCCCATAAATACAAGACAAAGTCCTGCAGTCAAAACTCCTACTGATGATAGTATAAGATTAGGCAAGGCAGATACTGTAGGATTTTGACTGCAGTATCCTCATTTGTGGCTTTAATCTTATAACCAGAGGAATATCTATATCAGAGGTTCAAATTTTAATGCTTTTTTCTATTACAGCTGTCTAGATTTCTATCGTATTTACTAACACTAGTATTTTTGCCACAGTTTCATTGTTGGTGTATTTCAACTGCTTGGTCTCTGGTCTCTAAAAATCCATCCTGTCAGGATAAGAATTAATTATTATGGCTTTAATTAACTTTAAGTTTTCCCTTTCCTTTCTTCTCCTTGGTTAATTTGGCAGAGGGGAAAAATAGGACTCAAGATTAGTATAATTTCCCAACTCGCATCAAATCCTGTCTTTCTGCAAGACAAATTAATGGGGTAATAATGACATGCTGCTACTAGTATGCATTTTTTAACCTAAAATATACCATTAATTAATTTTATTTCACTGGAAAAAAACCATTTAATTGGCCTCAATGTTTATCAGAGGTTGCAAATTGTGGTTTTAGTTATTAACTCTTAGTTTTAATGGTCATTGTACTTACAGTATAGAATACTATTTAAACAGCCAGGCCTCATGCTTTTAAGATTTAAAGCAACCATTCAAATAATCTTCACCACTGTTCTTTTATAATAATGCAGCAAATCTGTATTTCGTGACATAGGGGTAGATGATGAGATGGCACTGTGTGCACAAGGGCATTTAATGGGAACTGAAAGGAAAGCAGTCAGAATACAAGGATATCTGGATTTAAGTGGGTTAACACCAAACTTCTTTGTAAATTGCCAAACTGAAGATACAAAATTTCAATTAATGTAAAATCATAGCTGTGAGGATGTGAAATTATAGAGACTGTCTGATCTATTTAAATCCAGCCAAAAGCTTGTCGGTGATCATTGGGCTCACGTGACAGCAGTGACTAGTTGTACTGCAGGCTGACTCCACATTGAAATGGAGTTCGGAGTAGGGATATGGGTGAGTTAGAGGTACAGGCTAAGCTTCATAGCTGGAGATGGGCCTGCCTACCCTCAATGCTGCCCAGCTCTGGGATGGAGACTGTTCCAGGTCTGTGGCACCCGACTGCATTTGCTCCGTCCTCCAGAAATTTTGGGTCAGGCCTGTTTTTTGTAAAAATTATTTGGCTACATTCTAGTGCACAGTGCAGTTGGTTTTAATCAGGTTGTATTTACCAGAATATTTCTGGGTACAGTATTCAATATTTCTGGGTTGGAATTTGTGATTGTTTAACTAGAACTGAAGCCTTAGGAATAGAAAGCTAATATTTTTTTTTTCCAAGGAAAAAATATTGTTGTGTAGAACGGACTCCATATAAAATAGATGATATGTCACCTAGCTGCTGGTGCATTTATTCCTTACCCATATGGGATGGAAAGTAACACGAAACTAGAAGGTATTAATGGCTGCCTTAAACTAACAATGGGTAAAAAGCAGGTGGATGCTGGTAGATTCACTTGCCATCTGTGGGGCCTTCACATGTGCTTAATTTTCCAAATTTAATAAAAATTAAGAATTTTTCCTGTGTATGAAGGTCATTCTCTGGAAGTTCAGAGTTCGCTAGTTGCACACAGATGTGCAATAATAGTGCAGTATGGGTCATATTCTTCAACTGCATGGTATGTAAGTGATGTATAAGCTCTGAAGGTTCAAAAGGGGGGGGCGGGAAATCTTAGCTAGGTTGCGTCAATTAAAAGTGTTTAGTTTATTTGAGGAGAGTAACAGTGAAGTTTGAATTAATCTGCTAGGGTGTTCTCTTTTGTTTGACTTTATATTCAGGCAAGTAGCTGGATCCCTTTACAAAACACAGTAAGACCAGCTTCAATAATGTTATTGTGAGAGACATAAAACATGAGCAAAAATGTCTTACCTTAACATATATGAAGTGGCCTCTTCATACTGCTTTGATCAGAAATAAGTACTTGGGCCCCCAACCACTGTTTACAGTATGTCTGTAATTAATTGACAATGTGTGGATAAATATCAGGCCCAGATTTTCTTCTGTGCCCTTGCCTGATTCCTCATTATTTAACTATGTTTGGGCAGCTGGAGAAGACAAGGTTGCAATTAGCCATGCCTGAAAGTCCTACAGGACTTAGACAAATAATGTAAACCTTTTTATGAAATTTCAACCATTAATATTGAGGGGCTGCAAAATCATATAATTTTGCATATAATTATTTGCATATAATTCTTTCCTGCAGTAAGGAATGTCCATGGGAGTGACTGACAGGGCCTAATTTTTCATAAAAATCTGTAGGATCATTGGTGTAATTTTTATAAACCACTTTTTTTTTTTTTTTTTTTGTGGGAAAAGATCAAAGTGACTCCCAGAATGTTTCTGAAACCAAAACACTTCAGTTTCTTTTTGTGGACGTCTACTGGATTTTGTTTTAGTCCGTCTAAATTGTTATCTCATGCTCAACGCTGCACTATTGGAAAGCCCTTCACTTGTTCGGTGTTAACAAATGTGCTTTGCTGTTTGGGAATGGCTAGGCTTGGTGTCCAGGGAAGGGATGGCTGTACTGTGTGCCCGAGTTTAGTTGGACACAGCTTGGTTTACAGGCCATGAATATGCATTCTTGAGGACTAGGTATAGTATGTTTCCGGACAGTCGTCCTGAGGATAAAAATGGATGTTCTGGTCATCCTCTGTTAGTAGATGGTTTCTGACCTTCATTATGATACAAAGCAGAAATTTCTAGCCAACCTTTTTTGACCAGAGGGTGTTATTTATTTTGCTAGCTTGTTAAGAGAGCAGGAGAAATAAGGGGTTTAATTTAGTATGGTGAGTTGAAGGTATGCCATTTGCCTAGGTGCCCTGGAATGTCAAATAAAATGTAGAAATAAGTAAACTATATTATTGTCAGATTTACTGTAGGAGAAATGGCATACCATCTTCCTCAAGCTGCAGTTGGGGAAGGACCTTGGGAGTGCACAAAACTGGTCTAAGCACAAGAAAATAGAAGGGCTATATGGCAATTACTTGTTTTCATAGGTGAAGCCCTTCAAAAAGGCAGAGGGAAATAGAGCAAGCTCATCAGCTGTCTCCTTACAAGCCAAAATAAATGACAGGTACCAAGGTCATGATACATTCTGAGACAATCAGAGTCCACAGGACTTTTAGGCATGCTGAGCCCTTCTTCCAGCTGAGGTGAGTGGTGCATAGTTCCTTCCCATTCTTTCACTAATAACTAATTCAGAAGGAATAATGCTTTTGGACTATGAGGATCATGCCCTGCTTTTTAATTGTAAAAGGGTACTGAATATATGGCAAAAAGGTAGCCACTAAATGAAGCGCTGTTAATTGATCAAGTCTGATAAATCTTCTATCATTCAGGCCATCACTAGGAAAAGTTTTGAGTTTCTTTTTTTAAATCTTGTAGGGATCAAGTGCTCAGTACCTGTGGTGTGGTTCCTTTTCCCGTTAGCAGGCAGTATACGTCCTTCCTTTTTTGCCACCTACTATATGCAATGTCATTATGTGCATTAGTGCAGTATTTATCAAACTTTCTGAATCTATGACCTCCTTTTGATTTGCCTCTCTCCCTGTTATTGTCTTGAATTCTTCCCTTTTTCAATGATAGAGACTATGACTCTGTAACTGCTGCCTGAAAACTCACTCACTTTTCCAGGGAGACTGGACTTGCTGCCAGCAAGCCAAGGTGGTTAGCAGCCTAGTGGCTACCCTAGATGCTTGCAGGAACTTCCCAGTCCCCTGCTGTCAACAACTGAGCTACTGTTGATGAACTTTGTATTTTCTAACACTGTGAATATCGCTACGTCCTTTTGCGACCCATAGTTTGAGAAACGCTTCTTTACCAGAGAAGTTCCCATCTAGTGAGGAGTTCCCTAGCAGCACAGTTTTAGAAGGTGACAGAAACCAGGTTTTTTGAAGGTCTGTCAATAGTGGCAGAGGACCTACATAATTCCATGACAGTGCAAAGTCCGTATCATCACCTGAGTTACAGCCATCTTCCTCTCATGTTCCTCTTCAAACAAAATTATTCTCAGTAAGGAGTATGGGGAATAGAAAGAGGTTTTCATGTTGGTATACTTGCTTTAAATTTAAGGAAAAAAATGAAAGTATTTTTTTTCCCTATATTGTGTGTATATTGTTTTAGATCTCTTGATCAGCTGGTCTTTAGGTAACAGTTGGAAAAGATTGTGCCGGAAGTCTATGGGGTTGCATTACATTGATTGCTGAAAATAGCGCCAGATGACATTTATAATACCTGCATTGTAATATTCACTGGATCTCTGTCAACCCCCTTGTGCAAACAGTACGATGCTGTCAGCTCACAGGCATGAGTAGGGGTCCTCAACGTGATTGGGATGCCCTCCATGGATCCCCATCCTCAGAAGCTAGCCTGGCTATTGCTGCACTCATCTTGGTCTCTCCTGTGTGAATGTTCCATTGAGAGGATCAGGGCACTTCTTAAGAGATCAGGAAGAAGTAAAGACAGCTGAAGTCTGGTGTATTTGAGACTGAACTAGAGTGAGAGAGGTAAAAAGTCAGTGATCCTAGGCTGTGCTCTCTACACCTGACACGGACACTGTTTGACCTGTTCACATCTCTGTTCCTCAGTTTAACCTACCTGTCATGACAGTTCCTCTCCACTACAATTATTATTAATAATGTAACTGTTACGTGGCACCAGGGGTTATGCCTGATGCCTTCCAAAACAAATACATTAAGGAGTATTAATAGTTGCTCCGCTCCTTTTTTCCAGATGGGAAAATAGAGAGGAGCAAGCTGCCCCTGTGATAACTTCTTCTACTGCAGCAGGACCTGTCAGAAGAGGGTTGCAGACTGTTAGGAACCCACAGGAGAGAGTGCAGAGCCCTTCAAGACTGCTGGCATGGCTAGGCAAGGCAACTCGTGTGGAGTTTTCTTCCTTGCACTTCAGGAATTGGTATAACATTAAGTATCTTTGAAAGAACACCAACCCTCTTTCCGTCATCTTTTCCATGTAACTGTCATCTGCCACACTCATAATATTTTGAAGGGTTCATTGATCACAGTTGCTGTGAGGCCTTATTATCAGAGGGCATTAAATAAATAATTAAAATTATCTGGTTATTTTAAGCAACCCAAAAAGGTATAGTAAATATTTATATAAAAGCCAGGTAAAATACAGGTCTGAATGCTCCAGAAGGAAATAATTTCTACAAGTGCACCAAAAGCAGCATTTAAGAGCAAGGCTGAGTTATGAAACAGGTCCTTTAAAGGAAACATTTTGAAACAGGCCATTGTATTGCCCTGTAATTATTTATCTCTTTGGTAATGATCCAGCAATATTAATTGAAGGGTTTTTACTGATTTCACGAGTGTCTGCTTAAGTTAAGCTTCATTGTATCTTAAAGAAATGGATACAATTCAGGGTCTTTGCCCTAAAAGCTAACACAGTGAAAGCTAGTGGTAGCAAAGTCTTTCTCCCAGGACGCTTCATCACTGGGGGAGATGCAGCACTGGGTGAAAGCCTGGTGCAAAATCTGTGTGATGGCTAGCTCCCACCAAAACACTGTATCAACAGCTCCATTACAAATTAGGAAATTAGGGACAAAAAAGTCTTAGACACTGCAGATAGGAAATAGTGAATTTCGACACTTATGAGGAATGTGGCTACACTGGGACATAGACGTTGTGAGTCTGTGGAAGTCAGGGTTGCGATCATGCTTTCTGGTAAACAGAGTCTTCTGTGACCCAGGTGGTTGTAGTGGTCTGTCTTGGTATGGCACTGAGGCACTTTAAGGTGTGGTTAACCTAGATGAGTGAATAACCCCACTGAACACAGGGGGTGGC
Organism: Phalacrocorax aristotelis; assembly: GCF_949628215.1. Taxonomy (NCBI): domain Eukaryota; kingdom Metazoa; phylum Chordata; class Aves; order Suliformes; family Phalacrocoracidae; genus Phalacrocorax; species Phalacrocorax aristotelis. The sequence goes on along the minus strand of NC_134280.1, from coordinate 46,349,001 downwards.
TCTGTACACTTGAAATTAAGTGTATGTGTAAGTCTCATGTTGACTTGGCCTTGGAAACACAAAAGATGGCTTCTGGGGAAAGGAGAGGAGAGGAGGAGGTAGACAAGGAAGTTGGAGAGAAATTATTTGAGAGGACAGTTATTCCTGTCCTGCATAGTGGTATCTAGGAAAAGAGAAAATGGGAACAAGTGCTACACAGGGCTGCGGAAGCCGCTTGTGTCTAGATGCATGATGTGATAATGATAATATAAGCCTTATAAATGGTACCATGGTCTACTCCGATAGAAAAGTGTGTCTGTGACCCAGATGGGTACATGATCGCAATGCAATTCCCCATTTTTATTCACGTTTCATATGGTGAAATAAACAGTAGGGTAAATAAAACTGAGATATAAGTATTCTCAGAGGACTTGCATATGTAAGGTTTTAAGATTGAACTTTTGGCATGTAAACAGGACGATAATTTCTGTTAAGCAGCTAGTGACAGTTTCTGCATGTGCTTTTGGGACGCAGAATTTCTAGGAAAAAAATTGAAAAACTGAATGTTGCGTGGCTCCTATAAACCCTTAAGTTTTTCCATTAAGTCTCAATGTCTCAGAAACCCTTATGTCTACAAAGACAGAAACTGCAGTGCTTCGGTAGCTAGAGGAAGATTTTGTTGCATGTATACGCACCTGCCTACATACACATGTGAGTTCATGGCTGCGTTTTGGAGTCCATGCCATAGAGAGGGGAAGGTAATGTGGAAGTGAAGATACAGGTTTTGAAAATATAAATGGTAGCCTTTTTGTTTTTCCTTCCTGCTGTTGGTAGTTCTAGTTTCTGAAAGCATTGTGGTTTATCCTGAAAAAATTGAGGTTTACTCAAGTATATGGTTTGGAAACTTTGATTAAACAAGGTCCTGGTGCAAGACAGTAATGATTGTGTATCAGTTGGAGTGTTTCCTGTAGCTTGCGCTGGCACAAGGAGGAGAAATAGTTATTCACAATTGGTAGCAGGGAGCTACAGTGTTTCCCTCCCCATGCAAACTGAAGCAGATAGGTGCCCTCTAATTTCCTGTGGCCTGTGTCAGGAGGGGTATTTATTGTTAACTTAAAAGCATACAGAAACGTAAATGCAGGGGCCTTTTTTTCCACCTTGAGTTTGCATAGGAAAATAATTGCAGGCAAACATCGTATGTTATGAGGAATATATTGGTCTGCATATGGCATTCTTTTATTACTGATTACAGACCCAGAGGCCTGATCCTGCTGTCAGTGAAGTTAATGGCACATTTCCTATTGATTTCAGGGAAAGAAGGAGTAGACAAGAACCTAACCTGAGACAGGTGAAAGCTGCTCCTTTAGAAGGATGCTGCCTGTTACAATTAGGGCCCTGAATTATTTTTTCTTAGTGTCCTGGGAAAGAGATGGACATGAATTTTTTGTATTATAAGTGTAATGAGGACTGTTTAAAAATGTAAATGTCTTCTTTAACATTGCTGAAATGAAAATATAAAAGATTTTGCCAGTGCATGAAAGTGAAACTGGCTGAGAACAAAAGTGAAACCAACAGGCAACGTTCACTCCCCAGGCTGAGTGAAATCCTAAAGAGGTGATGCTGAACAGTAGATTTGAATTTTAAAATTTTCTTTACTTTTATTAGTTTAGAAAAATGTTGCTAGTGATCTGGATAAAGATTTCCCCTAAGGAAGGTGTTTTCTCTTCATAGTATCTCTTTAAAAAGTAAGAATTAGTTTAAAATGTCAATTTTTTTTCTTTATGATGTTAAGGGGCATCTCTATATATTACCCCCTTTTCCTTTTTCATGCTTTGTATCACAGCTTTGCAAGTCACTTGCACTTAGTATGCTGACAGGAGCATGTACTAGTGCAGGACAGGGCTCATCTTGCTTTACAAAAGTATGGGTGACTGTAATCAGCAAGTTCCTAGAGAAGGAAGAAAAAAAGTATCTTTAAAAATATATGAAAATGACAGTAGAATGTGTTTAATCTGTAAAACACTAAAAAGTGAGAGACAGTGTAGCAAATGGGAGAGAGAGACACTCAGTTTTTCCTGCCTGGTCTAATAGGATCAGCAGGAGACAAATGTACAGAAAAGTGGGCAAAGACCAAACAAAGCAACAGCAGACGGTAATAAAAAGCATAGAAAAAGAGAGAATGGAAGAAAGAAATGGTTTAGATAAGTTAACATTGTGCAAAATACTTCCTTGGTTCACATTTGTCAATGTCTAGGAAATCGGGTGGAAAAATAACATGTGCGGCAACAGACTGCTAAGGTCTAAGCAGTATGAGGAGGTTAAAACATGTGGAAGCAGAAGGGTAGAAGATGAAATAAAAGATTTCAACACAGGCAGATCTTTTTTTTTTTTTAAAAAAAGGCAGTTTAGTCATAAATACTATACCCTACGGTGCTGAGGCTTTCTGACCATGGCTTACATTGATAATGCTTATTAAATGACAAACTGAAGCAAGGTTTTGTTTTTTTTTTTTAAATATAGTACACTGTGAGTTTGTACCCATTATCTTAACTTTTTCTCCTCTCACATTTGTTTGGAAAAGTGTAGAGGGGAAAAGGGCATAAAAATGGTGTATAGACAGTGATTTTAGCTGGTATCTTCCTGGCAGGTGAAGGGAGGGGACAGGAGTCTCAAAACTACAGGCCTGTGGAAATTCTGCAGTGTCACAAATATGTACATGGTAGCACAAATCACGGAAAAAAGGGTAAAGCAAACACCATATTTATCCGAGAAGTTATTTGTCTTTTAAAACAGCGGAGGGGAAAGTTGCCCTGGGAAGGAATATCTCAGGACTCCGTCTCTCATGTAAATGGCTTTTAAAAAACCATTAGATTTCAATGTACGTAAAATAAAATACCTTTTTCTTTTTTAATATAAGATCATGCCATTTGCAGATTAAATGTTGCTAATGAGCTGGAGCATGCAGCAGTATACAGGCCTCTAAGAAGTTAAAATTAGGTCCGGAGAATCCAGTACTTTGACCACATATGGAGCTAATTTTTGACACGTGTACCTGACTTATCACAAACAATTTTGAGGGCTGTGGTTAGAATGTAATAGGAATTTTTAAAAATGCTTTTCAGACCAAGAGATACAAAGTCTTGTGAGGGCCAGGTAATTTGAATGTGCAGAAATGGGTCTAAGCATATAGTAATTTTAATCTCTTCTCTCTGATGTTACAGGGAGTGTGGCACAGCCCCTGTTCTGGACAGAAGGATGGCCGTCCAGGGGGAGCGAGCATCACTTCTCAGGTAATGTGCTGTTACTGACGGCTTTCGGCAAAGAGAGAAAATAACTTTTCTGTTTGGATTAAATTATGCCTGACCTTTTGGCCTTTTCAGTTTTGGAGTTTATTGACATTTCAGACAATCACAAATATTTTTGTTTTATTTTGAGAGAGGTGAGGAGGCAAAGTGTTCTGAGGGAGGGAAGTTAATGCCAAGTCCTTCTGAAGTCCAGTCGGTTGTGGGACAACAGCAGTGCTGACAGTGGTATACTGGATTTTTCTATTAAAAGTTTAAATGATAGGGTGTTATAGAAAGATAGGTGTATCTCTGAGCTGTGGTGTGTGTTTCAGTTCAACTCAGAATAGCAAATAAATTGGAAGTCGATGCTGTAATTTCTGGTTGATCAAAGACAGGGCTAAAAAAATTAGTTCTTTCTAATTGTACATGGCTTTTTTTTGTTGTTGGATTGACAAATATATCTGATGTGGTAGCAATTAAAAATAGGCTGTTTTGATTAAGTTGAAGGAAGGATACGTGTTTTTAAAGCACACTGATTAATTAAGCAAGGGTCACTAAATGGCATAGGATGCTTTTTGAGAAAATGCAATTCCTTGAGGTCGAATTAGTCAGTAAGTAAAATCTTCTGATTGGGAAAGAGGCTGATTTCTCAGATATTTTATACTTTGTGTAAGCTTATTATACACCAATAGAGAAAGAAGCTGTGTTAAAGTGTTGGACTTGCTGTTGTATTACAGTACATCACTTGTTCTTTCTGTTTTGAATTGTTGATTCAGCTCTGCTAATTTAGACAAGAGAGAAATATAAATTCCATTTACCAAATGGGATATTTGTAGCATTTTAAAAAGAGATTAAAAATGGTTAGAAGTCTCTAAAGTCTGTGATGTTGTTCTGTAGCCTTTTAAAAGGCAAAAATCTTAATAATAATAATAATAATAATGAGAACTCCAGTGGCAAAATAATATACAATATCTAAAACTGATATAAATTGCTGTTAGAAGAGCTTTGAGATTAAAAATACATGAAAATAGGTAGCTAGGATTTTGCAGTATTTTTCTTCCCCTAGTCTCCCTTCTTTTTGGCAAGGAGAAATGGAAGATTGATTTTCAATGTGAAAGGAATAAACAAATAAAATGGGAATGAAATGTTATGCTTGGTATTTGGTGAAATTTTTCTTAGAGTTCTTTTGGTTTTTAAATGTAAGTGCTGTGAAATAGTTGAGATCTCAAAGTTTGTAGGGAGAAAATGTTTTAGCATCTTTGTTCATACCTGGGGAATCCATTTTAGAAGTCCATTTTCCCTGTTTGCAAAATACATTTTTATTAGATCTATGTATTTGGGTTAAGACTTACTTAAAATTACTTAATTAGGTTATACTGAAATTCTAAGTGATTTAAAAAGGATTATGGTAATATGACAAAACATAACACTGTTCTCATTGAAATCCTTAAATAAAGCTCTTTTAACTTGCCAATTTTAAAATCTATATATTTGGGGTGTTAAAATAGTACAAAATATAAAAAGGCCGAACTCTTAACGAAACGTATAATCCTATGCCAGTGAGCAGGGATTTTGTAGGTACGTCTGGAACATGGGAGGAGGTCATTTACACCTTCAGTTTGGTTTTGAGCATTTCTCTGGGGGTATTGTCCTTTTTAAGACTTTATTATAGGTATGTAAAATACTTCTAAAATGCTTGTGGTTGATTTGTAAAGAGAAACTGTAGAGAAAGAGGTAACAGTGTAGGTGTGCTAAGCTAGATGGCAATTGATTGTGTTTTCCCAGGAAATTTTGAAAAATATACCAAAGCAAAAATTCCTGCAGTAAGGAATAAATTCTAAATAATTGTATTTTTGCCATTGGGAAGAACATGGCTGTGAATTTTCTTGAAAAACCTCCTGTAAGTGTCTGAAAAACAGTACAACATATAAAGGCTTTCCAATAGTGTTTTCTCTAGATAAAGCTATGGCTTGTAGGCTGATCTTGGGGACAAGGTATTAAAAAATAAGCTTAAAAAAAAAGAGCTATATATGTGCTTTTTTATTGATAAGGGTTTTTTTTTTTAAAAAAAGGAAAACGTATATGTGTTTCTTTCCTCTGTGTTGTTTATGGTCTGAAAGAAATAATTAATCTGTAGTGATTTATTTTTTTAAAAAAGAAGCATTTGTATGAAAAATCTGACGGTAGGTTTGTTTTACTTAGTATTATAATTTTGGAGAAATAGCAGACTGTTTCTGGATATTTGCATTTGTTTCAGGGGTTGGAGCATAAGCCAGATTTCTGTGTAGTCTGTCAGGCAGTTACACGTCTGAGCATGTTACAGTTTGTAGCACTACAAATTAGAGCCATTTGACTTGTATTTGCTGCACGGGGCTTTCGTAAAAAAATACGGCAAATAAAATGTACAGGTGATGAGGTCTGCAAGCGGGGGGGAGGGGGGGGAGCGTCTCCTGGCCCGGGTGCCAAGCTGCGGAGGGGGGTCAGGGGAGATCCGCTGGAATTTACTCCGAGGTGCTGCTTCTGCATGAACTCACGCTCTCTGCCCCCGTCCCTCGCTGACTTTAAAAATGGATTCTGAGTCTCTGGGTTATTTCTTAGCTCGCAGCGGGCTAGTTGCAGGCACATCATTTTCTACGTTTCAAGCGAAGAGCTGAAAAAGTGCTGCGTTATTTGTACATATACCGAGCACCTGTGAGAAGAGTATATGGGAAAGGGGATAAAACATTGATAGTGTGACGGAGTTTTCACGTTACTTCCACTGCAGGGTAAGCCGGCAGTTCCTGGTAACTTTGTCCCAAAGTTTTCTAGGGTCCGTAAGGCTATTTTTGAGTTAATTTACTTATTGCAATTTGTCTTTTGAAACAAAAAGAAAGTAAAAACAAACAAACCAACCCAAGGAGTTGGAAGAAGATCTTTCACCTGCTTTTTATTAACTGGCAGGGAGCGGGCAGTTAATACCAGCAGTATCACCACCGTCAGTAACAAACAGCAGTGGCTGGGAGCAGGGACCAGGCTGCAGGAGCAGGGGGACCAGCCACAGCACCGCCCGGACGGGCCCGGGCCGCGCCGCTCGGAGCAGCCGGCGCCGCCGGCGCCCGGGCCGGGCCGGGGGCGACTCATCTCCCGCAGAGAGGCCGGGCCGGGCCCCAGGGCCCTGGCGGCGGGTCCCGCGGTGAGGGAGCGAGGGGAGCCGGCTTGCGCCGGGTGAGGGGCTGACTGGGCGCCGCAGAGGGTTAAGGGCGGCGCGGCTGGGCAGGCTGGGAGTTGTAGGCGCCACGGCATGCTGGGAGCTGCCGTAACGCCGGCGTTGGGCCCGCCCGCCCTGGCTCGGCCGCGGGGCCGCCTCTCCCCCGCCGAGCGGCGGGTCCTCCCCTCAGCGCCGGCGGGTTGGTGCGGCCGTGCCCCTTCCCCGGAGCCCTCACCCGCGGGCGCCGGGCGGGAGGGAGAGAGGGGGATCGGCGGCGGGGCGGAGGATCAGGCCTACAGCTGGGCTGGGGCTAGGCCGGCCTGGCCTGGTGGGCAACCGCGCTCTGCCGCGGAACCGTGCCGCGGGGCACCGACCCGGCCCGGCCCGGCCTGGTCTAGCAGGGCCTTCCCGCGGGCTGGCCCAAACCCTGTTCCTCCTAAGCTTAAACCCCGCTCGCGGCTCATCCGCAGGGCTCCCGCCCGGGACTCGACCTCCCCTGCGCCCCCGAGCCGTCCTTCCGGCGGCGGCTCGGGCGCCCGGCCCCGGCCCGCAGGCTGGCAGCGCGGGCTGAGCTTTGTTTCCACTTTCTGGTGAGCTCCACAACAGAACGAAGAGCCATGCCGTCCTGGGGCCTCCGCCAGCGGCCGGCTTGCTCGGGTAGCAAACGCTTGCGGTCGGCAGGACGAGGGTGTGTGTCTCAGTTTTTATACACAAGTTTATTTGTCTTGGGTTTTCTTTAATGTGAAAGGGGAAAAATTAAGATGCGTGAAGGTGCTCAAATGTGTGGAAGTGGTGGAGGGACAGAGCCAGGAAGCAAACGGGGCTTGGTAGTCTACCTGGTAGCAAGTTGTTTTCTCTGAGGACAAAGCAGGGAGGAAAGAAAAAGGAGGGAAAACGTTACGTGTTAATTGAATTTATGCTAATAGTGGGCCCAAAGTGCAAAATCAGCTTCTTGTTAAGCATTCTGATGTCTTAAAGGAATTTATCAATTAGCCGGAGGTACCTTCTTTTATGTAGGAAAGGAATGATAAATAACAGTATGGGACATACATCAGTCTGAAGTGAGTTTGGTAAATTTTGTTTGGGGTTTTTTGTTTGTTTGTTTTGTTTTTCCTCCTTACTTTTTGATGGCAAGTCTTGAAAGATGGTGGTGCCATACATCAGTGGTTAGCTGAACTTGGGGCTGAGCATGTTTAAGTTCTCATGGGAATGGAATGGGAAAGATTCTTGTTAGGTAGTTTCTTTTTCTTGGTCGTGGTAATCCTCTTGAAATGCAGAAGAAAACATAATTTATTTGTTAACTAATAAATGAAGATGTGCGAAGAAAATAATGCTCAAACAAAAGGAGCATATATGCCATAACAGGTTTGTTTTCTGTTGTGTGTGTTACGGTTCCGTTCTGAGAGGAGGTGTGAGAGGAGGGCTACAGGCATTTTTGTATTTGTGTCAGGAAGCATGTTAGATTTTGCCAATGACTGTCACCTGAAGTACAGTCTTTAAAGTATACGCAGATGGGTGTAATTCTCGGAAGAAAGATTGCAGTGAAATAAACTTTTTTTTTTTAAGGGAAAGTGTTGTTCTAGTGGAGGAAAAATGTTGTTTTGCTTATGAAAGAAACAGTTGGATAGACACAAAAGAGGGGAAAGTGTCAAAGTGCCTGCTTTATAACCCCTGGTGGTATATGGACACACAGAGTTACAGTGTTGAAGATGACTTGAGATACAAAATAGGCAAATCCAGAACAAAATAAAATACAAAAGTTAAAGACAAAGAAAACATGAATAATGTATTGTAATGTGTTTTAAACTTAGTAGCGTATGGCCCACTCTATTCCCATCTGGAAAGAACAATTGCTTTTTCAGTTCTTCAACAGGAAATTAATTTTACTGGATTTTGTTTTCATATTTTAATGGCAATGGAAGTGCATTAGCACTATAAGTAAAATACATCCTCGTTCCAAAAGTGTACAATCCAACTTTAAATACTATCCAAGCAGTGGAAGCTACCTGTAAAGGGGGCCAAATAGTTGAGGGTACCCAATGGAAGGACAGGGTTTGTAATACAGATGATCTAATCTGATAGCCATAGTACACTTAGCTGTAGAACAGTTTTTGAAGGGCAAAATAAAAGACCCAGAGACAAATGAAAAGTGGGGTGAAATGCAACATGGTTTTGGCAGAAACAGACTGTGCCAGACTAACTTATTACCTTATGCTACAATTTTCTAGACAGAGGAAATATGCTAGATCTTATAGATTTCATCATCAGTATTTGATATTGTACTATGGGAGGAAATTTTGTAAAATGGTGAAAATTTGGATTAATTACACCATAAGGGGACTTGGGAATGCACAGGCAGATAATGGGTGGAAAGAGAATGTACTGATGGAAAGGAGGCTGTGAACTGGAATTTTGAAAGACTGTATTGGAAACGATTTAATCTTTTCCTTAGTGACACTAGTGAAACAGTAGAACTGTGATGATGAAATCTTACGACACAAAACTGGTGGACTGTGTTGATAGAGAGGGGGATTGGAATAGCTGTGTACCAACAAGAGGAATCAAAACTGAGATTAATAGAGTTAGATGAGATTTAGTGATGCAAATAGAAGCTAATCACAATTTATTCTAGAACTGCCCATCGCTTTAATGGTGAATTGGTAGCGGGTGTAGTAGTCAGCAGCAGAATGATAGCACACTGCTGTGTGACGTGGCTGAGGAAATAATAATAATAATAAAAAAGATGGTGTCCTAGAAGGTATTAGGGGAGGGATTTCCTGGATGTATAGAAAACCTTCATGTCAAAGGATATGGCATTAGTGAGACCTTATCTGGAACCCAGCTGTCACCCACATTCAGATAAATGGATTCAAACAGATGGATGGAACAGATGGAGAAAAGGACCACATGGATGTTAAGAGGAATAGAGAGACTGATAATGGAAAGACACACAAGTGACCATTATAGTTTTTTTTATATAGGGGAGGAAAATAATTGTGAGCTCAAGATTACAGTAAACAAGCAAAACAAATGCGTATAAAGGGGATAATGAGCACAGTTTGCTGGAAATTACAGGAAGATTTCTAACTATCGGACCACCGGTATTCTGGAGTGGTTTCAAATGAGAAAGAAGTTTAAATTTCTTTTAAAACGAAGCTTGACAAATCCAGAAAAGAACATCAGCGTTTGGTTCTGCGTACTAGCGGGGAATTTGACTTGGAAATCCTGGATATCCCCTCCCTTGATTCTGTGTTCTTGTGCATCAATGAGGTGGATTCTGTGGTGGGATATGTAAGTTTAGTGCTGCTGGTTTTTGTCATCTTGATTTCCTTTTCCATTAATTGAGTTCTTTTGTTTGGGTGCCTTATTAGAAGCAGAGTAGTTTGGCTATATATGCTATCAACTGCTTATCACCTGTTCGCTCTGAATTGTGCCAGCAGAAGAGAAGAAATGTTCTTGATCTGGCTGACTTTAACAAGGGAGTAGACAAACTGTATCGTTTGGACACCATGGTTGAAGGTGTACTCACGCAGTGCTTCTGACTTCTTGTCCCAGGATGGGCTATTTGTGGAAGGCTTCATGGAACAATTTTTAGGAAAGCATTTAAATGAAAAACTTAGTCATCTAGGGCAAGACAATACTGCATTCTGAAATATAAGTATAATCAACGCCCTTGGGATTTTACCTGAGACCTTGTACCTTTTTTCTGCCTATATCTTTTACATTCAGCACTTCCTGCAGCAGGGAAGAATCAACAGAAGAGCCTCAAAGAACATTGCTTTTCAGGAAGGCTACCATACTCTAGGCAGACATTTTAGGTTTTTACTTGGTGTTTTTGCTATTTGGGAAATCTCTGCAAAGCAGGGTGTTAAGCAATCATTGCTCAGCCATCCATTTTAATTTTATTTTTCAGTCCACAACTGTTGCAGGGTATCGAAAGAGAAAGAATTTGTTTTAAGGAGGTAAATTCCCATTCAGTGGCCAACAGAAAATTAAGTGATGGAATCAATCTAATCATCAATGTATGTGTGAAGTGCTGCCAGTGGCACTTCCCCTAGTTGCTGAAGCAGAGGAGTGAATGGATTATAAGGATTAAACTTCTTTCATCCCCCTAGAGGTGAACAAGTCATGTGAAAATGGAAGGCTCATTTGGTAGGAAAGAGTATGAAAGACTTGGAAGACAAACAAAAAAACCCCACCTCTAAATGGTTTCTTGCACATTTTTTCTGCAATAGGTGGTGGGATGTGAGCTACAGACAGAATCTTGAAGCTTACAGGGCAGAAACGTGACTGTAAACTGATTCTATGAGTGTGGAATGAAACATGCTCAGTTGTTACGTATCCTGGATTTCTGAAAAATATTTTTCTCTTCCAATTCTGATTATTTTAAAAAAATTATTCATAGCAGATGCTTCCTCTTGTTCTTTTCTTGACCTTTTTGAACTGGAACGAAGTCATGGGCTTTCCCACTGAAATGGTGGGAGCACAGTGTTAGGACTACAGCGAAGGAAAATTTTCTGACCCGATTTGCCTGTGTCATCCTACAAGGCTTTCTGCTGCAAAAAGAGGCCCTTCCACTAGTGTCACCAGTCTTTCATTCTCTTGTGCTGTACTACGCCTCTTGAAATACTATTGATTGGAGGAGCAAATTTATGGAAGCGAGAATGATTCCTTTGATGAGCTTGATAACTAGATTTGCATGATTCAGTAACAAAAGCAAACCAGCTAATATTTTAATATTGAACAAAAATAAGGTGTTAGTGCTGTTATTAAGAGTAGGACAAATCCATTCTTTTGCTGGTTTTATATAAGCAAGTCTGGGAAGACTGTGTACACGTGTATACTCACATACACATATATATACACGTACATCTGCTTTGCTGCATATGCTGGCTGATGAGTAAAAACAGCAGAATATCAATATATAAAAGTACTGGAAATGTAAGCACTGAACAAAATCAAAGTATGCCAGAGCTTGGTTTGGTAGCAGTAGACTGGGAAAGGAATGGTTCACCACGGTCTGCAGCAGCATTTTTTTGGTTGTTTTCTTTATTGTTGTTGTTGTTGTTTCCTTGTTTTTAATTACTATTTGTAGGGATGCTTTGGAGCCAGGTCATCACTGCTGTAAGTCTGCAGATATTCATTGATGTCTCCAGAGGGATAGTCATTTACACCCCCTGAATAGATAGCCTTCTGAGTGGGGATGTTATTATGGTGTCTTTGGTCTTACATCATTCACTTCCTCTTATTCCCAGAAAGGAAAAAACAGTTGAAGGAGAGGTAATGAGGAGCTTCTCAATGAGCATCTCCCATAGGAAAAAAAAACAAACCTCAGTACCTCTAAAATGATCATACCGTTGGTACGAAAGCTGTTGGTGGTTGTTGTAGCAGCATCTATAGGCATAGAAATAGCAAGAGGAGAAACAGGAATTTTGGCATTCCCCTTGTCTCTCTGATGTGTGAAAATGCTGGGGTGGAAGGAAATGCCATCTTTTGGTGCTACTGGTTTAGTTTTCTGCAGTGCCTTCCTATACAGAAACTTCTCTCAAAATTTAATCAAAGCAGAGTAACTAATGAGTAAGTAAGATAAAACTATTGTTTGTACTTGTTTGAGAGTGGCAGTGGTAATTTCTGTCTCAAGTGTTTCCATGGAAAGAGAGTCCAAATGATTGCTACTATTCTTATTGCAGTATTCAGGTAGATGACAGCTAGGTTTAAATTACTAAGACAAAATAAATTTTGCTCTTCCACCATCAAGCACAAAGAAGTATTGAGTTAGAGAAGCCAGACCTCACCTGTTTGAGCAAGGCAATATTCTAGTACCATAAATTCCCCTACATAATACTAGCCTTTGATACTTCTTTTCCTGTTACCATCCAAAACATCCAGTTGCCCTCTCAGCATCTAAAGATAAAGCTTAGACCCCCCCACCCAAATCACCTGCTCAGGTGCCATCTAACTGCACGAGGACCTCAGTTTCTGTCTGAGATTTCTCTGCTTGCCAAGGTCCTGGTGACCTTAGTGCTGGTGAGCCGTGTGTTTGTGTTTGGCCATACTGGCATGGCACAGCACTCTACAACCATTGTTAGTGGGGGTCTGTCCTGCTGGCTCTCCTAAAGCTGGCTGGCCACAGTCAGGCCTCATGATGTGAGACATACTGTGCATCAGCAGTCTGCCAGTTCAGGTGCGTAAGACATGGAAACCTGGAGTTCAAATCCCATGCCTACCTCAGCAGATGTATCTCCTAAGAGCTCGTCCTTTGTTTCCCCCAGGACCTCTGAGGTATTTGGAGAAGACAGGTATGAGTGTGCACGTTGGAAGAACTGTTACAGTTTGGGCAGTGTTGTGTCGCTGAAGCCAATGGTTAGGGCAACCATCTGCGATGATGGGTACTTGGGATCCAAATCCTTGTTGCAATGGGTAGCAACATACAATCCTGGGAATGACCAAATCTCCCAGGGTGTTTCTAAATGCTGGCGTTAATGGTTAAAACTTTAATGGCAGAACTCTTTAGGAACTCTGGAAGCTGTATAGTTTAAAGAATTATATAGAATTTGAAGGCAAAAATACAGAAGCATAATTGGGTTTTAAAGAGAGGAAAGAGAGATCTTTTTGCTCTCAACTTCTGTCCCTGGTAGGGTCCTAGCTGAACTCTCTGCCCTCACGTTTCCTCATGTGCAAACTGAGTGCTACATCGTACTTATGGGCGTTCTTCAAAGTGTAATTCATGTTTGTGAAATACCGGGAGTGGCCAAGACGAAGTCTTCTGGAAGTACAGGGTTATGGCAGGGGCACCAGAACTGTCTGGCAAGTGGATCTTTAAGGAGACACTTGAGGAAGATGGATTTTTTTAAAAGGAAGGCTAGTCCACTGGGATATGGAAGGGGTGAAGTATTTATGTGGAAGAGAGGAAGTGTTGCGTGATTCCTGTCCCATGGATATGAACCAGCTTGTGCTAGGCAGACTCTCCTGGGGACAATAGATGCATCGGAGAGGGGTGGAGGGAGGGCTCTAGCCACAATCTCACATTCAATGTACTCCACAAAAGGATGCAGTGAAAGAGGGTTGAGTGTATATAATACAATGCAGTGGATGACAATAGATTATAGATGAGGAGACAAAGGTTTATTATCAAACGCAGTCCATCATCTGGGTCTGAAGGTGAATGGTGACACTGAGTGTCGGTAGTGGCGTGATGGAGACACGTTCCTGAACTTAGTTCATTTTGTGTGGACAAGTATCTGTATTGCTTATCTACAGTTAAAAAACTAGGTAGCAGAGACGTCAAGGATTAAACAATGAGAACGCAGTATTTCTTTTCTACAGATGATATTTTCAGCTCAAAATCAATAGATTTCAGTGGGCTGTAGGATTGAAGAAGTTTAATCTTCTGTTGCCACGGCCCATATTATGTCTCCAGTAAACACATGCTGTGCTTGCATTTGCAGCATGCACACTGGTAGAATTTTTTTGAGAACTACTTGATTCCCAGTGTTACTGGTGATTAAAAAGAAAAAACTTTATACACGTGTCCTACTCAAGCCTTTCCTTTGTTTGCATGATGAGAGGATCTGGAGCTCCACATTGTAATCACTTCTGAGAACTCTGAATGGGGAAAGGCAACAAAAAGGAATTTTGAGATTTTACAAGAGACTCACCTGTTAATCCATAGTTGGTAAAAGTGAAATAAGTACTGCATAAAGTACTAGAAGTTTGCAGTGCGTTTGCGTTGTTTCCTATTCTTCTTAAGGGGAATTGAACAGGCTGTCTTGTAAAAAGAGCAGCGTACATCTGTGTGGCATGTTAAATTTACAATCTGTATCCTCAACTAGTTAATATGCCAACTACTGTCTTGCTTTAGGTTCTGTATAGCTTCCATGGCTGCGTTTGCCTGGATTGATTTGTTGTTGAGAAATTTGGGACTTCGATCCCTGAAGTAGAAGGACAGGTTGCTGACGCCCAAGGTTTATTTATGAAACAAGGAGTGTATAGCTGTTACACAGTGGGGCAACCCAAAATGCCTGGCTGACTCAGTTCCAAAGTTAAGACTTGTATTTCAAAGCTGACTTGTGTTTGCAGGTTCCTGTCCTTCTTCCAGAAACTATAGTCAAAAGTGGACAATTGCAGGATGAGAGACATGCAAACCAAAATTGGTACTCGCTTGCTCATTTATTATGGCACTGCCTTCTCTTAGGCCCACAGGAGTACTGGAGGGGCTGAGAGCCAGAGGCAGCTAGCTACTGCTGTTGAGGCTCAAGTCTAAAACATAGATCCCCAAGGCCCTGCTTACTGGGGAGCAGGCCAGGGGTGAGGAGGGTTACATAAATACCTGCTTTCAGAGTTGCCCAAATATACTGCTTTAACACATGCTTAAGATTTATGCATGGGATGGGGCTGAGAATGTCTGCTCCAGCCCCTCCAGTCCCGCTGGCTTTCCCTCCCATCATTGTGGCTGATGGGAAACCAGTTATTCTGTGTAATAGCTTCAGCTGGGAGCACCTCTCCCAGAACATGTCTGTGCTGTGCTGTTAAGACTCTTTGCTGGTGCAAGCCCTTTCAGGCAGAGGAGGGCAAACTGAGTTCCTGGCTGAGCTAAATAGCGTGTGGGCTTGAAGGGGTACTGTGACCCCTGCAAGGGGATGGAGTAGGTACATAAGAAAAGGCTCAGGATTGGGAATTCCACAGGTGTCTTGTGTCACCCCAGTGTTAGGATCTGTTGCTGTTTGAGGTGTCTTGAGACATTTATTGGCATGTCCAAGCAGTTCCTGTGGAGTTCTTCACTTAACGGGACGGACAGTGTAGATCCCATTCGTAGGTATTTCACTTTTTGCCTTCAGTGGGTGCCAAGGCAGGGTGTCTTAATTTGGGGCTGTGGATTTAAGCAAAGGCACACTGCAGTGCTCAGCCCTACAACAGCCAGGCCCTTTATTGAATCTGGTCTCACTGCAATAAGCGTGAGTAATGATAGGAGAGGCATGAGAAGAGAATGACTGTACAGGAGGGAAAGCTGCACTTGACTTGCTAGAATGAAAAACATATTTATAAGGGATAAAATTAGCGCCGGGTACAAGAATGCAATTTAATGAAACAAATGACTACACCTCTTCTCAGTGGTAGGAAAAAAGTGACACATCACAGATAAGCAGCAGTCCCCTGTCCTGCTATCAGGGTTGCTGCAGAACAGAGGGCACTGCTGGCTGGGCTAGCCAGGCCCAGGTGGGGAGCAGATCCTGGCGCTGAGGCCTCCTGAGTGCTGAGACCCCCTGGCCACGCCGCCTTGCTCTGTGTACAGTGAGTGACCAGTTCTGGTTCTTGTCTGTGGGCTTGTAGTAAGAGGTGTCTTCCCCAGGTACTGTGAGAGCAGGGCACAAGGGAGGATGTACGTGTGAGACATGGGAATGTGGTCTTACTGAGGTGTGTGATTGCTCCTGAGATACCTGTGGCAGCAAAGTCACAGAAAAACTTAATGAAAATTGAATGTCTCTTCTTACTGGATGCTCTTTTATCCTCTATTCGTTGCATTTTATTTCTCCTCTCTGCTGTATTTTTGCTTTCTTTATGTCTCATTTTGATGTCTTCCTCGCTGTAGTTCTACATCCTTCTTTTTAGTTAATTTTTTTTTACTGTTGCTTTTTTACTCATGCATGTCTTTACTCCTTTAGCTTTCCTAAACACTTTATCTTTTTCTCTCTCTTGCGATCTGCCATACAGTTTGGCTGCCTTCCATACGATGGAGCAATGTAGCTGAGTTATGGGTTGACTTAGGCTTGCGTCACTACCCTGAACCAGTTTGCGTCTGCAGTTGTCTGGAACTGACTACATGCCTGAGCTGATAAAAGATGCTGTGGAAACGTGGATCTCTGGCACCTTGGCAAGGTATCCTCCTGTACATGTGTGTGCATGTGGATGTGTGAGTGGCTTCAAGATGGCTGGCTGTTCCATCAGCTCAGCTGACTGGGTGCTCCTTTGGGCTTTGCAGCACCATATGAGAAATGGGAACAGACCTGCAAAGCTCAGGGGAAGACCGGGATTAACCCTGAAAAGGGGCATGTGCCTGCTGTCCAGGCATGTGTGATGGCCAAAAGCAAGAGATCTAAAATCCCTCACTTGACCTTTGTATAATTCTTTTCCTTCCAGTGAGGACCTTTCCCTGCCTGTGACTCATCTTCTAAATGTAGACTGCCTCTCAGAGGACTGCCTTCCTCTCTGAACAGGGTAGCATAAAAAATAGCAACACTGTTGAATAACCAGTATTATTTTTTAATACAGAAAACTTGAAAACTACCTTGCAGTATCTGTGCTTCTCTGTCAAGGGATTTATTGGTTCCCTGAGAGAAGAGCAGAGCAGGTTCTATCCTGACCTGCAACTAGAGGTTGTTCAGATAAGAGGTCTCAGGAGCAGCGCAACTGCAGTACAGTGGGCAGTAGGCGTTGTAATAACAGACAGGTAGGCTCTGGCAAAGGCCAGCGCATCTTTCATAGCACCCATATACTTCCTTCCCTCTTTCTGACCCATCTGTAACTGGCAGCATCCCTGTGGTAACTCTGGCATGGCTTCCACAGACATCCAGTAGGAAGCTGCCTGCTCCCTTCAGCAGGTTGCCCAACACCCATCTCCTTTCCTCCAGCTTGTGTATGCTGTCCAGCTGCCCAGGCCACTCCTGTTGTCGACACGTGGTGACCCTGGGGATCACAGTGTTACCTTCCATCCCTCACTTGAGCTCTTGTGTTGTCTTTGACTTGTAAGCAGATCTCTTACCAGAGCCAAACTGGTTCCTTTTCTCTTTTCAGATGCTTTTGCTGTATCCCATCTCTCTATTGCCTGGTCCTCTGGAAGATGAAAGAGTGAGAATCAGCAGTGTGTCATTAATCCTGCAAACAATTTGAGAACTGCTTTGACAGCCAATAGAAGAAAATAGTGTGATGTGGCCACAGCAAGCATATGCTCTTTCTGGGAATTTACAGTTGCACTATGATCCCAAGGAGGAGCGATGCTCAGACCTCCCTCTGATTACTTGTGTTCTTTTCTCTGCCTGTATCAACATTGTTTCTTTCTAACACACAGGTGTTCATGCAAAAATGCCAAGATTCTTCGTGCAGATTAAAGTAGGTTTGCAAATTAAGGGAAGACTGGTGAGGAACAAAAGGAAAATTAAATTATCCCAGCAATTTTGCACTTCCTTGCAATCAAAGTCCTGTCTTTGGTGGGTGTTATATAGGATACGTGCTTGCTGAGGTCTGAGGCAATTTTCCTTGTGTAAAGACTGCAGGAGTTAGCCCTAGAAAATGATGCTGTTCTAAAAATGATGTCCAGTAAGCAATAGGTGAGCTCTCTTGGGAAAAACAGGAAGAAAACTTGGTAAGAGCTTGAGCCTCAGTGGTGTTGCCTTTCACAATTGAGCGACTGACAAACAAAAGGAAAAAAAAGGCGTGCCAAATGACCGTGAGGATGGATGCCTCCTGTTGTGGAATAGAATGAAATCCAGTTATGTGCTCCCTCCCATTAGATCTGATACAACTGCTGTATGATAAAAATGAATTTCTTAAGAATCAACTGTAAACCCATAGGTCAGCCAGCAAGAGAGTGACTTGACAAGTTCTTAATTGCAAAGTGTATGGCAGTTTCATTCTTTTAATCTGCATCACTGCAGACAGTGTGTAGTTGAATCCAATGAAGTTTGAGTCATGCTATGAATTTGGTTTCCAGAAGTCGATTATGGACAGAAACCTTTCATTTCTATGAATTATGTATATTTGAGTGAAAAGCTGTTGTGTATGTATATATGTTTAATAACAGGAAATGTAACAAACATTTTTATTAAACTAATAAAACAGATAAATGAAAATGTGTTTTTATAGGTTTAATTTCTTTGGTCTCATTTTCCTTAGTGTAAATGAAAGATCATGAAGTGCAATCTCCTGTATCTCAGGACACACAATTAATTGCATCAGGTAGTTGATGTCATACAAAAGTGCCTTGTTTTGAAATCAGAGCTTTAAGGTTGCACTAGTCTTTGTAACTGCATCCACGTGGCACCCTAATCTGATGGAGACCTCGAGGTACAACACTCGGGGCGCTACTTAGCTGTTGCATTTAGGTTAGCACTTAATACTGGGTCTTTCGAAACTGTGAAAAATTTAATTCCTGCATTGAGGAGCTCCTGTCCTATGAACAAGCAGGTGAAGGTTAGGGAATGTGGAGTGGGACAAGGAGAGGGAAACTGTAGATGCCTTGTAAATCCATTCAGTTTACAGTAAGCAAATAAAAGGAAGCTGGATCTGAAGTGTGCTGGGGTTTGGCAGGTGACCTGCCAGAGGCTGCATCTGGCATCACCCGGCATGTGGGAAGACATGCAAAGGAATGGATGTGGGGAACCAATGAAGAGCTGCAGCCTGGTGGCTGTGCTCTAGCAGAGGCAATGGAAAGCCAGAGGTTCCTTGAAAATTGGCCGTGGCAAAGCTACATAGCTGGGAATGTGAGTGGTGGTGGCAGCAGCTGGAGAGCCAGCGAGGGAAAGAGCAACGTAATAAAATCGGTGGGCAAGGAAGATCAGGTCTGTGACTGTTCTGGGTTCGGCTGTGACTGTTGGTGGGTATCTGGGCAGGCCGAAATTGGCTCTCCCAGGTGTCATAGCAGTGTAGAAAGAGGAGGAAGTCTGGAGCAGAGTAGTGCTTTGGTGGAACTTGGAGATCTTCAGCAGTAGTGGGTGGATCGGGGTACGACCTGTTTTCGAAGGCAGGAGAGAAAGGAAAGGCAACTTATAGAACTGCCCTCTGTGCCACCTGTTGTTAACAACTCGGGTGGATGCGGGTCTCTGAAAAACCTCATCTGGAGAAAGTTTCTTGCTGTTTGTAATGAGGTCATTGTCAAGTAAATCGTATAAAAGGCTTGCTTTCTAGAAGATTTTGACACTACGAGTTGCAAAAGTCTGCCTATAAAACAGCAGTCCCCTCTGCCAGACCTTTCCAGCCTTTTGGTTGCCCCACACACTGCACCAAGTCGCCGTGGATGTTCCGGTGAATTCGGGGGTGTCCTCCACGCCCCCCCAAGTCCAGGCGTTCCCACCCGTCGCGCGTGGGGCTGTGGGAGCTTAGGCCGTGCCTAAGGGGCAAGAGCAAGCCCGGGGTGACGTCCCGGGGCAGCAGAGCAGAGCGGAGCGAGCCGGCGCTGGAGTGGCGGATCCCCGGGACGGACCCCCCCCGGTGCCAGGCCCCTGCTCGGGGGGCGCCGTCCCCTCCCACGGACGCCCGTGGCGATCGCGGCGGGGGGAACCGAGGGATGCATTCGGATGCGAGGCGGAGCTTCAGCATTTTATGAATGGGCTCATATGACGCCAATGGGGGCGGGAGGAGAGGCGCCATCTTCCGCAAATCCGGGCCGAGGAGAGCGCTGCCGCCAGATGACGGCCATTCCCGCCGGCCAATGGCGGCGAGGGAACCGTGCCGACCACGTGGGGCGCAGGCCGCGAGTAGTACGGGGGCGCGCGGCCGCCGGCTCCCTGCCCCCTCCCTTCCGGCGCGGCGGGGCCGCGCGGCCCCGGGGCAGGCGGGATCGGCCGCGTTGCCGGGTTACCCGCTGACTGATCGGCCCCATGGCCAATGGCGGCGGGGCGGGGGCGGGCGCGGCGGCAGCTGCGGGCCGGCGGCGGCCGGGAGGGCTCAGTCGGGCCGTGGCCGCCTCCGCAGCATGGCGGGTCCTGCTGCTCTCCCGGCTACCGCCGGCCTCCTCTACTGGTTGGGCGCGCTGGGCGCTCTCTACGCGGCGGCGGTGGTCACCTACCGCCTGCTGGCCGGCTTCCGTCTCTGGGTGCTGGGCAGCGGCGCCACCGCCGTCGGGCCGGCGCTGGGCGCCTGGGCAGGTGAGTCCGTCCGCGTCCCAGCCGGCCCCGCCGCCTCCGCCTCTGCGTCGCCCCGCCTCGCCTCGCCCTGCCCGCCGGGGCCGGGCCCTCGGGGGGAGGGGAGCGAGTCCCGGGTCCCGGCACGGAGCGCCCCCCTCGCCCCGCGCCGGCGTGCTACCTCATCGGTGACGTCACGCCAGTCCCGTCCCCGCCGCCCCCGGGGGAGCGGCAGCGGTCTCTGAGGGGTCTCAGGGGCTTCTGAGCGGCGATGGGGAGTTAGAAAGGGCTTCTCCGGCGGCGTGGCGGGCCAGACCGGAGGGTTTCAGACCCGTACCCGCCGAAGGGAGCGGAGCGCCTGCATGGGCGGGAATTACCAGGGTGGGCCATGAAAATAACTGCGAACTGCGCCAGGTGTGAGCTCGAGGCGAGGTGGTGGTGTAAAAGGTGCGGCCTCACCTCGAGTACTGTATGCCGTTTTGGGCGCCACAGTACTTTAAGGATACAAAGCTACTAGAGAGTGCCCAGAGGAGGGCCACGAAGTCAGTGGCGGGTTTAGAGGGGAAGCCGTATGAGGAGCAGCTGAAGTCACTTGGTTTGTTCAGCCTGGAGAAGAGGCGGCTGAGGGCAGACCTCATCACAGTCTGCAGCTTCCTCACAAGGGGAGGAGGAGGAGCAGGCGCTGATCTCCTCTCTGGTGACCAGTGATAGGACCCGAGGGAATGGCAGGAAGATGTGCCAGGGGAGGTTTAGGCTGGATATTAGGAAAAGGTTCTTTACCCAGAGGGTGGTGGAGCACTGGAACAGGCTCCCCAGGGAGGCAGTCACAGCACCAAGCCTGACGTTATTCAAGAAGCAGTTGGACAATGCCCTCATAGACATGGTGTGAATTTTGGTGTTGTCCTGTGCAGGGACAGGAGTTGGACTCGATGATCCTTGTGGGTCCCTTCCAACTCAGGACATTCTATGATTTTATGAAAAGGCTGCAAAAGATACTTCCTTCCCCAATAGGGAGTAGGAGAGCATCAGGTGCTTAGACTCTACAGCTGCTTCTAGGTGGCAGCCCCTCAACAAACTGGTGGGCTGCAGGGCTGTGTTTGGGACCGTGGTTCCCCATATCCTCTGCAAGAGCCAACGCAGAACTCATAGGTGAAGACAAGGTTGGGTAATTGAACGCCTACTTGCATGAGATACCAGAGCATGTCATGGGTCCTGCATGCCCAGGCTTGAAATACAGTGGGAATGCTTTGGACAAGTTATAGCATTAGGTGCAAATGATTAAGTACTATGTCTTCCTTCTAGCTAGAGAAGTCGTATGCCTGTCAAAGATACAGTTGGCACAGGAGACCCAAGGCCTCTTTCACTTTCTAAGGTTGGTTTTGAGTATGTTCCTGCACTATCATTTGCCTGCTGACCTGTGGTGCATCACAGAAGTCTTGGTGGTTACTTGAGCTTGTTCTACACTGCTTCCAACATGGAAGCTTGCAGTGCTTGAGTCAAATGCCAGCCTAAGGGCTGGAACCACAAACTGTAGACAACAGATCTTTCCTCAGTTGCGTCCGTTAACATCCCATCTACAAAGAACAGCAATGTGAATGTCCTCTGCTGTTTCGTACAAGCGCAGGCAGTAGCAGGCCATTGTATGTGGCCAGTGGCCGCTAACAAAAATTCCTTCTCTTTGCCATGATTGTGACCTTCAAGTCATGGAGGAAGAGGAGTGCTGGCAGTACAGCTAAATTCCCTGTGTTTGTTACTCCTGCTCTGAAGTGGGAGCAGTGCTGCAATGTCAAGAAGGAGGGAGAAATAGGATGATGGTTCTTGCTAACTCAGACCTGAGCTGTTACCTGTAGAAAAAATGTGGCCATCGTTGCCTAGTTGTTGTACATCCTTTATGTGCTGCTGATGCAGGTGAAATGCCGCTTTATGGGGGTGGATGCTGTAGTCTCCTAGCTGAAATGAGAAGAGGTTTTCTCAGTCTAAATAAACACTGGGGTGGTTCGCCCTGAAGTGCGTTGTGGCACCGGCAGCAGGCTGTGGGGGCCCTCTGTTCTTTCTTCTCCTGGAAAGGAGGGTGAAGGCACAGCTGCAGATATATTCGGTCACCTTGAGAATTATCGAATTACTAAGTCATACTGTGGGAGGAAGTGCATTTCCTCGTCTCCTGGTCTTTTAAAAACCAATGGGTTTGATGCTAATTAGCTGCTGTGATTACTGTGATGATGCATTCTTTCCACTACACAACTAGAAAGCAACTTTACAAAAAAAGAGAGTGCCCTTACAAGCCCTTTGTTAAGGGCTCCTTCCTGCCCTCTAACTCTTCGGCATGTCTGAAATTGAGTTGCAGGTTCTTTCCTTGTTTTCTTAGTGTGTTTTTGGATGCATATCTGCAATTGCTTCTATGGTGTGTCAAATTTTTGGTATTTAGGAGGAATGGATGTGGGGAGGCGGAACAACTTGAACCAGTAATGTACTCCCAAGAAAATCAGGTTTGTGCTACTTTAAATAGCAGCTGTTTTGACAAAAAGTTACTTTTGCTACAGTCATGCTTATGTGTGAAGGTCTGCATGCAGCTTTTCTGGTTTTCTTTCCCCATAACTCACGTCTGGCTTGGTTTTGGCTACTGTGCGGTGATGGAGGTTGGGTGGATGTGCTGATGAAGGACTTCTGGGTGCATCTTGGGAGGGAATTCAGTGTAAATTCCTGGGTTAACTGCTCTCTGCCTCTAGTGTGCCTCATAAATTGGTAACACAGATAAGAATAACAGTCCTCTTGCTTGGAAAAGAGTTTGGCTAAATGAACCACAGACTTGACAGGAGCAGAATGCTGAGGAATCATTCTGAAATCACCAGGAATACAGCAAAGATGTGGCTATTCCCCTGCCTTTCTCTAGACAGGCAGATCTGTTGGCAGTGCTGGTAGTTGTGATCCATAGTGGTATTCCCTTAGGTTGGATGAGAGTGTCCTATTGATGGTGGTGGCAGGCAGCCACCTTGCTTTTCTGCCACTGACAGTTGGGCGTGTTTTGGAGTGCAGTGTGTCTGAAGCAGGGAACTGTCTCCTGCTGTCATAGCTCCCGCTTGGAGAGTTGCCTATCTTCTATTTTAGGAAGCTGCCTCTTTTTCTGGAAAAGATGAAATCATTTTTCTGCCCCTTCCCTTCAGTAACTTGGTGAAATGAAGTCAAAATCCTGTGGTAATTCAGATGGGGACAGACCCCAGGATACCTCTAGTCCAACCTCCTGCTCAGAGCAGGGTCAGCTCTGAAATCTGACCAGTTGGGTATATGCAAATAATCAGCTTGGTATACTCAAAATACACTGTCACTATGAGCTGGATTGATCTGATGCTCTCAAACATCTCATCTTCATCATGTTGGATACTTAAACTTTTCTTTCTTTTTTCCTGGATCAAAATTGCAAATATTTTAATGAGAATTTTTTTTTTCCAATTTGCTGTAACAGAAGTGATGCGTTAACTGGAAATAAAGTTTATTTTGACTGTGTTATTGGCCATATGACACTCAGAGAAAAGTCATGCTTTCTTTCAAGCCTCACAGTGGCTTATAAAAGAGTCCACCTTTTCCCTGTGTTTTTGATACGAGCACAGTTGAATAATCACACATTTACTGTCTGATAGAGATGATGCTTTCTCATGAGGTGAATACAGCTGTTGTACTGGGGTCAACAAATGTTTGTGAAGATGAGCTTGCCTTAATTAAGCTTCTTGGAGTTTATTCACTAACATGCAAAAATAACTAAATGTGATCAATTTGCTCCAGATTTCTTAAAGAATCTGTAAGAGGTCATTAATCAGGCTGGTGCTCTCAACTGCCTCTAACTTTCTGTAATTTCATTTTAGACAAAACCCCCTTATTCAGTCTTAAACCGTTCTTTTCCTGTGTAAATGTTTAACAAGAAGTTCTTTTATCAGCAGCAAAGCTGGGTGAGCTCTCTCTGCCTGTTCCTCTTGGCTTTTTTTACTTGGGCTATATATGACTCTGCATAGCCCAGCATCTAAAAATAGCGATTTGTATACCAGGGCCACTAAGGGAGGCATGAAAAATGTATGTAACTGGGTACAGGAGCAGTGGAGTAAATACTTATTTGTGTCGTTATGGGCAGGTCTTTTAAAAACTAAGAATATGTGGGGTGATTTCCAAACTCTTATTGGCTAGGAAGTTGGGGTAATAAGAAGCTCTAAATCAGACCTTAACAATAATAGTGTTAGATTAATAAGATGTGATGTTTGTATGAAGAGGAAGAGGTGACAAGCTGGATTTTGTGCTTGTAAATAGTTTGAGTTAGATTCTGTCTAATAGCTTACGCTTCCCATGGTCCCTGGAAACAGCATCTTATAAAACAGACCCTGATCCTTATGAATTTTTTGGGACGACCTTGATGAAATAAGTCAGATAATACATTATTTCAATGACAATTTAAGAACTCCGTACAAAGAACATTGACTTCAGTGCTGACCAGGCGGTAACTTGTTGACAGCTTTGAGCAGCTTTCACAAGCAATGTAATTTTTCAAGCGCCTTAGCTTCAAGGGAAATAGTTATTACCTGAAGGCTTTGTTTTCTGCAAATAAGTTTCATTCCCCGTTGTGCAAATGAGTGCAGTCATGCTTTGCAGGTGTTTGGCAGTGTGTGCTGATAGTTGACAGACTGTCACAAATCACTGTCGCAGATTGAAACAGCTGACCTAGTGCAATCTGTGGTGAGGGTGTAGTTAGTGGGGAAAGGAAGGGAGTTTCACCCTCTCTTAGCACTGCTCTTGCTGCAGGTTGTGAGAGGAGAGGCTCTGTGCAGGTCCCTCGTTTCCCTGCACCTGAGTGCTTGGCTGGTGTGTGCGGAGCTTTGGTGAGAGCTTTTGGCTATCTCAGAATTTAGTTGAGCTATTTAGCAGAATCACTGATTCAGGGATTTGTCATCTTCAGCACTTTGGATCCGTGGCAAGGGTTTTTCTCTTCTCAATTCTGGGTGCTTCGCAAACGCTTCTACCCTTGTATGAAATAAAGCATGGCACTCGTTCTTAACGTTACTTTTCGGGTTCACATGTGAAAATATGCCAGCTTGCTTATAATTCTTCATCTTGCAGCCTGAACTTGGAGCATGTATTATTTTCTTGTATGACTATTTGCAAAGTGCTTTTGAATTGTTGCTGTACCGAAGCGTGGCTTTGGGAATGATCTGGTCCTAATCCTGTCTGAACTTCCCAGAAGTGCTGTGGTCCAGTGTGTATGGCCTCCCCCCATTTACTGTGTAATGTTTCCCAGTATCCATCCTACTTTTTCTCTGGTAAAAAAATTAGCTGTCTTCCTTTAGTCATCAATCCTCCTCCTAGCTTGTAATTTAGCAGGCTTCTGTCAGTGTCTCCCTCCAGCCTGCTCTTTGTTGGACTAAGCAAGTGCTGCTCTTCCAAAGAGGGGGGATCCCTGGCTCTGTTGCTTTAGGCTCAGGCCTAGCTAGAGCTAGGCTCTAGCTCACACTGCATGGTACTTCAGTGGGTTGCAATCCCTTTTGAGACCTTGCAGCTCTTAGTGAATCAGGAAGGTTCTGTAGTATTTTTTATGTAGGTGACTGCTACTAACATATCTTAAAATCAGTTTTGCTTCCTGGACAATATCAAGGAGTGAACCATCCTCTACTGTTTTCTACAATTTTGCTGTCTTTCTGCTTCTCGATTGCTTCTTTTAGGTGTTTTCTTTTGCACACAATGTTACTGCTTAAAATGCCTGCTTAGTAAGATTGCTCAACACTTGTTACATTAAGTGCTCCTTCTTGTGCTCTCTGGTCAGAAGAGGAGAGGGAGAGCAAATGCTTAGAGCCCAGAAGTCCAGAGTCCTGTCTCCAGTTCTGCTGCATCCCTGCTGATGGGCTTCAGCACTTCACTTCTGGCCTGTGTCAGCACTGGTTGAGAGTAAACATGTATGTGTGGGCACCACCGACCTCAGCATCAACCAGGCACATAACCTCAAGCTCTAGGGTTTGAATATATTTGGTATGAATGCTTTGATTCTCTTTTTTTTTTTTTTGGAGTTGTTTTTCATTTTTCAAGTTAAATTCTGGGTGGAAGTGTTCAGAAATGCAGAGCTAATGTCACTGGGGAAGTTGAATCAAAATATGAACAGGCTTTGCCAGTGTTTAACTGCAGGAACAGAGTGCATGTGGAGTGTTAAATGCTGTAGTATGGTCTCTCCACCTCCCAAAAAAGCTAATGATGAGTGGAGGGCAGATGCTATTTGCATAAAGGTGAAAGGAATACCCATCTCTGATAAACAGCCTGAGAGGGAAATGCGTGAAAATTTGTTAGCCTGGGGGATGAATAACTGTTATTTTAAGCTAACTCATTCTCTCAAACTTATGTGTATTTTAAAGAAAGAATACTTGTAATAGAAATTGATTACTTAAAACTAGGGAATTTATGCAAGGATGTAATATAGAGTAGTGTCTTGCTCTGTTTTCTTTATATTGCTTTCCTGGCCAGTGTACTTCCCTCCCCTCGGGGAAGGTTACATGTGAAGCACCCTGGTGAAAGCAAGGAAAGGCCTTGTGCAGGCGTGAGGAGGGCAGAAGTGTCTCCAGTGAAGTTGTCCTGGCTGGAACTGTGCCGAGTGTTAGAGCCAGTTCAGTAAATGCACTCCTGTGTAAGGACTAAGTGAGCTAGCATGAGGTCCTTGAGGGTGTGAGAGTGGAGTTTGGGGAAAAAATGCAGTGATTTACCACCTGGGAATTATTTTTTTGGCAGGTGGGTAAAACACGTTGCTGTTACTGGTCTTATGAATTGTTGTGGTTTAGCGGCAGCTCAGCCCCACACAGTCGCTCGCTCACTCCCCACCGGTAGATGGGTGAGAGAATCAGAAGGGTAACGCTCGTGGGTTGGGATAAGAACAGTTTAATAATTAAAATTAAAAGAAACAACAGTAGAAATGCAATGTAAAGGAGAACAACAAGAGGCGCAAAGCCCCGGGGGAGGGGGAAGGGAGGGGAGAGGGGGAACAAACCGCCGGAACAAACTGCACGCGCCGCAGCCGCTCGCCGCCCACCGACCCGCCTCTGCGCTGCCACTGCCCCCCCCCAATATATTGGTGATGGTGTCACATGGTATGGAATGAACCTGCCATTGGCCAGTCGGGGTCAGCCATCCCCACCATGGCCCTGCTCCTCCCAGCCCCCCCCGCCACGCGGCAGAGCGCGGGAAGCTGGAAAGGTAGCCGACCCCCACAGTGAGGAGAATTAACCCCTTCTCAGCCACAACCAGCACATTCTCCACCCCTTATTCCATACCATTTACACCATGCCCAGGTCCCATATGATGCAATACAACCGTACCAACCAGCACCCCTCCCCTTCCCATCCTTTAACATAATACACAGACATCATTCCCTTAGTTCATGGATCTTCCCTGTAAAATGTCCATTAAAATGTCCATTGAGTTCACCCAGTCCATGACTCTGGGCTCCATCTGTTGTATCAGTCTTTCCGGGTGGGAGAGATGGTGTGTGGCGTTGGGTTGCTGCATACCGAGTCAGTCATCGTTCCATCACTGCTGCACGGCTTGTTTCATAGTTGATCTTCCATGGGTTGGGAGGCTCGTACTCTGATATCATTGATACAACACAGAGGTGACACACAGTATTATATAGCAGTTCACATTGGCCATTCAGTTCATTGACTGTTTTCACCCAAAATCAAATCCCCTTGAGGCACACATCAGATTTCTCCATCCTCCTGCATTATCTACCAAGTGCACCCAGGTCCTCGAGCAAAAACAATCCCACGAATGGGTTTGCCTTTGCCGGAGGCAGGAAGAACCCAGACTGTTTTGCCCAGCATATTTTTTACATGCACTACAGGGACTCTATCCCCTTCCGCAGTATGTAGGATTTCTGACTGGGCAGGGTCAGCTCGGTTGGCAGATCCCCTCGTGTTGACCAACCACGTGGCTTTTGCTAAATGTGTATCCCAGTGCCTGAATGTTCCACCCCCCATTGATCTCAGTGTAGTTTTTAACAGTCCATTGTACCGTTCAATTTTCCCAGAGGCTGGTGCGTGATAGGGGATGTGATATACCCACTCAATGCCATGCTCTTTGGCCCAGGTGTCTATGAGGCTATTTCGGAAATGAGTCCCGTTGTCTGACTCAATTCTCTCTGGGGTGCCATGTCGCCACAGGACTTGTTTCTCAAGACCCAGGATAGTGTTCCAGGCAGTGGCATGGGGGACAGGATATGTTTCCAGCCAGCCAGTCGTTGTTTCTACCATTGTAAGCACATGGCGCTTGCCTTGGTGGGTCTGTGGGAGTGCGATATAGTCAATTTGCCAGGCCTCCCCATATTTATGTTTCAGCCATCGTCCCCCGTACCACAGAGGCTTTACCCGCTTCGCTTGCTTGATTGCAGCGCATGTGTCACATTCGTGGATAACCTGTGCAATAGCGTCCGTGGTCAAGTCCACCCCTCGATCACGAGCCCACCTGTATGTTGCATCTCTCCCTTGATGGCCTGAGGTGTCATGGGCCCACTGAGCTAGAAATAGTTCACCCTTATGCTGCCAGTCCAGATCCACCTCAGCCACTTCAATCTTGGCAGCCTGATCTACCTGCTGGTTGTTTCGATGTTCTTCAGTGGCCCGACTCCTGGGGACGTGAGCATCCACATGATGTACCTTTACAACCAGTTTCTCTACCCGGGCAGCAATATCTTGCCACAATGTGGCAGCCCAGATGGGTTTGCCTCTGCGCTGCCAGTTGCTTTGCTTCCATTGCTGCAGCCAGCCCCACAGGGCATTTGCCACCATCCAGGAGTCAGTATAGAGATAGAGCACTGGCCACTTTTCCCGTTCAGCAATGTCTAAGGTCAGCTGGATGGCCTTTACCTCTGCAAACTGGCTCGATTCACCTTCTCCTTCAGCAGTTTCTGCTGCTTGTCGTGTAGGACTCCATACAGCAGCCTTCCATCTCTGGTGCTTTCCCACAAGGCGACAGGACCCATCAGTGAACAGGGCATATTGCTTCTCACCTTCTGGCACTTTGTTATACAGTGGGGCTTCTTCAGCACGTGTCACCTCCTCCTCTGGTGATAATCCAAAATCTTTGCCTTCTGGCCAGTCCATAATCACTTCCAAGATTCCTGGGCGACTGGGGTTTCCTACTCGAGCCCGCTGGGTAATTAGTGCAACCCATTTACTCCACGTAGCATCAGTTGCATGGTGTGTAGAGGGGATGTTTCCTTTGAACATCCAGCCCAGCACTGGCAGTCGGGGTGCCAGGAGCAACTGTGCTTCAGTACCGACCACTTCTGAAGCAGCTTGAACCCCTTCATATGCTGCCAATATCTCTTTTTCAGTTGGAGTATAGCGGGCTTCGGACCCTCTGTATCCCCGACTCCAAAACCCTTGGGGTCGACCCCAGGTCTCCCCATGTGCTTTCTGCCAGAGGATCCAGGTAGGGCCATTCTCCCCGGCTGCAGTGTAGAGCACATTTTTTACATCTTGTCCTGCCCGGACTGGCCCAAGAGCTACTGCATGGACTATTTCTCATTTAATCTGTTCAAAGGCTTGTCGTTGCTCAAGGGCCCCATTTGAAATCATTCTTTTTCTGGGTCACTTGATAGAGAGGGCTTACGATCAGACTGTAATTTGGAATATGGATTCTCCAAAAACCCACAACACCCAAGAAAGCTTGTGTTTCCTTTTTGCTAGTTGGTGGAGACATGGCTGCTATTTTGCTGATCACATCCATTGGAATCTGACGACGACCATCTTGCCATTTGATTCCTAAGAACTGGATTTCTCGTGGAGGTCCCTTCACCTTACTTTGTTTTATGGCAAAACCAGCTTTCAGAAGGATTTGGACTATTTTCTCTCCTTTCTAAAAAACTTCTTCTGCTGTGTTGCCCCACACAATGATGTCATCAATGTATTGAAGGTGTTCTGGAGCTTCTCCCTGTTCCAGTACAGTCTGAATCAGTCCATGGCAAATGGTAGGACTGTGTTTCCACCCCTGGGGCAGTCGATTCCAGGTGTACTGGACGCCCCTCCATGTGAAAGCAAACTGTGGCCTGCACTCTGCTGCCAGAGGGATTGAGAAGAATGCATTAGCAATATCAATTGTGGCATACCACTTGGCCGCCTTTGACTCCAGTTCGTATTGAAGTTCTAGCATGTCTGGCACAGCAGCACTCAATGGTGGAGTGACTTCATTCAGGCCACGATAGTCTACTGTTAGTCTCCACTCTCCATTAGACTTCCGGACTGGCCATATGGGACTGTTGAAGGGTGAGTGGGTCTTACTGATGACTCCTGGGCTCCTCAGTTGGTGAATGAGTTTATGGATGGGGATCAGAGAGTCTCTGTTGGTGCGATATTGCCACCGGTGCACTGTTATGGTGGCGATTGGCACCTGTTGTTCTTTGACCTTCAGCAACCCCACAACAGAAGGGTCCTTCGAGAGGCCAGGCAAGGTAGACAGCTGTTCAGTTTCCTCCGTCTCCAAGGCAGCTACACCAAAAGCCCACTTGTAACCTTTTGGGTCCTTGAAATACCCTCTCCTGAGGTAGTCTATGCCAAGGATGCATGGAGCCTCTGGGCCAGTCACAATGGGGTGCTTCTGCCACTCATTGCCAGTTAGGCTCACTTCGGCCTCCAATACAGTTAGCTCTTGGGATGCCCCTGTCACTCCAGCAATGTTGATGGGTTCTGCCCCTATATAGTTTGATGGCATTAAGGTGCACTGTGCGCCGGTGTCCACTAAAGCTTTATACTCCTGTGGGTCGGACGTGCCAGGCCATCGGATCCACACAGTCCAGTAAACCCGATTATCCCTTTCCTCTACCTGGCTGGAGGCAGGGCCCCTCTAGTCCTGATCATGGCAGTCACAACTCACTTCCTGTAAATGTGAATCAGGAGTCCCTCTATTACACTTAGAAATAAAATCTGTGCTTCTACTCCTCTGTCTGGGGACTTGCTCGCTGGAAACTGGAGCAGCAGCTTTCCTGGAAGAGCCTCCCTGAGTGACTGTTCTTCCTTGCAGTTCATGTACTCGTGCCTGTAGGGTCGAAGTAGGCTTGCCATCCCACCTCATCATGTCCTCTCCGTGGTCACGCAGGTAGAACCATAGGGTGGCCCGTGGTGTGTATCCCCTTCTTTGAGCCAAAGGACGCTTATTCCTAACAGCTGAGACACTGCTCTGTCGAGGTGGGGAGTAGGACAGATCTTCTTTGAGTTGCTGGACCTCTTGGGATAGTTTCTCCACAGCAGAGACAAGCGAGGAAGAGATTTGTGTCGTAATCCCGGAGTCTATCTATCACCTCTGCCACCGTTGGTGCCTCGTCCCCTCTCCAGGACATCACTGCCAATGAGTTTGCATGCGAAGATGGTGGGCTCCGTACAAACTTCTGCCACATGGGTTGTGTGCACTCGGCTTCATCTGGATCTTTGGATGACCGTTGATCGTCCAGGTCACCATAAATCACCTCAAACACAGCTAATTCCCTTAGATACTGGATGCCTTTCTCCATAGTTGTCCATTTTCCTGGGCGATATGTAACATCTTCTTTAAAGGGATACCTTTCCTTCACTCCAGACAGGAGTCGCCTCCAGAGGCTGAGGGCTTGTGGTTTTTTTCCAATTGCTTTGTCAACGCCCCCTTCCCCAGAAAGGGATCCCAATTGTTTGGCTTCTTTTCCCTCTAGTTCCAGGCTACTGGCCCCATTATCCCAGCATCGGAGCAGCCAGGTGGCAATGTGCTCACCTGAACGACGGCTATAATCTTTTCGCATATCTCGCAACTCGCTTAAGGACAGGGCGATGGCCCTGGTTCTTCATCATCCCGTTCTAAACGAGTTGATGTCCGCTTCCAATATTTCATCTTGTGTATGGGGGCAACTGATACTGGTACGGGTTTATTTTCTGAGCTAGCTCCGGTACTTGTTGTGGGGGGTTGAGTGGCTGCAGTGCCTGTTGTCAGGGCTGGATTGTCTACAGTGCCAGTCACTTTGCATTTCAATCCAGAGACATTCTCTTCCCCCTGGGGGCACTGAATACTGTTGAGCAGGGCTCGGTATGCATGAGACCCCAGACCCCAGCACGTTGCAGTTATCTGTGTCTCTCTGGAGTTCCCAGCGTAACAACATACTTTCTCCAAATATTCTACTAGTTTTTCAGGATTCTGCACTTGTTCAGGGGTAAAACTCCAAAACACTGGGGGTGCCCACTGCCCTAGGTATTTGCCCATGCTATCCCACATGCCCTGCCACTCGTAACTATCAAGCCTCGGGGCAGATTTCTGGGTGATATTCTTAAGTTGCTTAGTCAAAACCAAAACAACATGCCCAAAAACTAACAATAAGTGCACCTTAACCACCCAAGGATGTTCAAGATACAAAAAAGTTGTTGCAATAAAGGCGGAGACGTCATAGAACAAAGTTGCAAAGGTACTATTCTGTATTTCCTCCATATAAAATCTCTCAGAGGAGGAGGTATAATTGCTGATCACCTCAACAAGGTGGTATCCAAAGTACAGTAACGGTTTCAGCAAAAACCCCAAATACCAGATAAAGCTGAAAACGAGTGTTTGTATAACAAATCTTGTAGGCAAAACATTACTAATCACAGCAGAACACAGCAGACTCAAACAACCAACACCGATTTTTAACGCCAACTGCAAAAATGACAACATGGTGCTGTGACCAGCAGCTGTTGTTATCTCCAACCCTTGAGCCCCACGTTGGGCGCCAAAAAGACTGTTGTGGTTTAGCGGCAGCTCAGCCCCACACAGTCGCTCGCTCACTCCCCCACCGGTAGATGGGGGAGAGAATCAGAAGGGTAACGCTCGTGGGTTGGGATAAGAACAGTTTAATAATTAAAATTAAAAGAAACAACAGTAGAAATGCAATGTAAAGGAGAACAACAAGAGGCGCAAAGCCCCGGGGGAGGGGGGAAGGGAGGGGAGAGGGGGAACAAACCGCCGGAACAAACTGCACGCGCCGCAGCCGCCCACCGACCCGCCTCTGCGCTGCCACTGCCCCCCCCCCCCCCCCCCCCCCCAATATATTGGTGATGGTGTCACATGGTATGGGATGAACCTGCCATTGGCCAGTCGGGGTCAGCCGCCCCCACCATGGCCCTGCCCCTCCCAGCCCCCCCCGCCACGCCACGCGGCAGAGCGCGGGAAGCTGGAAAGGTAGCCGACCCCCACAGTGAGGAGAATTAACCCCTTCTCAGCCAAAACCAGCACATGAATATTTTCATTCCTAATCCATAGGGTTGAGACATCCAGCTCTGCTACAGAAGGGGTGATAGGAAGAGAAAATATCTGTAATAATTATTCTAACAGAAATGCCAAATGTGAATCTTTAGGCTTGTATATGAACACAAATATGGGATAAACAACATAGCTCAAGGGTAAAGCATCTCGCATTGTGCTGGGCTTGCATGGTTTAATCACTTGCCTAATTAGATTTAGGGTTGCTGCTTGTAACTTGAGAAGACTTCTGTTGCTCACTCATTGAGAGGCTTTAGGAAACCTTGGTTCCTAGAGTAAAGCAAAACACTTCTCAGATCAAGTACATTAATGTCTGAAAATGCTAGAATTAAGGTTATTTTACTTCCTTCCCTTGTAGCAAATTTAATTGCAGAAAAAGATTCTACCATAAGTCTGCTATTTTTTGACTCCTGATTATTTAACCTTAATGTAGTAGATTTTTTTCCAAATCTGTGCAACTTCCCAGGTTCCTGGAGTCAGAGTCTAGAGCAGTACGCCATCACCCACTGGGTGAGTCATTAGCAGAGCTGAAATCCTGATCCACAATGTAAGCTTTTCCACCAAAAACTGGAAAAGAGCTGTATGCAAACTTTCCTACTGAGGTTTTAATTTACTCCCCTGCCCTCAGCAAGAGGTGGTGACATCTAAAATCCTGGGGTTTGGTTGTAGGCTTTTGAAAGAAACCTCTTGTGTAACAGTTCTTAAAACTGGAGATGAGATGTCCAGAAGCTGAGCCTCAGGGAAAATGGTGCCTGTCCCTTTATGTCTTGTACTTTTTTCTTTTTTCTGTCACCCTCCCTGCTGCTTTCTCTCCTGAGGGTTCTCTCTTGTTTCTTTCATGACTCAGTTGCTTGTCCCAAAGAGGGTGGGAGGAAGCTGTGGTTCAGGTTGAGGCATGGTCTCTGTGTGTGCAGTACTTGCTGTCTAGTTGACTCTACAGGATTTGGTTTTGGTTGCTTTGGGTTTTTTTTCCTCTTGTTTTTTCTACCTCTTTCCTATTTTTGCCTCTTAAGTAATCATGAGCCACGGTGTCCTAGGAGGGTGTATTAAATCAGTCATGCCAGTACCTGAGGGGCACCTGCACTTCCACTTCTTGAGGAGCTCTGTTATTACTTGTCCAGTAAAGGGTGAAGACCGCAGCTCTAGGTATGTTAACCACAAAGATTTTCCAGAGGATTTTAATGTATGTTAGAAGACTACCACTGAAGCAGAAAGGGAGAAAAGCTGCAATGAGAGAAGGGGAATGGGAGGGGTAGGGTAAACTCAATGGAGTGAAGGTTTTTTATTGTTGAGGGGAAGAAACTGTTGTGCAGAGACTAAAGAGTCTGGTCTCCTTCCAAAGTCTCTAGTCCCTACTTTGAGATACAGAGGTTTGCAGAGTTGTGCAAGGGTGTGTGTAGTATGGAAAGCAGAAGGCAGAGAGCTATCTACAGTGTGACTGCTGCTCCCCAACGAACACTTGCTTATGCTCGCATGCTGCTCTTCTCCATGTTCTACTTCACCACTGGATCCCTGTTCCAACAAGTCTGTTTCACATTCCTTATCTGTGTCCAGCCAATCTGTTCCTCCAAAATTCTTCCCTTGTATCTCGTCTGAAGCTTCTGGTTGACCTGTTTCCCATGGGCTTCGGCCCTCTCCTTCCTTCCCCAGGATTCTTATCCTCCTAGCAAAGGCATGTGATCTATAAACTCATTATTAACAGTTTTCACAAATAATTTTATCCTGAAGAGGTGTGTGTGCCCAGGATTCCTGGTGTCTAGTCCCATCTGCCACCGGAGCTTTCCATCTCCAGAGCATGACTGAGTAGAGGTGATTCAGCACTGCGCATGAGTCAGATCTCTTAACAGCAGGGAGAAGAAGCAACCAGCCAGGAGGATAGGGCCGAAAAGGATCGCTGTGCTGCTGGAAGAAGCTGCTACCCTGCCAGTAGTTGAAAAAAGGATTAAAGTTAGGGTTTCTTGGTGTTTGTTCCTGCCTGCGCATGTCCTGCTTGTCTGACCCAGTGTGCGTTTGGTGTGATAGAAAGGGGTGTGCGTTGTGCTTAAAGGCAAGTTACCTGTCCTAATACAAACTCTTTACCTCAGTCTCCTTGCCTTGGTAGTTCCAATTTTGTCTTCAGATCTATGTCAAAACCTTTGGTGCTCTGCAGATTGTTTTGGTTCCTAGATTCTGATCTAAGATCCTTCCTTTGCTGACTGGTTCTTTACCTTTGCTATTTTTTGCTAATTCTTGTCGTGTTCTGGGTGTTCACTCCAACCTCCAGGGCCTTGTTCACGTTCCTTTGTGCTGGAATCAGTTTACTGCCTCTCTCAGATGATGTCAGTTTATAAATGAGATATTGTAGTCACAACAAAACTGAGTGTGTGGTTTTACATCACAGCTCTCTGATCTGATTGCTTGGTGTGGGAAGAGAAGGTGGTAGATGGAGAGCTTTTCTGCTTTTCTTCACCTTGTGCTGGCATTGGTGTTTGTCTTGTTCTGTAGTGGTCTGGTTAAGGAGTCTGCCCTACAGATGGTTGATCACTTCTGGCTATTTATGCTCCTTAGACTGCTTTGCTGTGGGTCAAATGAGTTCCAGTGCTGGTGCAACTCCGCAGTATTATGAAACTGTATGTTGAAGATACAGTTAAGCCTAGCAGTCAGCTTGAGTTGCTCCAAGACCACGCTGCTGCCAAAAGAATTGCTTTTACTCTAGTCGCTGGCTGTGAGCTCTCACTGCTTCCCTTATGTTGCCTCTAGTCGATGCGTTGTGGTGGTGTGAGTGAGATCTGCTCTCTAGCATGGCTGACAACTAACTGCAAGAAAGACCAGCTGCGGGGTTAGCTGGATCAGCTTGCTGGTTTGCCTGAAAAGCAATTGGTGAACAGATGCTGGGGAAGCAGGTAGGAGGGGATGGTTGGGTGATATCCTGCAGCTATGCTGGCTTAAACTGAGCCTAAAACTGTAGGAGGAGACTGCTGTCACTTCTGTTGCTTGGCCCAATCTCAATATGCGCTATTCCAAACTTGTTTTGCTCTGTTCTGTGCAGGTCAGAGCAGGTGTGGGTGTGTTGAGAGGCTGGTTTGTGAGTTGCAGAGTACAGGTTTGGAGACGCTTGCTAAAAAGTTCTAACAAGCTCCTTTCCTTTTCAAAGACTAGGATATAATGGTCTTGTATTGATTTGCTAGTTATGGAATTAATTTTAAGAAAACTTTAGGCCACTCCTTACACAGTAGTTTTAGCCCTCTGTTCTTTCTGTGGGGACTTATCTGTAGGGACAGACTGGTTGTATTTGGCTATATTTAAAACTCTAATTCTGGGAACTGAAATCTTGATGTTTTACGGTGTTTGAAAATGTGAGGGGGGTAGGAAATCTGCTCATCCAGAAGTAATTTTGACTAAACTTTCTTGGCTTACAAAGAAAGAGGTGGATTTTCGAGCTGCTGGCTACGCAGAATTGTGGTAGTATCTCATCCTCACTTGTACGCTGTTGCTGGTTGTGTTTAAAATCGAAGTGTAGAAGTTCTGATATGAAACAGTGCCTTGCCAACATATGAAAATAATGCATTTGTTCAGAGAGATGTTGGTGTGACGTACCAGTAAGACTAGCTTGTTTCAGTCACTGTTAGTAAGCTTTGGACTGAAACCATGTCTCTCAAACTAACCTAGAATTTGTCTCCTTGCAGCTTTGCTTTTTTTTTGCCTCTCAAACTTGCTTTCAGCACAAATTCTGTACAAACAGTGGAAATAGATCTGAGTAAGAATATATTTTACATAAGTGCATATTGTTTTAAAATAGTATTTTCTGTAGAAGTTGATTTATATTTTCATTTTAAAGGCTTAGTTTGGGGGGAATTAGTAGCATAGCGTGCATCGAAGCAACGGGTGCTGATCATAACTTTTAATGTCCAGTCCTGTCCTGCGTATAGTCTTGCTAGCAGTGGATTTTCCGTAGTCTGAAGTTTTCTCCTTATTCCTAAATCTTGGAGCAGTAATGTGGGTGTCTTGAGATTTTTTTTTCTTAAGGTATCTTGGTAACTTTGATGCAAGCTACTTCCACAATGGCTGTTTTTAATGTGAATGGTGTTCCTAAATTCGGTAGTGTTAGTTGCAGGTGGGGTGGGCTGCTCTGCCTCTCACAGTGACGTGACTGACTGCGCTGTGCCCCAGTCGGCCTGTATTCAGAATGCTGATGTCCATGTATGTGTCCAGTTGCTTTTGGGACAGCAGTATTTTGGTGAGGTGGCACTGGCTGTCTGACCATGCTGTAGGGAGAGGTTTGTGAGACCCAAAGGAGAGCAGCAGAATTGCTGGAACAGTTCCTGCTGGCAGTGAGAGAGGTTTGTGGTGTTTTGAGGGGGTCTCTTTCTTGAAAGAGGCTAGCAGGACCTCGGGGTAATAGAGCTGCTTTGGCAGGCTGGTTCTGGCCAGTGGACTAAAGGTACCAAGATCAGTCTATGCTGAGGTGGTAAGAACTCCTTTGCTCTTCCAAGTGTTTGACTTCTAAAGGAGGGTGTTCTCTTGGACCAGAAAGAAAATTCCAGTAGCAGGCCCCCAGTCCCACTCAGAGAGGAATGGGGGTGGGGGGGCGGGAACTACGGGAAACCTTTTCTGTTGTTTGTTCCTCTAGTGGAAGTTGGTGAAGGGTTTAGAGACAAACCACAGGAGGAGCGGCTAAATTCACTTGGTTTGTTCAGCCTGGAGAAGAGGCGGCTGAGGGCAGACCTCATCACAGTCTGCAGCTTCCTCACAAGGGGAGGAGGGGCAGGCACTGACCTCTCCTCTCTGGTGACCAGTGACAGGACCCGAGGGAATGGCAGAAGATGTGCCAGGGGAGGTTTAGGCTGGATATTAGGAAAAGGTTCTTTACCCAGAGGGTGGTGGAGCACTGGAACAGGCTCCCCAGGGAGGCAGTCACAGCACCAAGCCTGACGTTATTCAAGAAGCAGTGGGACAATGCCCTCATAGACATGGTGTGAATTTTGGTGTTGTCCTGTGCAGGCACAGGAGTTGGACTCGATGATCCTTGTGGGTCCCTTCCAACTCAGGACATTCTATGATTCTAAGCTGTAAACCTTTCTAAACCAAAAAGTCATTGAGAGGTTGGGATTAGGAGAGCTGCAAGGATGGGATGTCAAAAAGGGAGAAAAGCAGCAAATAGAAAAAGAGGGATGGGGTAGGAGGTTCATAAAATCAAACAGGGAGCCAGAGGGGTGCAACGTATTGTGGGTGCCACTTTCCAGAGCATCCAGGCACTTGGTGGATGCTGGTCTGCCTTTATAGCGTTACATCTCTGGACAAAGGGTGTTGCTGAAAATTCTTCTGAGCATCCTTTTTTCTGAGCCGTGACCAGTCAGCTTGCTTGGGATGAGCTGAAGGGTCCTGTCACCGCTTACTTGAGTGGAGGACTCCCTAAATGAAAAGCACATTTGGGAGGTTGTGATGGAGGCCTTGGAAGGAGGTTGTGATGGAGGCCTTGGAAGGAGGTTGTGATGGAGGCCTTGGAAGGAGGTTGTGATGGGTTTGTGTGTGTGCTGCATTCTTGGTGTAAGTATCCATAGAAGTCTCCACCTTGCTAGGAACAGGATACCTGTTGAGGACACGGTGGATAGTGCTGTATCTGCGCTCCCTGATGGAGCTAAAATTCATGTGGAGTGAGGGCTGGCCCTGGGATCCTCCCCTCTGCTCGTAGGGCTGTTGGCGTCAGGTCAAGGGTGAGCACTCTGAGTGCTCTGTGAAAGCCAACTGGGGAGACTGCTGGGGCAGGGTGGCAAGGTGCAGGAAATAGTCTCAGTTGTGTCACTTTTTCTGTCTGCTGCTGCAGCTGAGCATGGTGTGGGCTGGGCTGTGAAGAAAGTGCTGGTAGCCCTGAGCTGGTCCTGCTGCGAGCTGGGCTCTCTGGAAGTGCCAGCTTCTGGCCGGGAGTGGGGCTCCAGGACCTCAAAAATGCGCATTTTTTAGTGTTGGAGTATTGGTCACATTGTATGCCGTGTCATGGACGTGCTGGGATGAACGTGGAAGGCTAACAGGTGCTCTGGGCACCTCTTGAGCCGTGGGACTTGGCGCTGAACCTTGCTGGCCCCCACTCCTGTCCCGGCGCAGCGGCACGGCTGGGCGCCCCGACTCTCGGCTGCTACCGCCGTGGGACTGCGCCAAGCCCAGGGGCTGGGTGGGGCGTCACGCGTGGGCACGGGGGAACGGCGGCACGGCGGGGGCCGCGGGCTGCGTCCGTCCGTCCGTCCCGTGGTGGTGGGCGCGTCTCTGTCCGCCCGGGCCGCCCGGCCGCAGCGCCCCCTGGCGGCCCCGCACGGCGGGCAGGGGCGCGGGGGTGGCCGGTGGCGCGGGCGAGGTGGGGAATCCCGGGGACCCGCTCCCACCGGCGTGGGCCGCCCCCCGCCCCGCGAAGGCTTGAGGCCGTCTCACCTCATCCGTCCCGGGAGGGAGGGGGAGGAGGAGTGCCGTCACTGCGGCGGCTCCCGCGCCCGTTACCTAACCGGTGACATAAAGCGCTCCCGCCAGCGCTGGGGCAGGGTCGGGGGTGGCGGGTCCCGGCCGGCTCCCCCTCCCACATTCCCGTTATTTCCGGGGTGCGGGAGGCCCTCGGCCCCCCACCCCGTCCCCTGGGGAGGCGGGCGGCGGCGGATTCCCCCACTCCCCCCCCGAAACTCCCTTAGCAATTTGCAGCCCGGCGGGGTGGGCTGCGAGTGGGGGCACCCGCCGCCCTGGGTCGGAAGGGACGCCTTCACCCGCTGGATCTCCACAGCCATGGGTCTCATCAGCCCGAGCCGTGCCTGGATGTGGTGGGGCCGGGAGTGGGATCCGCGGCTGCCTCGCGTGACGGGGACACTGGCTGGTCCACGTGCGGCCGGGGGGGCCGCCGAACGCAGCCTGCGCCAGCCCATGCAGTGCCCACCAGCGCTTACTCTGCCTCCCTGCTCTGCCAGGGAGAAGAAAGTGCATCGAATCAATTGTAGCTGAAGCATTCAGAGGCTTGATGTCAGCCTCGTTTCCACAGGAAAATCTGGGGAGTTTTCCACCGGGGAGAATACTGCAAGTTTTCAAGGGCTCGCGGTGAAATATAGAAGGCATCAGTGACTGTTTCTTTATTTAGAAACGGGAAGGGAAAGGCAGTGTTGCCCGAGCTTTTCATTCAATCTTTAACACAAACCCCTACTGCAAAACGGTGCTGATACAAGTACAACAGTCAAGGATTTCTAAATTGCTTTAACATAAGGGTCTCCCTAATGCTTGTGGTAATTTACTGAGGGCATTTCTCATGAGATGACTGTCACATTCCAAATTGATTAACTTGGGCGTGTTAACGTCGTTCATCCCCCCCGCCCCAATGGGTAGGAATACTCAATTAAAGCAAATGTAATTAAAAGCCTGGGATGGAAGGAGCTCTGTGGAACAGTAATGACCAAATATTCTCATTTTAGCTAGAAGTGTGTGTGTATATATATATGTATATTTTAGGGCCAAAAAATACAGAATAGTCTTTAGATTTGGTCAGTTTCTAGCACTGCATCGTTGTCTTTCAGCTCTAAGCCACCCCCTTTTTATGAATGGTAGGTTTTGCTCAATTGAAACGCCTGGCCTGCTCTCTGTTCCTTCTGAAAGTCTGTGGGCTAGAGGGTGCTGCTGAGCACTCGAGTAACCCCCCTGGCAATGCGGAGAAGGAAGACTTTTTTGAAAGGTGTGGTTTGAGCTTGTTTAAGCTTCTGTTCGAGAACTGCAGTGCACAAAACCAAGATAATCGAATGACTTCTGATTTAAACAAAATTACACTGTCTGTTTCTAGTGCATAGGCTAGAATGTAAAATGTGAACTTGAAACAAAATATTGCAGAGTACCTCGCTTGTTGTATGCGGGGTATCTTTTGAAGATAAGTTTAATGGCTTTTCACCAACTTAAGACTTTGTCTTTTTTTTTTGTATGAACCATATATTTGAATAGATTACTTATCGTAATTAGGTAACTTCCGAAGACTCCAGAAATTTAAATTCTTCTTGTGCTACTTCTCTGTTTTTAAGAGTTGCCTTTGTAACATCTCGGCAGCTGAATAAAGACTCACCAGCTACGTCAGCTTTTATCTGTGCTTGTCTTTGCATCTTTTCAACAGCACATTATCTACTAAATATGCTCCTCAAGCCATCTCTCACAATGAACAAGAAACTATTTTCAGTACAACTGAGAGGCCTCTGCTTTTAACAGAAATAATGGTCTTATTTAGAGTGAGAGGTTATAAATGGATTTGAGCCCTTCCTAGGATAGCACAAACATGCACACTAGCTTCTCCTGGATCTTGGAGTGAACGCAGTCAGCCTTGAACCTGCCAGAGGGGACACCCTGAGGGGCGTTTTCTTCTCTCCCCAGAAGAGCTACTTTAGCAAGATTGCAGATAC
Organism: Phalacrocorax aristotelis; assembly: GCF_949628215.1. Lineage (NCBI taxonomy): Eukaryota > Metazoa > Chordata > Aves > Suliformes > Phalacrocoracidae > Phalacrocorax > Phalacrocorax aristotelis. The sequence goes on along the minus strand of NC_134280.1, from coordinate 46,307,069 downwards.
TTCATTTCAAACTAGCAAGGGGGAAGGGAGGAAGAGTCATATTTGATGTTGGTTTGTGTCTTGGGTAGCAACAGGCAGCTTAAATGGTCTGGTTGACCTTTTTTTTTTTTTATTTGGGAACTGAAGATTTGGGTGACCTGGAATTTTGAATATTTCCATTTGGGGGGAATAGAAGCATAATCTTTTACTAGAAGATACGATGTCTGTAAACAAGAAGATACTTCTCATTTAATGTATACTACTTTAAGGTGGCATCTAGGCTAATTAGGGCACTAAACCCTTCAATTTTAATACCTAGCTTAAGTGCTGGAGACTTTCACTTACAGCAGTCATGTTAGGCAGTCCACATTTTTCCTAGACAAGCTGCATGCAGATGTAATAAAGATATGATAGGTGGACCTGCAGTCCCATAGTTATGCAGCCTCACATGAGGAGTGGTGGGCTGGGTGAATCACAGAATCACAGGTTGGAAGGGACCTCAGGGATCATCTAGTCCAACCTTTCTGGGAAGAGCACAGTCTAAACAAGATGGCCCAGCACCCTGTCCAGATGACTCTTGAAGGTGTCCAACATGGTCAAGTCAACCACTTCCCTGGGGAGATTATTCCAATGGTTGACTCTCCTCACTGTGAAAAGTTTTCCTCTTGTGTCCAATCGGAATCTCCCCAAGAGCAACTTGTGTCCATTCCCCCTTGTCCTCTCCATGTGACTCCATGTAAAAAGGGAGTCTCCATCTTCTTTGTAGCTGCCCTAAGCTTAAGTACTGGTACATGGTGATGAGATCCCATCTGAGCCTCCTTTCTCAAGGCTGAACAACCCCAGTTCTCCCAGCCTATCCTTGCATGGCAGCTTCCCAGTCCTTTGATCATCTTGGTGGCCCTTCTCTGGACCCCTTCCAGCCTGTCCACATCCTTTTTGTATAGCGGGGACCAGAACTGTACGCAGTACTCCAGGTGTGGCCTGACAAGTGCTGAGTAGAGCGAATAATGACTTCTTTATCTCTGTTGGTGATGCCCTTTTTGATGCAACCCAGCATCCTGTTGGCCTTCTTGGCCGCAGCAGCACGCTGTTCACTCATGTTGAGCTTCCTGTCCGCCAGGACCCCCAGGTCCCTTTTGACAGAGCTGCTCTCCAGCCAGGTGGATCCCAGTCTGTACTGCACTCCTGGATTATGTTTTCCCTTACACTTGTCCTTGCTGAACTTCATAAGGTTCTTGTTGGCCCACTCTTCCAGCCTAGGCAGATCTCCGTGCAGAGCAGGTCTCCCTTCTGGAGTGTCTACTTCCCCACTCAACTTGGTGTCATCAGCAAACTTCGTCAGGCTATACTCGATGCTATTATCCAGATCACTTATAAAGTGAATGGGAGCAGCTCTTGTGCCACTGGTGAATGTTTCTCACCTTTGTTTAGCATGACATATCTTAACATTGCTGCTGTGCTCTTCCTTCATCTTGGCAAAACCACTGGAACTGGCTATAGTAACTGGCCTGGTCTCCTGGCTTGTCATTGTTCCTGTGGTGCAGGAGTGAAGTAGACGTACGCTTGTACTCTTGCTTCCCACCGATTATGCGTTAAAGGGCCTGAGCTTGCTTTCCACAGCTATTATCCTCCTGCTGCCTTCACACGGCCCCTGTGTGATGCTCCCTATACTGCTGCTTTGGGGCTTCAGGTATAAAAGTCTCTGTGCTTCAACTTCGCTACTTTTTGAGCAGGTTATGCCGTTTGGGCATGAGTCTTGTTGGCACTTCAGCTGTTCTGCGGAATCCTTATTTTCATACCTCTGTTTCCCTAGAGCAAATGCTAACTTCTCAGTGTACAGCTTGTTTTAATGTTGCTTCCAGCTAAAATGAATAAAATATTACTGGGTGTCTTCCTGCCTCAATTTTTGTTCTACTTCTGAGCAGTCAGGATCTCTGAGAGTTTAATTCCCTGTTCTGTATATAGCTTCTGAATGAAATCTCTCCAAGTCTTGTTGCTTTGCAGCCAGATTCCTTTTTCCCCAGATAGTCTGTGGATGTTACAAATTCTACCTGCATCGGCTTCCCCATGCTTGTGTTGGAGGGGGAGGAAGTAAATATATCGTGTGGGCGGTGGGGAGGCAGAACTTGACTGCTCCTAACAAGTAGTAAAGAGTTGTCAAGCTCTTCTACTTGTCTTTCTTGCATGGTACGCAACGTGGAAGATCTCGGAGATACCCTAAAACAAAGCAAATTATTTTGCTGTGCTCGGATCCATCTGTACACATGCTCTCTCTTGATCAGCATTTAGGAGCTAAGGTGTAAAACTGGAAGCAAATGTTAACGCTACCAATGCTAACTGCAGGCTGTACAAACTGTCCTGTGAAGTAAGGAAGGTGTGAATTGACTGGTGCTCAAGTTGGTTTTTGTTTTATGGCTGCTTTTAAAAAAAAAAAAATCTAAGCCTGAAACATAATCAGGAGTTAATGTAGAATTTAAATAGATCATGAAAGCAAAGGTTTGGAAATAAAAAATCAACAAAACCCAAGCCAAATGTGAGCTTTTATAAATACATGATACATGCAGGGGAATTCCTCCTAAGCCTTAAATGCTGGCTATGGCTGATAAGTGGATCGTCTGAAATAGTAGGTGAGAACTGCTATATATACCCTGCATGTGTTAAGCAAAGGAATCAAGCTCTGCATGGCAGCAGATTGGGCTCATGGATTTATTAATGAATTGTGTCCATGACCACACATTCAAAACAGTAAGTGGTTTGTTTTTTTTTATGGCCCTTGCATGTCTTCTTCCCTCGTAGGCCCCTGGAGATCAGAAGTCAAATAAAAGTAGTTTCTTGAGTAGATCTGACTTAAGGAATACCTCTGTTGTTTTTGGGGAAGGGCTAGGTGGAATTTGAATTTATAAGGGGTCAGTGGAAAACTTAACAGTAAGCTTCGATCAGTTACATGGAGGTCCACGTGGCTGTTGCAAAACCTAAAGGATCCACAGATCCAGAGGGCTGAAAAATCCCTATTCTACTTCAAAAATAATTTTTAAAAGCCCTAGCATCTCTGGAACTCTTCTGTTTTTAGAATTTTTAGCCGTTAAAACAGCCACATAGCAGAAATGTGTCTTAACAGTTGTCAGTTTATACACAAGGACTTTTTAAAAGATCTTGAAGAATGGAAATAGCTTTGGGAAGGATTAGATGTTATTAGCTTTGTGGGTGTTACGAAGTCTTCACAGAAATTCAGTAAGGAAACCAAGCTGCTTCATATTCTAATACAAAATCAAGAGGTCAGGAAATCCGTCTATAGTGTTGTGTAACTTTCCTGTCATATACTGCGCAGGGCAGGTGTATTTGCTGATGGACATATATATACACTTCTAATGTGTAAAGTCTGACTCTTTCTTGGAAGATACAACTTTAAAAAGGGTGACTTGTGTGGGTAGCATGCTGGTGCAGAGAGTGGGAAGGTGACAATACAGGGTTATTAGGTATCTTGTAACACGTTTTAATATGGCTTGGGCTCTTAAATGAAAGGTTCTGGGAGAGCCCTTGCAGCTATTGCATCACTTGCCAAAAATAGCATCTTTACTGCATAAGGCAGCCTGTCTGCAGTGTGGATAGGCTTGAGAAATTAGTGTTTCTTGTGAATGATGTTCAGTCATTTTTGCTTCTCAGTTAAGCAGGTTTTTAGTCTAAATATTAAGGTAGAATGAAGTAAAAGGTTTTATTTTCTGTCTCTGGGGGTGGGGTGGCTTTGAAATTAGCAGTGTCCACAGTTCTCTGTGCAGCATGATTCTAAAAATACGTTTTTAAGCTTACTGACATTACAATTTAAAGACACTGATAAATATGTTCTTGTATTGTAATTGTCTGGTGAAGGGAAGAAAAAAAAATTTGTGTTGTGCAGGGAGAGGTAGTCTGCTATTCTCATCAATCACTTCAAATTTGGGAGTTTTTTTTTTAATTGCAATTATACAATGCAAGCAAAGTATAATGCTAATCTAAATTCTTATTTAAAAAACCTCACAAAACCCAAATCCCTTCCCTTGAAAATAGAAGTTATGTTCTACAGTGTTTTTTTAGTTTGTTGCTTCCCCCCCCTTATTCTGAAATCTTAGTCAGGCTGTACCAGCAAGGGAGGAGTGTGTTTGTATTCCAGTGGTGTTGCTGAACCAGACAGGTCTGCAGCACAGCATTTTATTTTTAGACTCTAGGTTGCCATTTTTATCCTGTAAAAAATATTCATCAGTGTCTGGGTGACAGGCCATCAGTTTTTATAAATGTGTTAGACCATGTTTTTCCCACCTCTCTCTCTCCTCCTTTTATGTCCTGCTTTATACATTTCTTTTTGGGGGAAAGGGAGTGGGAGAATGAGGGCATGGATTTTAATTCATGCATTAGATTTTTTTCAACTCTCAGATCTTTAGCATCGCACAATTCATTCATCTTCTGTACTTGGCTGCTTACGCAGCTTTGCTTATTGTCTGCAGTGGGTGAACTGCTCTGGTGCATAGAGCTGAAGGCATGGGAAGGGGCCGAACAGCTGGACTGTTTGCCTCAGCTGCCCTCTCTCTGCTTGCCCCCAAAATACCCTGATGTGACAGTGCTATTGAGAAATAGCTTCATGTATGGTTTTGGGGTACTTGTCAGGTATAAAATTACTTCCTGGAGAAGCTATTGAATATCTCTTTGCAATAAATTTATATAGGTCAGCTGACTTCTAAAAATAGAAGTGGGGAGATCTCTTCTGGTCTGGGATATTGAGAAGTGGCTAGTGCATGGCAGCAGGGGCTCCAAGCAAAGCTGTTTTAGGATGGTGAGGCAGTAAATCTCACTGACCGTGAATCTAGAGCACAAACTTCTCTTCATGGCAGGAGTGCCACATGTTACAGTTGCTTTCTAGGGTGCTGGACTTCTGAACCTCAGTAGTGTAGCTGCCCTGTATGTGTGTGGAAAGCCTGAGGCTTTCATTAAGAGTTGCTCCTTGAATCACACAATCATAGAATGTCCTGAGGACCCACCAGGATCATAGAGTCCAACTCCTGTCCCTGCACAGGACAACACCAAAATTCACACCATGTCTATGAGGGCATTGTCCCACTGCTTCTTGAATATTGTCAGGCTTGGCACCATGACTGCCTCCCTGGGGAGCCTGTTCCAGTGCTCCACCATCCTCTGGGTGAAGAACCTTTTCCTAATATCCAGCCTAAACCTCCCCTGGCACATCTTCTGCCATTCTCTCAGGTCCTTAAAAGGACCATTGAAGAGCCATCTAGGTTGGCAGGGAGGTCAGTGTGGACTGCTGTCACCAGAGCAGCTGGTTCTGCTGCTGGCCCCTTCCTTTTTCCCTGAACCCAGTCATGGGCATCTTGCTGTTGCGGTGATAGGAGCTTGCTTTTGAGTGACTCTTAGCTGCTTTTTCTGGTGTTGGGGAAGAGTTGTTGCTTGTGAGAGGTGGCAACCAGGAGCAGCTTGCTGCTGGAGCTGAGTTAGCTCAGGGCCTGAGGGGGACCTGCCTGGGAGGGCGATGGGTCTAGCTGCATACTCAGGTTTCACCTGAATGGTGGGAGATGTAGCATCTCAAATGCTAAAAGAGGACTGAGAGAAACAAGTTAAAATTGTACAAATACTCTATCAGTAGCTGATGGTCTAAGTCAACTATCTCCTGATTAGTTTTTATTTATTTATAATTTTAAAAACTCTTGAAGTCTCGGGAGCACTAGTACCCAAAATGGCTTGTTGGGGCAGGGCCAGACTTAAGCATTATGATAAATAATGGTAGGTACTCACAAATGTAAGGGCAATAAAATTATTAGGATGGCTGGTTACTGATGCTTTTTGGGTTAGAAGTGGAGATTCAGTATGCTTAAGACTGTATATACAGACAAGTTAAGCCATCTTTAAGGGGGGGAAATGGATTGGATTTTGATCTTATTTGGAGAGGTACTGTAGATTGAGACCTTTCTAAGGGTTTTTGGGTACAATTGTGCACCTTTTGTGTATGGGAATATAATTTACTGAGCATGTGGTGTGACTTACCTAGTAACCTCCCTGTCCTGATTTATAACATTCCTTCTAAAAATGGAACTTTTTCATTTTTGCATGTTAGGGTTTGTAAACCCTAGGAAAGCGGCTTTGTGGAAAAAAGTATAGTGGTAGGTGGTATTCCAGAAGAAATTAAGCAACCCATGCATTTCCAGTTGTTCTATCTGTTTAGATTATGATGAGTTTGAAACCGTGATGTAAAGGAGATGTCAAGGATTGGAGGCTGGACCTAAATTGTCTTACTGTCGTGAAGGGTAATGGTACCCAGGTTGGAAAAATGTTAGAGGTAAAAGCAGGTAAGGCAGAAACATACTAGTGACTGCATCGAGTGAGCACAGGCCTGGTGTGGCTGGTCTGAGCCAGAGCAAAAAGGCTGGTCAGCCTTGTGTGTGCCTTCAGCAGGAAGGTACAACGGTGGCCAAGTTAATCCGTGCAGACCTAGATTAGCTAGTAAGCTCTGTTCTGTCCGCCAAAAAATGCCAAGGAGCACCGTGCTGGTATGTGGTTCTAACACAGCCACCCTGCACGTAGCTGGGGTATTGGTACCAATTCAGCAGCAAGTAGGGTGAAGCCAGCTTGGCTCCCACCTGGGACTGTGTTGGCTATCCGCTTTCCTTCCCAGGGTCTGCACTGCAAGGAAGTTCGTAGCTTGGGTGCGGTGCTGGGTAATGTGTGAGCCCCAAGGCATTCCTCAGGTCTCTGGGAGGGTGAAAGGCTCTATGTGGAGGCACCCAGTGATTCTGTGGGAGATGACTTGGGTCTGGATGGGCTCATGAGCTGAAAGCTGACAGGGTGCATTATTTGAGAACATACCCGTGAGAGTATCTGTAGCGCCCTGTCTTCTCAGAGACCATCTACCTGTATTTCCCAGACAATGTTTTGTTTTGGGCTCACAGGTCCTTGCTGCAGACTTAGATGTTGCAAATGTTTATTATCTTTGGCACAAGGCAGGGTGCTGATGAGGGTGGTGAAGAAATGTCTGAGCAATTCTGCAGTTTGATGTTCATTGGAGCTGGAAGTTAAGAAGGAAACTCAGTTTCTACAGTGTCAGTTTTCTTGGTCTTTCTGTGCTTCCCGGTTTGCCTGTTTTTGGTGTATTGTTGACACACTGAAATTCTACTCGGTAACTTGCATTCAGAATGAAGATTTTAATTCTGGAGATAGGTAAGGAGCATGATTTTTCTAAAGATGGAATATACTTACATATTTTTGGTGTTTTAAATGTACTTGATTTTTTAATTCATTTGCTATCTGCAAACCCGTAGTCCAAAGAGATTCTGATAGAGGCTCCCATCAAAGGGTTGCCTGAATGTCTAATCTTATAAATTTTGTTATATACATTAGATTTACCTGTTTAAGTATATAAAATAACTTGAAAATCCACAACTTCAATTTAAAGGGCAGAGAAAAAGTTAAGCAAAGTGATTGGCATCATTGCTTGCCATGATCAGGAGATGGTGGAGAAAGCACCAAATCCCAAACTAGCAGATCAGTTTCAAGAAGAACAGAAGATGGTACTGTCCCATGGAGGATGTAGTTCAGCTCTGTAGCTTCCTGTTACAGTCTGTATTAGATGCTGAGTGCTACGTGGATTAAAAAAATTGTAAAAGATCTCGAAAGATTTTTCTCCTGTGAATTTGTCTAAAATCACCAGCTGTAGTCCAGCAAATTATGGAGCTGCAAGCTGGAGACAGGAAGAGTATCCTGGAGAGGTATCACAGTGTGCTTGGCAGCTTCTTAAATTCTCCCTTCAGTACCTGTTACTGACCACTGCCAGCAACCAAGTCTTGGGTTAGCTGGATCTCTTTTCTGAGCTGGAAGGTCTATTCTTGTGATAAAACTGTTATACTTTGAGGGAGCTTGTCTACACTATGTTTTTTTCCCTCGCTTCCGATATAGATAGCTGGATATGTGCAAATGGAGGGAGCAGGTGAACGATGACAGGATCTTTTTATTAGGTTACATGGGTTTTTTTTCTAATCACCTGATTTGTCAGGATGTGCTGTGCCCATACTGAATGATGCATTATGCTTGAAATGTACCCAAACCGTAATTTAAAGATTTCTTCAAGACTTTTGTTTTGTATAATTCTAAATAGTTCAGGTCGTGAAGCTGGGAAAGGTCAGCCAGTGTCTCAAAGGTGTAGAGAAAAGGTTGTGTTTAGCACTGCAATCTGGGGTCTCTTGACATATACGGCAAAAAATTATGGAGTTTCATGCCCATAGTCTGGTCTTAAAAAGCTGTTGCAAGGTGCTGTTGCTTCTTTTCATGCCCTAGATGTTTTTGGAGACTGGTATCCTCATGTTGAATATGGAGGTCCTTGAATAAGATGATTTGAGTTATTGCCAGCACAATATGGGATTCCAGAAGGGACCCCCTTCCCGGTTCAGATCCTCATCATGAAATCAGAGCCTCTGTTCTGTTAGGACCACCGTGCATTTGTCTCACATCTCTAGCTGCAGCTACCCTCTCTTTCATGAAGAGATGAGCAGAGACATTCTGGTATTCAAATCGTATATTGAGATGGGGAGGGGGAAAAAAAGAGACTTTCTCTGATGCCCTCTGACAACCTGAGGAAGCCTAGAAGCATGTGATTAATAGCACGATCAAAAACAATCAACAAATTACAGTCAGGCTTCTTTTGCTTCTCCTTTTCCTTCTCATCCACTAAATGGATAGCAATGAACAGAATGTTGTTGTAAGTTTGTAGTTTTGTTTCCAGAGTTATGTCTGTCTTGTCCTGCACTACTGTCTTGCATCTCAGAGCTCCGCCAGCAGGTCAGGTTCCTTACCCGTACTGTGCTCTTCAGAGTCACGAATTTTTTTTCTCCTTTGAAAGGTCCTAATTGTGACCAACTTATATTTTCTTCCCAAAGTTAACCTGAGCTTTTCCTTTTCTGGTGGTTACACTACATGAGCTTATGAAGCAAACAAACCCTTTTAAACTCATCTCTCAAAACAGGTAATTCTTTATCATCTTAGCAGCCTTTTTTTTTCCCAGCTATTCCCATTTAAATTAATGTATTATTGCTTTCTATTACTATGGGAAGCACCTCAGTGGATGCAGTCAGGTTATATAAGTTGTCTTTATAGCTGCACCAGAATGGCAGTTTATTGTCCGTTTTATATTCAGCCACTACACCCCAGGTACTTTTCTTCCATTGCTTACAATGGTTACCTCAACTCTAAGCAAAGTTAGTCCTCAGTGTGTGTCTTGACAGCTGGTACCATCATGTCACCACGTAATATCTGGCATTATTATGTTTTTATTACTCTGCAGTGTGATGCTGTGGTCCTTCTCAGGAGCTAGGTTGTCTGTGAAGTTCATAAAGCATTCTTTGCATGGTGGTCACAGTGCTGAACAGGATTTGTGCTGAGATCAGTCCCTGAGGAATGTAACTAAAAATTTGTTTTTATCATCATAAAGTTCCTTTTTTTTTTTGGTCTGAACCATTGTAGATGCCTCCCTGGGTAGCTCCTGATGATATTCTAAGATTCTTATCTTTGGTCCCAGTCACCTTCGCAGTCATCGTTTCTTATGGTCATTGTCTAAAGTTATTTTCTTTTGCCTCTTAGGTCTGGAGCATTATTCTTGTCTAAACTGATCACATTTTTTAAAAGTTTGGCAGGGTTTCCCGTTTGATTTAAAATGGATCTAGCGCTGCATTTTATCCCAATGTCTACTTCTTTTCTATGCTTGTGGTTACTCTGACACCTTGCATAGCTTTGACTTGAAATGAACATGCTCATAGCTTGCTAAGATCACTTGTTATCCTCTTCTATTTGCAGGTGTTGTTTTTTTTGTTGCCACGTCACTGACTTGAATTTATTTTTCTGCCTGTTACAAATATATGGGGGGGGGGGGAAATCTCAAATTTCTTCTAGTGGCTTCTTATGTGGAGCCTTCTTCCAGCTTTGCAGGCTCCAAACCTGGAGGCCCTTCTACTGGTTGCTTAGTTCCTTCTCAGAAAAGCAACTTACCTATGCCTGTCTCCAGTGGCGAAGACACTAAAAGCTTTCAGATGGTGCCAGTTCTGAGCTATCTGATTTTCAAAATTTTCCTGTTGGGTTCACCCTCTCCTACAGGCAGGAAGAACCAGAGATGGTACTTTAATGACTTCCATGCATGTGCTTTCTTGGCCTGGTCATGCTTGCAGTGACAGTCAGCATCTATCACATGTTTCACAATGATGAACACATAAGACTTTGTTTTTGCTGAATATTAATACTATGCAGTAAAGCAACTCTTATGGTAATGTCTTAATGAGCACAAGGCAGCAGGAGTTTTTGTGTACACTTAACTCAAACAGACCTGAGCAGATCATCTGAGCAACATCCTCACTATTGCAGATGTCAGGGTACTCTTGGAGTCACCTGACAGTTTCTGGATCAAAAGCCTTGAAAGTAGCAAAGGTCTTAAATTTGTAACAGGATGGGGTGGTGGCTTCTGAATGCAGGAGACAGGATGACAAAGTTCCCCCTTTCCTCACAGACTCCCATATCCATAACATTGCAGCCCATGACTAACAGGAGAAAAAGACCTCATGGCAAAGATTTGAATGTGAGCAGGTGAAGGAAGGTCACCCCAGAACTGGGAGAGCTCTTACAGAGGCAATTGGAACTGATACGGCATAAACATTGCCGGTGACTTTCATGAACTCTTCTGTATGGTTTTCTTGTTGGGATTTTTAGATTGCTTCTAGCTCTCAAGTCTAAAGAAATCCTGAGAGAGTACTGACCAAAACCCTTTCTTGCTTTAGTTCTGGATGAAATGGAAATTTTGTTAGTGCTGCGATATTTATAGAATATTTCTCTACCCACAATCCAAGCTCCTAGACACAAGCTGTTACCAAGTAAGTGTTTGATTCTGGGAATTGAACCTCTTTCTGTAGCCTGTCTTTTCTAAGCCTGACCATTAGGTGTTAGCTCCTTTGTGCAGAAAAAAACCCCCTTCGTATGAAAAAAATATACATAATTTCCAGGACGTCAGCTTCAGTACAGATGATCTTTCTGATGAGGCTTCCTATTTCAGCAAGTTAAATTCAGAATAGAAGTGAAGTTTGTCTTATTTTTGCACTGAGTTTTCTGTTTTTATTTAATAAAAATGCAGGGAGTTACTGCTGTCTTATTAACTTGCAGCCGGCATGCTTATCTTCTTTGTTCTTTGTTAAATATGAGCTGGCATGTGTTAGACTGCGTTAGCGTTCACTCTTTGGGACTTCAGTGGTTTCTAAATTTGGCATTGCTAAGCTGGTGCCCTGTTTGCTTGAATCAATTGCGGGCTGCTATTTTTAGCAACAAAAGGGAATTGAAATAGCAATTTTCTTTCCATGTAATAGATCCCCAAGAGGAATACTGATGCAAGCTCTCTGTCATCCCATATTCTCCCCCTCCCCAAAAGCACTCAGACGAAAGGCAGCTGTCACGGTTTGCGGTTGTATTAATCTTTAATCAATCGAGTGTTTTCTGCATTCAGGTGTTCAGGGAAAAAAAGGGTCACAACAAGGATCTGCCTAGAATAACTAAGGACTTGTGCATGGTCTGTGCAGTCAGAATTTGTGGGTAACGGCAGGGATAGACAGAGCAGCTAAAAATAGTATTTGCTTCCAGTGTTTCTCCAGTCTATTTTTGATGCATGATTTTGATAAGGTTGATTGGGCTCTTACTAAAAATAGCTGTTCCTAGCAAGCTGAGGACAAAAAGTAGAGTATTTTTAACTAGCACAGACTAAAGTACTTTTGTTGGCTGGAGATAATCTAGAAGCTTGGTATTGGTCAAATGCCAGTGATTTATATAAATCTGTAATAAATGAAGCACTGCTTGATGCCAAGCAGGGATAGTCTTTCCTCCCCTTGCCAGCTTTTGTTTTCCCCAGGAGCTGTCATATTCTTAATATAGCCTCTGTGTTTCGTAGCAGAAGAATCTCGAGTCTTTGGTTATTTATGTGTTATGCTTTAAACCTAGGCTAAGGTTAGCTTTGCTATGAAGTTTCTTTCAACTATATTGCTTTAACAAGACATGATAGGTTCCTAGTTTGTTCTTTGTGTGGATGTCTGCTACAGCTGGGTGCTGTGCTGTGACAGACCCTCACTCATATCTGGATTCAGTCTTGCAGGACAGGGATGGCTCTTCTGTGTGAATGGAGGATGTAGCTGAGAGACTAGCTCTGCAGTGGCCATTTTGGCAACAAAATTTAATACCTCTCGGGATGAGAAATGTAGCTGAGCTGCCCTCCACAAGATCTCTTTGTTAGCTTAATTTTTTGGCAGGAAGAGTATAGGTATTCCCACATCTGGACCCACATCTTTCTAGGGGGAATAACATTGTTAGTGGCTTGAGTTCTTCCTAGGTAGACGTGCATGAGTGCATCTGCAGTACTTTGAAAGACTATCTAAAGACTCATGCTTTTCTTAATGGAAACAGGAAAATGGCTGAACTGAAATGAATTTGTAGTTTGAAGAGGCTAGTAGAGAACATGCATAATAGTTGTTAGCTTCATTGTGCAGGTAGTCAAAGCAGTGCAAGGAGTATGCCTGGTGCTGTTTGCTAGCAGCAACATGGATAAAAGTATGCCATGCTTTATCTCCACAAGGCATCTCAAATGCTTATTTTGCCATGGAAAATGTGTGTTTGTATCTGAAGGCAGGCTTGATCTCTTTAAGCTTTGTCTTCACTGTAGCCTAACCTTGAATTGGGGAGTCACAAATCTATAATCTTGTTTCAGTGTGATTGCTCTGCAGAACCACAGTAGAATTTTCTGTGCTTGCTGTTGCTCCCTCTCCCTCTGTCAATGCTGGTCCTTGCTCCCATCGTGAGATGAGATGATTTCTACATGCCTGCCTCATGCTTTACTGCACCACTCTTTGCTTTTGTTTTAAGATGTCCTGGCTGCACAAGAAGCAGGTAAAAACTTTCTTTCTGGGCCTTCATATTCACTACATTCGCAAAACAGACTGCCTTGGTCTGCTGGGCCCTGCTTTTGCCTGGCTGTAGAGTGGTAGTCCCCTTTTCAACAGCAGGTGATGTTTATCCAGTATACCTCTTAGGAGCTGGTGGATGTTTTCTAGGTGACCTCTTATTTGGGAAGGCAGTGGCTCTTACTTCTTCAAAGCAGAAAGAACATGTGAGCTTCCTGCACTGTTGGTGGTACCTTATCCTGTGCCTGTTTAGCCATGGGCTGTGGGATTTCTGAAGGATGCAGGTGCTGTTGGAAGCATTTGCATATTCACGCCTCTGTAAGCCTTCTGGAGAAGAGTCTACCTTTTTTAGCCCCTAAAGTCACGTACCACGGGGCATGTTTCTCTTCTGAGGTTACTGGTTGGTTACGCAACATGTTTCATGGGCTTGGTCTATGGCTTTTTTTTTTTTTAATAACAGAACACTGTTCCCTTTTAGTGCAAGAGCATGCATCTCACTAACTGCTGAGGTCATTTAACTTTGCCCTGTGCTTGTCAAGGGTTGCCTTGAGTTTGGTGCTGGACAGGAAATGATGCCAATGCTTATGAACTGCATCATGTCTGCTGTGTATGTGACAAAAGCTGTGAAACGCATCATACGAAACATTAGGAAGTGAAGTGACCAGGTGGTATTGAAGGTTTAGAGAATTAGTGAGTTGCATCTAACAATAACTAGTCCAGTAGTAGAGGCTGTGTTGGATTCCTGTGTACCTGCTATGGTGGATTCCTGTGTTCCTGTATCTTAAACTGAAGAGATCATTGTAAGAGGTCAAAGGTGTACAAGTAAACTCAAAGCAGAGGTTGTAAAGGGTTTTTTCTCCCCGCCCCCCCCCCCCCCCCCCCCCCCCCCCCCCAATATAGGAAGCAAAATTCTGGCACAGTCCTTAGGACAAAGGCACTATACTGTCCTAAGGTGGAGATTTTGGTGATCTATGGAAATGAGTGCATGATGTGTAAAGCATAATACTGTAATTAAAAATTTTATTGCTGGTCTGAGTTCTTGTGCAGTTGACTTGTATATATGCAACAGCAGCTGAAAGATCTACAGCCCATGTCTGGCATAACCTCCTCCAGCAGCGTGAGCAGATGATGCCCTATACTGTTTTCTGTGTTTGGAGACCTTGATGCTACACTGGAAGTTTCTCTTTGCTTACTTACTCTTTAGTAAGGCTGTAACCAAGGCATTGGTGGCTTCAGTCACTTATAATTCTGTATTCTACACTAATAGCTAGCTTGAGTGGTGGTTTTAAGTGTTTTACCAGCTTTCCCACTTCTTGTCTACCATTTTGAACAGTATAGGGTCAGTTGGAATATAAGACTGTTCATGCACAACTGAAATGAAAGCTGGGACTAGAGGATAAAACCCATGCATACATCTGTAACCCATTATAATGATTGTGCCAGTTTTACCCAGTCAAGAAAGTGTCATTACATAGAAGAGCTAGAGATGTTCCTTTCAGTGTGCTGGACTCACTAGAGCCAGGCTCTGCAGGCTCTGTGACTTGGAGCAGGAGTCTTTGGGCAGGTTTTTCAGAACTGAGAAGAGATGTTGTAGTCTTGCACGTGTCAGCTCTGTACTTACACATATGCTAGTTTCAAAAAACCATGTCTTGAGACGGGAATCTCTTCATGCATTCTGACTATTTTTTTGAAATACCTTGTGTCCAGAGCTGCTGAACCCTGGCTAGTGGTAACTTCCTGGGGTAGAACATCTCCAGCCCAATAGGAGTGCATATACTGATTTATTAAGAGTGAGCTGTTTTTAGAGTACGTCATGTTACTGGATACCTTTCTTTATTTTTCCTCCCCTTTTCCTCTACAGCCCAAAAGTCAGGGAAAGGTGGATGTTGACTTCTTTGCCTAAAATCAGCCAGTGCTTCAATACAAGCTTCCATTCATGCAAACTTTCATTTGGTGGGCTCACACACAAGCTGCCTGGGCACTCTTCTCACTTCTCTTCTGGAGACGGCAGATGGCTGAAGTGGGAAGCTACTACAGTTAGTCTGACTGCTGAGTAAATGTGTATAATCACACTTACAAGCTGGTGCAGCTTTCTTGTGCAGACAATAACTTATGCCTACCCTACTTGCTTTGCCTTCTTTAAGCTCTGCCAAATGCAGTCAGTTTGTAACTTTTGTTGGGTGGCAGTCTGTAGATAAAAGCTTAATCCACACTTGGGAGTTAAACTAGCTTCAGCATATCAAGTTGATAGTAAAAATTTAGTTTAACTGGCACAGCTTTGTAGTGGTTAAAACTGCAATGCTCTGCTCCAGAGTGGAAACTAGAGATGAACCTAATCAATATGAAAATTATAAGTGCCTTGCTAATGCACAAGTCTTACCAAAGCCTCTTTTTTATTACTTTCCACTTCCCCATAGCATAGGCACTTCAAGTAATCCAAAACATGGAGGAAGATAAGGTGGCTGAATCTTGACTCTTGTGATGTTGGTGCAGTCAATTGCCTTTGCCTCACCTCTTTTCCTTGCTTTTACAATCTAGGGTCTAAGTATTGGCTTTCTGCTCTGGCAGGTATCTGTCTGGGCAGCCTTTCTGACCCACCAAACTGCTCACTAGGATCTCATAAATTGGCAATAACTGCAGTTCCCTGGCTGAACTGGGTGCTACTGGTCAGCAGCAGGACAAGTCTGTATTAGTGCATGTTTCCCATTGCAGTCCTCTAGTGCCAACCTCGATGGCCTCTGCACCAGTGCAGCTGTTGATGAGAAATCCATTTGCTTAGAATGGGTGAGAGCTGAGCCAGGAGGCTGCTCTTGAAGGGCCTTAGGAAGAGAAGTGCGGCCTGAAAAAAGGTGTTTTTTAGGTTGTATGTTGGAAAGCAGTCCTTGTACTGTGTGTTCTTCAAGATGGTGTGGGAGCACAGAGTAGGAGACAAAGTGACCTTTCTCAAAGGGGAGCCACTAATAAAATGATGGTATTAGTGCCTTCTTGTGAGAAGAGGATTTCCCTTATTGCTAAGAAAAACTAGCTGTGTACTTTATTCTAATGCCTATGCCTTTAGCTGCAGAAGCAAAACAATAAAGTGTATCAGCTAGGTGCCTCTTTATGTAGGTGATAGCTCAAGTACTTTTTTCTTCCCTGGTGGGATTTTGTAATATTTTAAATAATTTATTTATATCATATTTGTTTAAATTTCTCAAGTTTTGTTTTGGAGGGTACTTTAACCTCTAGACTATAGGTTATTTTAATTTGAAGTAGGGCCTAAAAAGGGAGGAACCATCCTGTTACTCCTACTTCAGTTAGAAATCCCTGATCTTCAGCTTCTTAAGTCTCATGCTCCAGCTGATTCTATTGCAATTTACCTAAGCAATGGCTCAAATAAATGAAGTAAATATCCTTGACTGAAATGGTACTTGCACTTTACTAGGCCTTTAAAGTGCTACAGATGCTTTTTTCTTTTGAGTTCTACCTTACAGATCATGCATTCTCAGCTGTAGTTGCTAGAAGCTGAACTACTTGCAGTGTCAGAAAACAGTATTTTAAAATACTGAGCTTGTTATCTGGGAATAAAACCATTAAGTCCATGAATTTTGAGTTGAAAGGAAGAGAAACAATCTGTAAACGTTACAAGGATTGGTTGTTCTTTAGGTACCTCACATATTATAATGAAGGAAACAACCCCTTTCACTGATTCACTGAAGTTGAATGTTTTCCATATTGGGTCAACTTAGAACATGTCCAACTACTGTTGTAAGCCTGATGGGGAGTGGTACTGGTGCAGGTTTTCACTGTGCTCTTGATTATTTCATTGTTTTGCTGAAGCAATAATGAATTGTGTGATAATGCATAATGTGAAACCCAAGATCAGCAAGGCTGAAACTGAAGCTTGTTAGTCCTTGAACTAGAGGGATGGTGCCATCCTTCAGGACTCTAACGCTGCCTGGCTAAATGGGTAACAATATTGGTACAAGTCTGGTTGCAGGCAAGTGGGCTCCTGGGAATGTGTTCTTGACTTCTTTCCCAAGGTCTGCTTTTTTTGTCATTTGGACCCTTGCTCAACCTTTCTATATGTGGATTTGTTTCTGTAACAAAACGGTTACTCACACTTCTGTAGTTGTGGCTGGATAGGAAGTGGCAAAACTGTGACACAGACGTTTGGTTTTCTCAATAAAATTCACTGGGCTGACAGTGCAGCAGCTAGGACTCCGTTTACTAGTCAGAGCATCCTGTGTGTGCAGTATGTGTTAGGTTAGTACGCTAACAGTATAGTTCTGCATATCCTTATCACACTGGAGCTATGGCATCTTTCAAATATACCGTCCCTGGTTTCAAGGCTTAAATATGTGTGTATGTACCTTCATTTCATCTATGGTTATCTGTAAATCTAGCTTGAGTCAGGGGCATGACTGGATCTTTCATTCTTAGCCTGTTATTGCACTGTGGGCTGGCCATTCAGGCTCACACAGGACCTTTGGCGGCTTCATAGTTTATTATGTCCACTTGTTTACAGCTAGCAGGCACAGAAACTGAAATGGTTACTGCATTTCCTAGATGTTGTTACTCAAACACAAATATTCTGGCTGCTGTTTGCATGCTAGCTGTTATGGGTGATCTGCAAGCAGTGACTACTTAAATCATAGAATGGTTTGGGCTGGAAGGGACCTTAAAGATTATCTTGTTCCATCCACCCTGCCATGGGCAGGGACACCTTCCACTAGACCAGGTTGCTCAAATCGCCATCCAACCTGGCCTTGGAACACTTCCAGGCACAGGATGTCCTCAACTTCTTTGGGCAACCTGTTCCAGTGTCTCACCACCCTCATAGTGAAGAATTTATTCCTTATATCTAATCTAAATCTATCCTCTTTCAGTTTAAAGCTATTACCCCTTGTCCTGTCACTACATGCCCTTGTAAAAAGTTCCTCTCCAGCTTTCTTGTAGGCCCCCTTATGGTACTCGAAGGCTGCAATAAGGTCTCCCTGCAGCCTTCTCTTCTCCAGGCCCCAAAACCCCAACTCTCTCAGTGTTTCTTCACAGGAGAGCTGTTACATCCCTCCCATTTTTGTGGCCCTCCTCTGGACCTGCTCCAACAGGTCCATGTCTTTCCTGTGTTGAGGACCCCAGAGCTGGACACAGCACTCCAGGTGGGCCCTCACCAAAGTGGAGTAGATCTGCAGAATCCCCTCCCTCGACCTGCTCGCCACGCTGCTTTTGATACAGCCCAAGATACGGTTGGCCTTCTGGGCTGTTAGTGCACATTGCCGGCTCATGTCCAGCTTTTCATCCACCAATACCCCCAAGTCCTTCTCCACAGGGCTGCTCTCAATCCCTTCATCCCCTAGCCTGTATTGATATCGGGGGTTGCCCCAGTCCAGGTTCAGGACCTTGCATTTGGCCTTGTACAACTTCATGAGGTTCACACGGACCCACCTCTCAAGCCCATCTAGGTCTCTCTGGATGGTATGCCTTCCTTCCAGCATGTTGACCACACCACTCAGCAGTGCATTCGATCCCACTGCCCATGTCACCAACAGAGATGTTAAACAGTGTCTGTCCCAATACCAAGCCCTGAGGAATGCCACTCGTCATTGGTCTCCACTTGGATATCGAGCTGTTGACTGCAACTCTTTGAGTGCAACCATCTAGCCAATTCCTTATCCACTGGGTGGTCCATCTGTCAAATATATGTGTCTCCAATTTAGGGACACGCAAACGTGTCTCCTTCTAGTCCCCTGAAGGGAAGTTATTGCTGAATCCCAGTGCCAGACAGCACCTCTGCTGTGAGATTCACCGAAGTAGAGGTTGGCCTGAGAGGTGAACCAACACTCTTAGCTGTTTTCTGAAACATTAAACAAGCCCAGTTATTTGGACGTGCCTATGTTCAGGGATAAACAGTGGAAGCACAAACCAAGCTGTTCTGATATGACATGGGGACAAACAGAAAACTCTAGTATATTCTGTAGCCACTTGGAGAGTGAGAGCGTGGACAGATGAATGAGTGGAGAGCTAAAAGAGTAAGGATGCTGAGGTGTAGTCATTGGGTTTAAGAAAGAAGACCTGAGAGAAAAAGGAAGTGGTGCTGAATGTGCTTGCTTAAAAAGTAGTTGGAGAAGCAGATTATGGATGGAGAAGTTGCTATTTAGTGAGCAAACTGAGATGATCAGCCACTGGTGTGGTGAGAGCCCTGGAATAATCTGTCAAACTAATGGCATGTTGAGTCACTCAGAGTTTCTCAGCATGTGGAAAAGAATCCTAGAAAGACTTGAGGCTTGACACAGATCCCAGTGGGTGAGAGTTTCAGCTCTAGAAGTCCAGCTTGCAACTGGTGGCTGCATCAGACACTCATACTCGCTGCTGGCAAGCACAATGGTCACAGGCGTCTGAAATCTACTGGAGAGTCACTAACAGAGACCTGTTGCCCATGTCCTAAAATGTTTATTTTATTGGATGCTTACAGGCTTTAAGATATTTTTTTATTTTACTGTATACTTAAAACTAAATTGAGAGCTGGTTTAATGGTCATAACTGAGCTTTTTTTTAGTTAAATAACTTAGAAATCTCTCTTAGTCTGCAAAGCTTCTGAAGCAGTGCAGTGGGTGAGAGGACTGGCATGAGAAGGGGTACCAAACATGATTCTTAAAATAACTGTTAGGCTCATAACTCCTTCTCTTCCTTTCCTTTCTTACATGTGGAAAGATTTTAGTGCAAATTTCCTAAGAGACTTAAGTTGTACACATATTCCAGGAGCTTTGATCTGTCTCTTGGCTGGAATGAGCATTTAATGGCCTACTAATAAATACCCATTGCAGTTATTTCTGTGAAACAACTAATGTATACCTGTCTTTTGCAGTGGTCACAGGAGCTACTGATGGGATTGGAAAAGCCTATGCAGAAGAGGTAAGAATTCTTTTAACTTCAAGTCTATCTTGGTCCTTGGCAAGATGTCACGCTGTCTCAACTCTGTCAAGCAGCAGGTCATATCTCCTCACCTTCTCTTAACATAGATCCCTGTGAAGAAAGAGGTTTCTTGCCTTGCCTCCTTCAGGTGACCAGCCAAAAGTTGTATTCCTTTTTGTTCTTTTCCTTTATTTGTAAATTCTGTTTTCAGCCCTTACCTTGTCCTTCAGTTTTTATTTTTAACTTATTTAGTTGTTATGATTATTTTAACGTTCTCAACTCTTGGTATTTCATTTTGGTATTTGCAGGCACTGACTAAATGGCATTTCTAGCTGTCTGCAGTATCTTCCAGTTATTCGCTGTAGTTTGTGAAGTCTCTGAAGCTGGGTTTTAACTCTTATCTCTTACTGTACTTTTGCTCTTTATGGATATGTGGGCTCCAGCTATGGTACTGGAATGTATTGCTTAAGACAGAGAGTACCTGTTAGAATGGGTCAATTTAGCCTATAAGCCCAGAGAACATCATGACAAACAGTGCTGACTACAGCAATTTATAGCAAAAATAACTTTTAACTCCAGCATCAGTACCAAAGTGAGCCTGTCTCTACTAATTTTTGCATTCTCTGAAATAACAGCATGACTTTGTGTGAGGAGATCAGCAGTGAGTGATTGTTTTTCTGGAATTTTTCTTCTGCAGAGCCCATGGGGAAAGTAGTGTTCATCTTTATGGGTGGTCTTTGCCCTTCAGATTTCCCTTCAGTCCTTGTGTGCCCTGCTGCCTGCACCCCTAGCCCCCAAATTCTTTTCTGCTTTGCAGAAAGTAGCATGTCGTCCTACTGGGTCAAGACAGGCGGAGTTGGCTGCAAAGGGAATCAAGCCTGATGCCAACAGCGCCTGGTTCTGGCGTAGAGCTGACAGCTCATACATGCCAAATATCCCAGTTACATGGCACTGAAGCAAATGATGCAACACTTAAATTTAACTGCCTAGAGCAAGTGGAAGGAGGCCATTGTGCCCAGGTTAAACAGGACACATGTGCCCCATAGCATAGCACAGGGCTGTCAGGAGGAAGCTCTTTGGTGTGGGAGAAACAGTTGGAACATCATGGGAGATTACTTTCAGGAGCTATGTTATGTTATTGGATGAGTGAAACTACAGCTTGCTTTATGCTCTGCTGATGTCTCTGAAAACCAGTCTGCCTTCAAACACAAATGTGTGCTGTGCATTGACGCCTATTAGGAAAGCTGATCACAAGTATGAGATCCTGCTGGGAAACCCTTGACTGTTTCAGCTTCTCTGCCATAGGCACAGGGCACCCCAAAAGCACTCCAAAGGGTACAAATATTCATTCTTGGGCTATAGAATAAAACATATTTCTATTTTAAAAAATTTATTGTTGTTATTTATTTATAATAAAACACGTCTATCCTTTGACAGTTTACATGGATGAAGAATACTTGAAGTCAATGTGAATGCAGGGTGAAATGTGGAATAACCAAAAAGACTTCTCAATCTTTCGGTTAACTCTAGAGGTGTCTTCATAAGACTGCCAGCAGAGGCTTGACTTTATACTAGAAATTCCCAACAGCTTACTATAAAAGCCACTGGCATATAGCTGCCTGGGCACTGATGGCTATGGTTATAATCATGCAGATTACTTCTTCTCTTTGGAGGAGTTGGGGTGAGAAGTGTAATGGTATGTTGAGAATCACTGCTTTGAAAGTTTGATGTGGTCACCAGTAAGTGATGGAAGAACGTTACAAGTTTGTGGATTCTCTGGTTGTACTCTGCTCTGTTGGTTACTTTCCTTGTTTTCCAAGCAAAGAGCTGATTTTACACTTCTTACTCCTGCAGTATTAAGATCTTTATTTTTAGTCAACACTGATCCTTTTTATCACTAGGCCATCCCTTCACAAAAGGTAATGCCATAGTAAAGGAAAGTTTTATTCCGTTTGTGTAATGCTTGCCCTGTCTTTGATTCCAAAGCAGCACACTTTTTTTTTGCTTGTCGTTTTGGTGGTTTTTTTTTTGTTGTTGTTGTTCTTAAAGAGAAGGATATAGTCAGGAATTGCTATGTCTTGCCCCTCTCGGTGTCTGCCATTAGCTTTTACAAATCATGAGTTAAATTTAATCTCACATGTATTTGTATGCTACTGATAAACCAGAGGTTGTGATCCCATTGTGTACTCTGCGGTACTCTGCTAATGCACGTCTGCTTAGTATTGCTTTTTGTAGATCCTCTTGGCATACCTCCTCTAACAAGAGCTTTGACTCTGCTTTGGTGGGCTGTCAATGACATTCCTGTCCGTCTTGGAGAGAAAGGGCTTTAACAGAAGCTGTGTTTTGCTACTAAAGTGGAAAATGCTGTAGTTACTAACATGGAATTTAAGGAAATCGGACACCTTTATCCACCAACTCTGTTAGAATGGCGACCCTTGCTTCCATCAGTCCTTAGGCTACAAGAGCATCTTTCCAATGTTTGCTACTCTGGGTGAGTTTTTGTAGTCAGTTTTAAGGTCCTCTCATTCAGCCTTTTCATGATCCTAGGGACACTGGCCAAAGATCCAAGTATAATGACGTATTATACGTTACGGTAATGCCTACAAAGCAACTGGGTCTTCCTTGTCCCTTATATAAAAACTTAATTAGCTACTGGGATCTCAGAGGATCATTATTGCTCTTTGGACTATTGTGGTTCTTTTCAACTCACTAGCCCTCTACCAGTGAATTCAGGGTGCTCAGCAGAAACTGATCTGGTTTTCTTGCAAATGGGTTTCCGTTTCCAGATTTATGTGCTTCTCAAAGCGTGTCCCTTTCATGTCAACATAGCAGCAGTTTCTTTCAAGCTCACTCTTGTGGTGGAAGTTCTCTAAATATGCTGAGGTTCCACTAACTGGGTTCATTAGCATGGCTTTATTTCTTCGGTGTTTGAGACAAGTACAGCTCAATATTTTTTGGTAAAGCTCAGGTACCTACTTAAGCAATCTGGGAGCCCAGAGGTTATGACTGCTGAAAGAAAGCAAACTGTGTGTTAATGGTCTGGAGCTTGCACCCATGAGGAACATTTCTGCGGCTTTTTGCCCCATGTGACCACAGCTATTTCAGACTCTGAGTAGACTACTTTCAGGTTGTCCTTGGTGTCACAGGATGAGATACTTTCAGGTAAAGCATTTGCCTTTGTTGCCTTGATCCTGTAGAATGAGAGAATGCTATGTTATTCCGTTCTCCCTCTTGCCCTCCAAGCCTTCTGCTTGGCTTTATGAAAAGTTTATTCCAGCAGGCCAGGTGCTTATCTGGAGGTGGATGTGTTAATCCCTTTTAGACAATCATCCTTATAATACTAGACCATTTCCTTGACTAGAAAGCATAAGTTATGCATAAGCCTGAACTTGGTGGTGGTTTGTTGCAGTTCCTAATGTGAGTGACTCCATTTTCATTGCACCTCACTCTCAGCTCATGAGAAATCTTGTATGAGATTTCTTGTGCTTAGAGATAATACATGGGCGTGAAGCACGGCATTTGCTGATGAACTTTGTCATACTTGTCTCTGAAAGAAGCTTTCTTGGTTTGCCTACTTCTGCTAGAAAGATAAATGAGATTAAGTCACTTTAAGATGTTGATATACTATGCTGTGTTTTTTTTATAGATTTTATTGAAGACTTACTCTCCTTTGCTTCCAAAGAGAGTGAAGGAGTTTTACTGGAGCAATAAGAACTTACCTGTTTTTTGTATGGAGGTGTTAAGTGTCTGAAGGGTAGAGTTACTATGAACTCTGGATATATTGTTTTAACTTTTCACTGGAACAGGGACTTAGAGTAGTCACAAGTATTGTTTTCATTGCACAGTAATCCAGATACATAGCTGTCTTCCTGCAGACAGTTTTAAACTGAGTTGTTAGATCACACAACGAACCTGCAGCAGTAGGTCTGATTTGATGACAAGGATATGCTCTGGCCACACCTTAAGTTACACAGCTTCCCTAAAAAAACTGCATGAGTAAATTGACCTTTACACCCATGATAAGTACAAAGTAAGAGTGGAGTCTAACTAAAGGAAACAAGTATTGAGTGTTGCAACATTGTTCAAGTGACCATGGATATCTTAACTTGCATGTTAAACTTAATTATGGGTAATAAGTTCTTTGCTCTGACTTGCAGAGGGGGTGTGAAAGTTGTGTAAAGTATCTGCTGTTGGTTTTCTATTTTATAAATGTGCCTATGCACCAGTATTGGATGACTGAGAAGATAATACCTTTATCTTGAAGGGAATCAAGTAAGAAGTAGCATGAAAGTATTTGTGCTGGTTTACCCCTTCATGTCTCTTTAAAATTGTGGGGTGTTTTTTGGTTTGGTTTGGGTTTTTTTTTTGTTTTTTTTTTAAACTTGCTGGTCATATATTGTTGTGATGTTTGACTAATTATGCAATTCCTTTAATTAGGATACTAACTTGAAAGTGATTTATGTTTGTTCTTATGTCTACTGTTTTTGTTTTCTTGCAGTTAGCAAGACGTGGAATGAAAGTGGCTCTGATCAGTAGGTCAAAAGAAAAACTGGACCAGGTTGCTAGTGAAATACGTGAGTTGAAAACTTCTTCCCTAAACTTCACAGGCATGCTTATAAATAAATGCAATTGCACATGAATTTCATACAAGCTAATATATACATCTTTAATTTGGAAAAAGGTTTGCTCTTGTGCAAAGTGGAAATGTTACAGATGTAAGTGGTAAAGGCCTTGCAGATTAATTTTACAGCTGTTCATATTTAACTTCTGAGAACAATAGAGCTTAATTCTGGAATAAGTACTTCTAAAACTTTAAGTCTTCTGTAAGAACAGCTTACCAGGTCAGACCAAAATACCACCTATCCCCATATTAGCTGTCTAAAATCAAAATATGGAGAAAAACATGTTAGGTGTTAGTTCATCTGAATATTCCCTCAGCTTGAAGCAAGTTTGATTTCATGGGCTTCAGCCATAAGGGTTGTTTCTCTGTAACCCAAAGCTGTTGAAAACATGTTCTTTGTTAGTCACTTGCATACCTGGTAATACAGTTTCTTGTAGGCAGCTTCCCCCTCCTCCCCCTTCTTTTATTTTGTTTGGATAAACTACTCAAAGATCAGATTAGAGAGCTGTAAGCTTTTTTGGGGGTGATAAGTGTGCATAGCCATAGGAATATAGGGAATGAGTTAATGTGTTTAAGAATCTGTATGAGGGATTGTTTCTTCAGTAAGTGTGTAGTAAATGGCTGTAATGCAAAAATAAGGGAGAAACTTAAGTATTCCAATCACAAATGTAAAATGGATATTTGTGTGGGGTCAGTTAGGAGAAAGCTTCCTCAAGTCTTGTGCTGAGAGAGCATTTTCTGATCAGAGCAAAGTTATACCCATAATTCACAAGAACTCCTCTTGCAATCTATACCTCTCTTATTAAGGCAGATTTCATTCAAGGTTATTAGTTTACGCAGAGTATGTCAAGATAAAGTGAGAAATGTAGCCTTGCGTGTAGAGGTTTTTGATAAGCAGGAGTAAAAGCTGTGTATTATAAAGGAGGTTTCTCAGCGTAATGATGTTGGGTAAAGAAATATTTAAGATCATGCTTTTGTCTTGCCCTCCCTTGTCTTGCTTAGACTTCCCTAAAATTATTTGTGTATGTAATGCAGATAACTGCAAGAGCTGCTCTCTTTCAGAGGTCATAAATGTATTATTTTGGCTTGAGTTTGTTAAAACTTTTAATAAATTTGTTAGTGGCACCACTTTACTCTAAAGCATAATCTGTAAGTCTAGCCCCAACAAACTGTCCTATACTAAGTTGTATGGGGCTACTTAGGGAATGTACGGATGACTAAAAGACTCCAGGACTTGTAACTGCTTTACTAGTTTACTGAAAGACAGAGGGCATACAGTTCTGTTGATGTGAATGCCGCCGTCTCTGATTGTTAGTGTCCAATATAAGATGGCATATGGAACTGTTTTCTAGACAGTAAAGTCTTCCTTTCTATGTGTATGTTTAGGTGGTAGAGAGCATTCCTTCTTAGAGCAAAGGTGGCATCAAGTCCTATCATCTGATGGTTTGGAAGTAGTTGGCATTGTTCATTAGTATCCTGTGTGTAAGGGTGTCACCGCGGTCTCTGGATGTACCTGTGATAGTCAATACAGTCACAGTGTAAATCAAACAGCATAAGCATCACTGGTCAGGTAACCTGCCTGAGTGCTGAAGCTTTCTGCAAAGACGTTCAGAAGTTGCCACAAGGTGGTCTTTTTGGTGGTTTGCTATAGTAGCTGGATGGTAGTTTGCTCCATATATGGGTGTATGCAGTCACGTTTCTTACTATACTGTATAAAGTTGTCTTGCTAAGTAAAAGGGTAACTGATAAAAATATCTACAAATATCTTGTTCTGGAAGCATGAAGTGACAGGCTTCCTGAAAGTGGTCATAGCCCTTTCTGTACCAGTCTGGAAATCTCTTCCTCCTTGGGAGTTAAGCATGATGGTGACAAGACAGCTAAATTTACTGCTTTGAGCTTTCAGCACTTGCATGATAGCTGCTGGGGAGTTTTTCAGGTTAAAAAAATAGGTACATGCACCTATGCAGAGCAGCCTGTAATACATAATTACTGTTAGGCCTCACCCAAACATTTTTCTGCTTTCTTT
The DNA here is from genome assembly GCF_949628215.1 of Phalacrocorax aristotelis. Lineage (NCBI taxonomy): Eukaryota > Metazoa > Chordata > Aves > Suliformes > Phalacrocoracidae > Phalacrocorax > Phalacrocorax aristotelis. The sequence continues at coordinate 46,280,599 of NC_134280.1, read as the reverse complement.
CCTAAACCATTCTGAAATGAGATGACTCATGTTGGGTTTTCAGAACATTTCTTTTGACAATACTGAGCTACTGAAATGTATACCTCGTTCACTGTGGCATATGCTGAGGGATTAGGATAGTCTGCATAATCAAGCAAGCCTGAGTCGCATTTCCAGATCCTGCTAGGTTTTAGCTGCACAGAATTTTCTTGTATTCAGTCTTATGTGGTCTCTGCAGCCTGTTCAGATGTTGTCATATATAAGGTGGGTGGCTTTTTTTAGACCTATGGCTGTAACTACTTGGGTGTTTCCCTTGCAGGCCCCTAAAGTAGCTTTAAACTTCTTTATGGTGGTCCCTCAGTTGTTCTTCAAATTGACCTGAGCTTGTTTCTCTGCAGTAATGACCCTTAATCACTTTAATGAAGAATGGCTGTTTAGCTAATTCCAGTTCTTTGAATTGTTTTCTGTTCCTTCCTCATTGTGGCTCATCACAGTCCTGCTCATCCTAGTGAATGGATAGATGTCCTTTGCCTCAAATAACAAGAGGGCTTTTGAGGATCAGTTCATTTTATTTCAGAAGAATATTTTCTTGTGTTCTTAGAATATACGTATATTAGGAGTGATACCTGTGTACAAAATGCAAGTTGCATAAGCACCATCATAAGGGAAGTACGGATACATCTTTCTGAATGTTAAATGTCAGCTGACCTGGATCTGATATTTTTGTGTGTGTTTGCACATTAAACTGGCTGTACTGATGTTATAGGAAGGCCAGATGTTCTGAACTTGTGGCTCAGTTTGAGCAATGAAAATTAGTGGATTAATTATAGAATCATGGAATCGTTAAGGTTGGAGAAGACCCTTAAGATCATCGAGTCCAACCGCTAACCTATCACTGCCAAGTCCACCACTAAACCATATCCTCAAGCACCACATCTACCATTCTTTTAAATACCTCCAGGGATGGAGACTTAACCACTTCCCTGGGCAGCCTGTTCCAATGCTTGACAACCCTTTCAGTGAATAAGTTTTTCCTAATATCCAGCCTAAACTTCCCCTGGCGCAGCTTGAGGCCATTTCCTCTCGTCCTATCGCTTGTTACTAGGGAGAAGAGTTTGACCCCCACCTTGCTACAGCCTCCTTTCAGGTAGTTGTAGAGAGCGATAAGGTCTCCCCTCAGCCTCCTTTTCTCCAGGCTAAACAACCCCAGCTCGCTCAGCTGCTCCTCATAACACTTCTTCTCTAGACCCTTCACCAACTTCGTTGCCCTTCTTTGGACACACTCCAGCACCTCAATGTCCTTCTTGTAGTGAGGGGCCCAAAACTGAATACAGTATTGGAGGTGCGGCTTCACCAGTGCTGAGTACAGTGGCACTATCACCTCCCTGCTCCTGCTGGCCACACTATTCCTGATACAAGTCAGGATGCTGTTGGCCTTCTTGGCCGCCTGAGCACACTGCTGGCTCATGTTCAGCCGGCTGTCAACCAACACCCCCAGGTCCTTTTCCTTCAGCCACTTTTCCCCAAGCCTATAGCGTTGCATGGGGTTGTTGTGACCCAAGTGCAGGACCAGGCACTTAGCCTTGTTGAATCTCATACAGTTGGCCTCGGCCCAACGATCCAGTCTGTCCAGGTCCCTCTGTAGGGCCTTCCTGCCCTCCAGCAGATCGACACTTCCACCCAGCTTGGTGTCGTCTGCAAACTTACTGAGGGTACACTCAATCCCCTCATTCAGATCATCAGTGGAGATACTGAACAGGACCAGCCCCAACACTGAGCCCTGGGGAACACCACTCGTGACTGGCCGCCAACCGGATTTGACTCCATTCACTACTACTCTCTGGGCTTGGCCATCCAGCCAGTTTTTAACCCAGCGCAGAGTGCACTTGTCTAAGCTGAGAGCAGCCAGCTTCTCCAGGAGAATGCTGTGTGAGACAGTGTCAAAGGCCTTACTAAAGTCCAAGTAGGCAATGTCCACAGCCTTCCCCTCATCCACTAAGCAGGTCACCTGATCATAGAAGGAGACCAGGCTAGTGAGGCAGGACCTCCCTTTCATAAACCCATGCTGGCTGAGCCCAATCCCCTGGTTGTCCCACATGTGCTGTGTAATGGCATTCAAGATGATCTGCTCCGTGACCTTTCCCAGCACCGAGGTCAGGCTGACAGGCCTGTAGTTCCCCGGATCCTCCTTCCGACCCTTCTTGTAGAGGGGCGTCACATTCGCTAGCTTCCAGTCATCTGGGACTTCCATGGTTGACCAGGACTGCTACTAAATGACGGAGAGTGGCTTGGTGAGCTCCTCTGCAGCTCCCTCAGTTTCCTTGGGTGGATCCCATCTGGCCCCATGGACTTGTGAACATCCAGGTGAAGGAGCAGGTCAGTGACTGCCCCCTCTTCAACAACTGGGACTTCATTCTGCACACTATCTCCATCTCCCAGCACAGGGGCCCGACAACCCCGAGGATGACCAGTCTGACTGTTAAAGACTGAGGCAAAGAAAGCATTAAGTACCTCAGACGTCTCATCTTTCATGGCAAATTAGAAGCAGTTAAAGACTTCCCAATGTGTCTTCAAGCATGTTGCAAAGCTGATTTTTTTTTTTTTTTTTGCAGAATACTTAGGTGTTGTAGGATTTGCCGGGAAAGGAAAGTTCTGCTTTGTGTTCCCTAAGAAACAGAGCATAGGCCACAGATAGAAGAAGAAAAAAATGTTGAATTTCCTCTTCAGATTCACCTTTGCATGGAATTATATAGGTTTTATGGAAACATATTTGATCTTTTGATCAAGTTTTCATACACAAACATTGACTGCTGGGGTGACTATACAAAACCCTTGCTCTAGTTTAGTTCATGCTACATCACTGTTCGAGCACCTTTTTCAAGTGTCTGTTGTGTATTATGTTGCTAAACACTTTCAGAGGTTCAGGGAGGATCAGAAAGAAAACTGTTGTGAGGAGACAATTATTTGAATACCATGTAATGAGGCTGTTCCCAGATTTGCTGTATTTGATAATGAGTATAGTCCAAGACATCTCAGGTGCTCTGTGCTAGCAGTTGGTTTAAGAGCCATGGATTTGCAAGCAGAAAAACTTAAGTTATTGCACTGCTGCCGATAGGTATGTTGTGAGCAGATTTGAGAAGAACTTTGCTATAGAAACTAATTTCCTAGGGGCTGCAATATGAAGAATGTACTGAAAACCAGTCAAGCAGGGAAAACACTTTAAAGAGACCTTGCCTGTAGGGAAATTGTCAAGAGACATATTTGGTGTACGTTTCTAGCTGGTGGCTTCACAGGATTGGTGGTGGAGTTGTGCATGAACTGTGGGAGGTAAGAGGAACCAGTTGTGGCTAAGTAGTGTTCCTACTTTCAAGTGTAAATACCTACTTACTTGTAGGTAAGGGCATATAAATGCAACATGGGAGATTTTGAGTTTGTCATCAGTTACTACATAATTCAAAACTTTTTAAAAAGTAAATTTCCACTTGCTACTTTACAGTTGGTGGTTGTTACTATTACATACATCCAGGTAATAATATCAATAAATTGTTTGGATTGGAAAAACAAAACAAAAAACCCCAAACCAAGCAAAAAACAAACCCAAAACCCCAACAAACCAACCAAAAAACCCTCACAAACAACAACAAACCAAACAAACACAAACCAACGAATTATTTTTCTCATGCATTTTCACAGACGATCATTTAACTGGAATACGTTGTCTTTCAAGTCTTTAATACTGTTTAAGAACTTGTGTCCAAAACTTTAATTTGATTGTGCAACATGTTGTTCTTTAAGAAAATACATGTTTTTGCAGTTAAAATCTGTGAGGCTGACTTTCTAATTCCAGTGAGTTTCCTGAGCTCAGTGTGTAGTGTTCCTGAAGTAACTTGGTCTTGGTAGTTTCATCTCGAGCTACTCTCTAACCCTAAGATTTCAGGTACGTTGTACACTGATAGCTCTCATGTTTGGACTTGCGATCTGTCTTGTTCTCACTACTCTGGCATGATTTGTGAGTACAAGAAAGGAATGGGTTGTGGTGTCAAACCCAGAAATGTTCCTTCTCCATTTCCTATGCAGGTGGGTTTTACAGCTTGCTTCTGTTTTCTTGGTAACAAGATAGCAGAGAGGGTCTGAAGCAGACCTGATGCTGACCACTGTGCTCGTGCCTCAGCTGTTACCGGGACCTACTACTACAAATGGCCAGTGCCCCCATGGCAAATCTGTTCCCTGGAGATGCTCAGCCTGCTCCTACCTGGGAGCACTTTGCCCCTTAATCTCTGTCCTGTCACTTGCATTCAACCCCTCCCTGTGCACCGGTAAATCCTCCTTTTGTCTTAGAGTTGGCAGGTAGGAATATTTGCATTTCACAGAGGATGTTGAAATGCAGGCAAACTCGGGGAAGAAGGGGATATCATCTTCTTACTTTTCTTGCACAGAAATGACAAGGTTCAGTCTCCTGAGCTTAACATGAAGACTAACTGAATCCGGCAGTTATTTTGACCTTTTGTGATCTATTTCAAGGTAAATTAACGTGTTTGCAGCCTTCCATCATCTGAGCCAGGTTCAGCTTGACATACTTGAAATTCCCCTATATTTCTTGGACTTGACAAAATGGCTTCAAATATTTTGAACGTGTTTTGATGCACTGAAGTCACCCTTCACATGAAGTTGTAGCATAAGGATCTTTGATTCAAAATGAGCTCTTGGTTTTAATCTCTGAAGAAAGTTTCCCTTGGATGAAGTGAAGAAAGTTCCCATGGGTTTGCCTTGAATGGTGTCAGCCACTTACTAAAGGAGCAGTTGTCAGACATGGTAGAGAGCTGATGAAGGACTCAGGCTGAATTAATTTTTAATATTAATTTTTAATAATTTGTCAATAAGTGAAATAGATGAATCCTGAATGCAATCAACAAAGCATGTAAAAGGCAGAGCAGTTGGGAGGGGAGCTTAGTTTTAAATGTGGAAGTTTTAATCTTTTTTCTTCAAGAAGCATCCTGCTTCTGTGGTATGGGTTTTTTTTCCCCCCTCCTTAGTCCTTCTTTTTTATCATCTTCTCTTGCATTTTCTCAGTGAAATTTTGCCTGGATTAACTTGAAGAAACTGAACAGAATGCTTAGAGAGAAACACTTGATAGATGTCCTGCAAGCTACAGGATGCAGTCCTAGGACTACTTAACTCTTTAGGAGAATTTTGAGGCACCAACAAGGTAGGATAAGCCACAGGTAAAATGTTCTGCAGGTGGCTAGTGACATCCTTGCAAAAGGACTTTGTTTACATATTGGCTGTCAGCACAGGGAGTAACAGACCCCGTTGTCCTGGTTGCTTTTAAGGGTGAAAACCGTTTTAAGAAAGTTCAGCAGTCAGTGTCCTGGGTTACACGTAGCAGTAAGTGATCTGACAAGTTCTAGCCGACGGTGCTTTTCACACCTGGCAAGACTAAGCCTCTTCCGGAAAGAAGGATTGGAAGCATGGTTGCTGTGGACCTCGCTGTCAGAGTGCTTCTATGCAATATTTGTTGTAAACCCATAAAGTCCAGAAGAAAAAAAATGTATAAAGGTTATTTAAATGTGAATTAGGTGCTTTGGGTTTCCTTTTCTGCATATAAACTACAGCAGGAGTAGCCTCTTCCACACCTCAGATGCTCTGTATATTGTGTCTGTAGGTTCAGGACTAACTCTGGGACCTAATGGTGTCTTGAGTCTTAATGTTTTACTGGCTAGGTAATTGGATCAATGGGGCAGATGACTTATTTGGTGCTTTTGAAACCTGGACTAAAGAACCAGGGATTAGTCATCCCTGCAAACATTCAGGGTCGCCACTGCCTCTGCCTGGCAGTACCTGGTGGGGGAATAGGTTGCATTTTCTTTAATACACAGAAACTTAATGCCTGTCTCTGCCAGCGACCTGTTTGTAACGTAAGCTTTTGTGGATACCAAACCCAAGAGCCCTTGCGTTAGTCTCTGGGCCATTAAACACCTCTGTTAACACAAAAGCTGCAATATATTGCTTATCACTTTCAGTGTAAAATAAACTGAATATTACATGAAAAATGAGTATTGGATTGTTTTCACTGAGTGAAAGTCTATTTTGCAAATCTGGTTTAGGGTAACAGGTGGAAGCTGTATTGCTGAGAGACTTAAAATGAAGCCTTTTAAGAGGCTCTGCAGGGAACAGTCTCTCTCTGGCACAAGAAAGGGACTGGCTCATGCAAACAGTGCCGTCCTCCTTCTACAGCTTCATTCTATGAATGTATATTTAATCTATTGTCACTTTTTTAGCAGGTTGAGTTCCATTACATATCATTATATGGTGATAATTACTTTTATGGTTTTTTTCAGGAAAATGTTGTGGTGAGGAAAATAAATGCTAGTTAGTAGCTCTTCATAGAGAAAGGAAATTCAATTGATCTGTTTTTCACAACAAATTTTTTAGGAAAAAATCCATGAATATGAAAAATACACCATTAAAAAAATCGTTTAACAAACAAATACAAGCATGCTTCCTGTGTAACTCCTTAAGCATGTGCAACACTTCCAGTGCTGAACTGGGTACTATACTAATTTGTGCACTAGATGTGGGCTAATTAACAATGTGTCTTCCCTTACAAGTAACACTTAAGAGAACCCTGAAAACTGTTCTTTTAAGTGTCTGTCTTTTGACTACAGTAAACACTTTTCTGTGGATGCAGATGAAACTATCAAGGACATAAATAATGCTGAATTAGCCTAGAAGCTTGTTTCACTTCTTAAATTTGTTTTAATTCATGTAGAGTGAATCATATTTCTTGAAATTGCCTTGAGAGTAAGGGTACAACTTTTTCGTTAATCCATGCTACGATACCTTTCAGTCTCTGTACGTGACTCTTAAATTCCTCTTACTAAATAATTCTGGTCATTCTGAATTCACTCTGTTGAACTTAAATCTGAAAAAAAAAAGTGTGTGGTTTTTTTTTAAGTCATTACTGTTCTAATATTTATAGGGCTGGAGAATTTAGACTTTGATTTTCAAAAAGCGTTGAAACATTGGTGTTTACATGTATATACATATCATGTGTATATATTGTCCTGGTCAGGCAATAATAATGACATTAAGGAAAACTAAGTGTTACAGGAGGTATTGGAAATAGTCCATATGCCCAGCATAAAGTGAGCTGGTAAACTAAAAATAGCTTTCTTCATGCTATGTAAAAACCAGTACCACCAACAAATATCAAAAAAGCCTTGGGGGGGTTTGAAAATAGCGTCAGGGAAAGAGGAGAGGAGACGTGGGAGTCTGAGATTCTGCCTGTCACACAACACTACCCGTACCACACCTCCTGTTGCACTTATCTCTGAAACAGCTTGGGATTGCGTCCGAACAAACTCTTTGTGCAGCTTTAGCATAGTAGGTATTTTGAGATAGTGATGAGGAAAACAACAGAAGGGCAAACCTGATGCTATTCTTGGAAGGCGGGACTCCTGACCTGCACAAGGACGGTCGCACATGCATTGCCTGTTGGTGTGTCTTGTTCCTGGCCCTGCTGTGGTGTACCGGAGCGAGGGGGTGTGCGCGGTGAGCGTCAAAGCTGTGCTTGCCTTACTGCCTGAAATAACATTGGCATTTGGAAACATTGTGATGACTTGACTGTGCAGCCTCCTTGGCTGGCAGCCTCTGCAGCTGTTTTTACAGGCTGCTTGATTTTGTGTTTTTAGTTAGCTTTGTAATTAGGACAAGCTTGATTTAGGAAAGCTTACAACATTAAGCATAATATTTGGGTGAACGGGCTCATTCATTGATCCTGTGTGTTGCTCAGATCATTCTTCTGACTTGGTAAGTGTATCTTAGAAGCTGCAATATATTTTGATGTAACGGGAGTCAGAGAGGAGCAAATGCTGGCAAGTATTAACAAAGTGTGTTTTCTTCCTATGTTTTGTAGTAACAGTACTGCTTATAAACATTAAAAACTTAAATGTCCTCTGTGGCTCAAGGGTTTGTGGACTTTGTCTTAAAGATCCATCTCCTGCTCTGTCATCTTTGAAAGCTGAGAAGCGAGGGATTGACTTGTGTGCGTGTGTATTTTGAAACCTGAAGCTGTTAAACAGAACTGTAACATTTTAAATAAAGTCTGGGATTTTTTACCTGTTCTATACTTATATGTGATTAGATTTTAAAAATAGTAGTTATTTTTAAGGAAGCTGTATTTATGAAATTACATGTGCAACTAGTGCAGCACGTAAGGAATTTCCTGGCAGTGTGCACATGTAGTTGAATGAAAGGGATCTGAACCTCTTTGTTAGTGCTTGACCAAATGTTCATACCCATGTGATTTTGAAAAATGTGTTGAAACATAACAAGTTCTGTTAAGTTGCAGGCAGGCATCTCATTATGCTATGCAGAAGCTGATGCAGTATAGCATTCCTACCTGGACACTTCTTTTGCAAACGAGGTGCAAGCAGAGCTTCCTTTTAGCTACAACTAACTTCAGCTTTTGTTGTTCTTTAGGTTACTGACACTCTGCTTCAGAGTTTTATAGAAAAGTCTATAACTTACGTATCGTAATAAGAATCCTACTGTATCTGTTGTGGCATATCTGCTCCGCTTTTGAACGCTCGTGTTCTCTTGCATGGGGTCTCTTCTGTGCAGCGTCCCTCTGGATGAGGGCTTGGCACTGACCCTCCCTTATCTTCTGTGCTGCTCTCCAGGCCCTGGTCTCTCTTGTGTCCTCTTTTGCAGAAATGAGAAACATGATCTGTCATTCAGGACAAGGACTGATACAGCTACACAAATGGGAACTCTCATCCCCTCAAAGGCTAGTCTTTTAGGTATTCAGTTTGTCTATGAACTTGGTAATCAAAACATAAATAAAATGTATGTGGCAAGAGTCCAGAGGCTTTGCTCTAGATCGCCTTTTCTCCTTCTGTGACCTGTGCTACTGGGATCTGATGCCCGAAGAATATTGCAGGTTCTCCAGGGTTTCTGCTCTTTTTTCTAATAACTATCTGTATGCTACTCTGGTGATTCTGTGACTGACTGGGATGGGGAGACATCTTTCATGTCTTTCTCAATATCTTGGACTTCCCTTCGTAACTTAGAACTGTAATTCACAGCTGGTCTCTACTGTGCTGAAAGGCAAAGCTCATTCCTTGCATTCTTAATTCTCTACAAAATTATCTGAAAGAGCTAGCTCTTGTTATACCCAGCTAACTTTAACATGCTTTTATATGGTAAATATTATCAGTGTGTAATCACAATCTGCCATCACCAGTCTGAAAGTATCTGGTCCTTCTGGAAAACAGATTCCAGCCATACATGACACTAAGCGTGCTACTTCTGCAAGCTCTGAAAGTTCCAAAGCGGATACATTCCTAAAGTGGATGGCTTTCCTTTAAAAAACCCCAAAGGCTTTGCAAAGCTATCTGCAGCCACTCTGTGGTCTTAAATTCTTTGTCTCTGCCCTGCATAGATATTGTGCTAAAAAGCAGGAGGTTTTCACATTTTCCTTTCCTTTCTCAGCTTCTTAACCTTTCTTGAAAGGTTAAAACTCTATGGACAGTGGGTGCTGGATTAGGGTGAGTTTTGGCACTACAGCAATACTGGAAAGATGACATCTTCATTTGCAGATGTAGTTGAATCTCCTTACTTAATTTTTTCCCTCCTGTATGATGAAGGATGGAGAGCTTTTTTTTTTTTTCCCCTAATATTTCGCTTGCATCTCTGGCCATCCTGAAGCTAAAGACCAAGTGAGACATCTTTTATGTTTTTGCAAACCGTTGCTTTATACCACATCGCTGTGATGGCAATGTTTATATAAGGCTTTGAACGTAAAGTGATGATATGCTTCAGTTCTAGCAAGAGGTTTTTAATGTACTTTCCTTCAGCTTGAAGTAACTGTTCCCAGTACCTGCTTACAATGTGGGCCTCATATCCTGAACCTCTATTGCAAAGTTGACTGGATTTGTTTCAACATACCAGGTGCAAATTCAAGCTGCTGTAGCCAGCTGCTTAGAAACAGGCAGTGCAAGTACTAATGTAATTTTTAAAGAGATGGTGATCTTCTGGTTTTCCTGTTTCTCAGCAAGACTTTGTACCACTGATACTGCTGCTGTCAGGTAAACTGAGCTGCTTCTCCTGACCACTAGGCTAGTGTCTGTTTGCTTTTGCATCCAAGTATACAGGTTACTCCTCTGGGGGAATCTTCTTTTGAGCCCAGTTTATCTGTGACTGGAAATTTAACTTCCTTAGCACTTTCTTAGTCTGTCAACCAAGACTTCAGTTTAGGGGGTCTGCTGCTTTCAGTTATTTGCAAGCTTCCAAAAAAATAAATTTGAAGGTGCTTATCTCCTAGCCACTTCACAGTTCTGTATTAGCCCGTACCTTTCTGTCTTCAGTTCTCAGTTGTGCCTGCTCCATGGCTGCCTGCTTGCTGAAGTGTGTGGTTTCCAGCTCCACCAGTCTGTCTTCTTTGACTATGTACTCCCCACCCCTGTTCTCGCACCCCACCCCCCCAGTGCTGCAACATCTTTCACTTATGATCTTGTTGACTACAAATTAACTTCATTTGGCACCTGGAGGTACTGTTTCCATCCTAAGGTAGAACTGGGGTCTCCTCTGGGCCTCTCAAGCTTTAGCAGCTTTCATTCTTGCATTTCTAAGTAAATACTAATATTGCATCTGTGTAAGAGTAAATATTCTTTTCCTGCAAACTACTGATGACTTAAATCACATATGAATACATGAGTATCCTTTTAATAAACATCCTGAATGTGACAATTTAGTTTCTGACTTCAAAATGTCAAACTGAGACTCTAATAAAGTTTGTTTGCAAGAGCTTCCGTGAACATCAGACAATGTCTGTACAAAAATTAAAACCCAGAGTTTAGAAAGACTATTGAGATCTGGATATATAATATGCATCTTTTCTTTTCAAAGCATGAGTTTATCATGGTGGAGACCATGTAGAAAGAAGGCGTAGGATAGATACAGTTTTTGTTTTTTCTGTTTCCTTTCCACCTTCCTTGTGCTTGTGAAATTTGTTAAGGTAAGATTTGTAAAAGGTGAAAGGGACAGGTTAAAATTCCAAAAGACCCGTAAGATGAATAGGAGTCGTCTGATATGCAGAGGAAACTGAAAAGATGGGCATGAAAACAAGTAGATGTTAACATTTCAATGTCCTCTGGCTCAAAATTGAGAAGTAATGAAAGTAAGTTACCTCTTCAATATTAGCAACCAAATGTCAGTGCAGCATCAACCAATGCATAGTGACAGGAATGGGAAAGAAAAAATACCTTTCTGAAGTGTGAATGAGGAGGAGGAGATGGCAGTTCAAAAACATTGTCAGATGGAGCAATCAGGGTGGATCCAGGCACACCAAGTTGAAATTTGGTTAGTTCTGCTCTTGGCAGGTTCAAAAGCAAAAAACGTGGCAGTAATGAAGTGCTGAAAGCGTGTACGGATTTGTCGTCATCGGGCAAACTACTGTAGGAAGAATTGGCTGAAGGCCATCAGGGTAGGCATACATAGCTCAGGAAGATTCTGAGCAACAAACTGTTGGAGCTTGGGATAATAAATTGAAGAAACATTACTATGTACTTTCCTTATTCTTTATACCATTTTCTTTATTTGGTACAGAACACCAAATACTTGCATAGATGGACCTCTGGACAGACCTGGAATGACTGCTTAAATGTCTTCTATGCTTGTTTTGAATAGTGACACCTTAACCAAGTTAAGGTGACACCTTAACCAAGACACTATTTGGAGTCCTCTTCTGAGGATACTAAAGATAGTGTTTTCTTCAAGGGATTATCCATAAAAGTGTTTGCATTTCTGACGGTGTGTATGTGAAGAACGTGATTAAACAACCTATTTGTTTCCAAACTCTCTCATCCTGTATTGTGCAGGAATGCGTAGAATGGGAACATGCCTCAGGAGGTCAGTTCTTCTTTACCACCTGTGCAAAAGGTGGCATATTTTTTTCAGTTATATTTTGTTCCCCTTCTAATGTGTGTTTTTTTAATACTTCCTTTGTCTGCATGACAACTGTTTTTCTACAGGTATTGGCCTGGGACATGCCTGTGCCTCTACAGTCTGACTGTGTTCTTGGGTTGCTATCTGGATCTTCGAAAGAATCCACCTCTGTATCTTCTAAAAAAATTCACCTTGCCTTTTTGTTTTGTACCATCTTGCTCTATCACCATTATGACTATTGTTTCGTTCAGCCTTCCGACAGCTCTGAAGATGTTTTGTCAGGGCTTTGTTTGTGGTCAACAACTTATCTTTCAAATGATGGTGTGATTGCAGAAGATCATGTCTGCTTTTATTAGATTACCAGGATACTGTTGTGCATATCTGGTCTCCTGCTAAATTACCAGAAGTGTTGGCTAAGGTCATACGGGCCCTGTAAATTAACTGGACATGTACAAGTTTTATCTTAAAAGTTATTTGTAGGGTCAATACTGATCTTACGTGAGATTTTTAGTAAATGAGATGATTAAAACCCTGGTGTGCCAGAGTTGAGACATGTAAAGGAGATCTGCTGATCTTCCTTTCTCATCCTTGATACCTATGGGTAGGTGATGACCAACTGCTGCACAGCGATTGGTAACGTGGTGGTGTAATATTCATCCCCACAACTACTGATAACATGGTGGTGTAATATTCAGCCCCTTGCTAAGAAGCATTTAAAGTATCAGTTCCAAAGATGAAACATCAGATTCACTTTCCAATGTATCATCAGGAAAGCTGGACACGCTGGCAGATAATATCAGCTCTTTCAGATCCTCTAGCTGCTGACTGCAAAAACTGGCTCATACCCTTCTTTTGCTCCCTGTGGCTCCCGAGTACCTCATGGTCTTCAAGCTGAAAGCGCCATTAAGGAGTTTCAGCTTTTGTCTTCTTGGACAGCAAGAGCCCAGTCACTGCTAGATACCCTGGATTAGGACACAGCCTGCTTGCTTCCTTCTCTGTTACACTACATTTCAGAGTCTTTTTGGCAGATAAAAGAAGGATGTGTGCTATTCTCTCTTCTAGCCCACCTGTTTGAGAACATCTTAATCCTTCTTAAGACTGAGAAAATTCTCTTTTTCCATTGTTCATACAGAGCAGAGTACACCTGTTCTCTGCACCTTGTGCTCCGACTATTAGGATGAGCTTACGTGGAAGTGACTTAATGCTATTTGCATCATCGTTTGACATGGAACAGTTTAATCAGGTGTATCTGCTAGTCTTTTCTCTGATGTAGCGGATCATCCCACCTATCGCAGGTTCTGGGACAGAGCATGGGGTACACAGAAGTTACAGGATGCCTTGACGCTGGTGTCAAATGGAGAGGGAGGCTTTGGTCAGCAGGTGGCATCTGCTGGGGCAAGAGCCTCACATGTTTGCTGTGAGCAACTGCACAAGGATTGTGTTTCCTGGCCTTGCCAGTAGGCAGTCTTCTACTTTTCATATGTTTTTATACACTGTACTTACCCACCCTCTGCCCACAAAGGGTGCTGTATCTTTTTATAGGTGCTTAATTACCTTAAATGTAATGGCTCCTAGCTAATTTTCTAAAGGCTTGAAGAAGGGTCTTACATGAACAGTGGTGTGAGGACTTTTTTTTTTTCCTACCTATGATAGTAGGTCTTCAGCTTTTTTTCCTTACCTTGTCCTCTCAGTATCCCTGTAGTGATTTCAAAAGGCTTCGAAGATAGATTGGTAACAATCCTAATGAAAAGTGTTTAGTATAAAAGGGCCAGTACCAACTGAGCAAATTTGTGAGGATGGTGTTTGGGTCCTTTAAACAATTCTCGCTTCATGAGGCATTGGAGAGGCAGTGAGGACAGCTGCAGATCCCACAAAACAGTTAAAAATGGCATGTGTGTAGAAGGGTGTGACCTGGGCTTTGCCTGCCCAGTCCACTTGCACATATTACACATGCCTCTAATGCTGCCTCTAATTCAGTGTCCTGTAAGAACTCAAATGTGTATGCTAAATATTAGAACAGCTGTGTTCAAAAATAGACCATTTCTACTTCCCCCCCCCCCGGTCCCCCCCCCAACATTGAACTTGATTTTCTTCTGACTCGATCACAAGACTGCTGCTGCAGTAGGGGCTTAATGCTATTTACGTCGTCATTTGACATAGCAACATCTCTCAGGGGATTTTTTTTGAACAATGCAGCTGTTCAGGAGAGATGAAGAGGTTGAGGGTGGGAAGAGGGAAAAGGAGGAGAAATAATTTCATCTGCCATTAGGGCTGTTGTGAGGGGGGAGGGGAGGCAGCCAGCAAAGCAGCGAGTTCAGTAGATTCATGATTCTGCATGAATGGACGGCAGGATCATGGGAGTCGCAGCTTTCCCTTGAATGGGAAGGAGCATCATGGGAATCTGGCTGCTTCTAATCTTTTTGTGAATGATTCTTTTCCTTTAACATGGCACTGCTTTTATGAATGGCTCTGGGGGCAAAGTGCTTTAAAAGCCTTCTGAGGCTGTGTACAGGTTCCTTAAGGAGCACTAGGGTGGGAGCCAGGTGCAGCAAAACAGAGATGCTGCGATGTTAAGCTACTGTTCTGCTCTTTTGAAGTCTGAGACGACATTGTACTGATTTTGATTCAGTGTAATTAATTGAGTTTGATGGAAGCAGAATTGCTTTTGTATGAAGTATTTTTAATACTTGCTTTCTTTTTCTACTTCGAAATGTAGTTAGCTACATGTATTATTCCTGTTATGTTAAAGGTGGAGATGACAGCATCTCCATCGGAATGGTTTTGGAAAGATTAAACTTGAAGTTTTGCTGTTCTCTTTCACCCACATGTTCCCTTTTTTATTTATGTTCAAAAAGCTTTATGGCACCAGAAGTGAGAATGGAAATGGTGGGCAATAAAGAATTATGTCACTTGGTCTGAAGCAAATCATTTACCATTTGGCTTAAGTTGGAAAAAAGTGTTCTTAAAGTGTGCTTGAACACTGTTGTGCGCATGCATTTTTCCGATTTCTGCTTTTTTTTTATTCTGTGCAAACGTACATAATTTGGTTTCTTGCCATCTTCATCATACCTTACAAACAAAATGCGGACTCATTTGAGAATTTATATTCTCACCAGAAGTAGCTTAATGTCATAAACTTCCCGTGCCAGTTATGTTAAAATCCAAAGATTCCTACTGCAGAGGTGAAAATGTTATAATATTAGCTACTTAACACAGTGTCTTGTAAAACCATAATAACTGATACATTCTTAATATCTGAATGGTAATTCAACTAATTCAAACGTAAACTTTAAAACTTTTTTTTTTCTAGAGGAGAAGTACAAAGTGGAAACAAAAGCCATTGTGGCAGACTTTGGAGAGAGAGAAGATATTTACAGCAGAATCAAAGTGGGATTGGAAGGCCTGGAAATTGGTGTTTTAGGTTTGTATTTGGCTGTTCTAAATCTTTCATAGTGGTGTTCCGTCCTGACACACCCACTAACTTTTTCCCATATTGAAGTGTACTGAAACCAATTAACAAAAGCTAACATTTGCCTGACTAAATCTACGTTGCTGCATGCTCGATGAGGTGTTTTTTTATTATTTTAGCTTGCTGGTGGTACACTACATGAGATGGTGCTTGCATGTGCGCTTAGATTTCAGGAATTGTGATGCTTATTGAATGGTTTTCATGTGGTGTTCTGTGATTGCTGAAGACTCTTTAGCTTGTGACTAAGTGCACAGTGACTTTACCTAATGCTGTCTTGGAACCTAAGCAAGGTCTGGGTACTTAAATTCAGCTTAGCAGTAGAACCCTGTGGTAGAACAGTTAACTCTTAATTGTAGAGCTGTTGACATTTAATCATTACAATGTAGCATCAAGTAACGGGCTCCTGCTTCAAAAGTTTTAAGCATGTTCTGGTCATGTTGGTAAGCTGTGGTGGTTCTACTGGTAGCAACACCTGAGCATGGCTTCTGATATTGTAGGAGTGTAAGGCAGTGTGGTAGTCCTTGAAAAAACAAGGTGATCCATCCAGTTACTTTGTTGAATGTAAAACTAAGATGGTTTCAAGAAGGTGTTTATCACAAGTTAAGAAGCATTTAAACACAACAGCAGTTTACCTGAATCTTTTCTGAAGAGTGGTGTAAAGGTAGTTTCTTATCAGTTTTCTGGTTCTTTCGTTAGAAGCACATATACCAGTGACAGCCAGTATTTCTATGATTACTCAGTATGGGGATGAGAACCTGTGATGGTTAAACATAAGGCATGAAATTTTACAAAGTCGCATGGCTCAGACATCTACTGGTGTATGTTATCTGATGAAGTACTTCTCGCCACAAAATTCATTTTACTAACCTGAAGTGCACTAACTGGAGCTAGAACTGCCTTTTTTTTAAAAAAAAAAGCATATTTCAAAATGTATTACACACATTATGATATACTGTATGAACTTCGTTGCTAATAGATTAATCCTGTTGTGTGATGTCTGCAAATAATGCCCATGAAAATAGTGTGTATAAAACCTTAATTAAAAAATAACATTAAAGGATAAAGCCCGGAATGTTCCCCAATACTTCTGACAGATTTGAGTATATGCAACTCATGACATCCACTATTTAATTGCTATAAAAGTTCAAATCCATTGGAGTAACTGCAACTGCCAGCAATGTGTTTTGTGTAAAGAGTAGTTGTGACAAAGCTGTGGATGCCTCGTTTCTCATTTCTGAAGGAAATAACTCCCAAAGAAACTTTGAAGATTAAAATAACTTCTGTTCTCATCTGTCCTGTCAAAAGCAACTCGGGGGATGCAGGGCTTGGAAGCTGCCTGTCGCGTAGCAATTGCTGCAGAATAGTATATCGCTTCCATGTCTCAGAACACCAGCAAACCTGAAGGCAGTGCCTCCTGCCCAATCCGCAGCCGCCTGGGCTCCTGCTGCCACCTGCCGCCCACCCGCTGCTGCCTCCCTGCCCCTTAGTCTTACCAGGAGACTATTTTGTATCTTATTTCACTTTATATTTATTTATTTAAAAAAAAAATATCTTAAACAGTTTCATTTAATGTCCTGCTAGGCACTGAGAGCTTTTCATTGGCTTGAAACTCCCATTTCTGCTACTGCACCTCTGTGTTGTGCAGTGATGTTGCTTGTAGACTTGCACGGTGTGTGCTGACATTTCTAAAAGAGGAAATGTTCCTCCCCTGTGCTGTGAAAGTGGTGGAAGATGGTTATGGCATGCTAAATATGCCAGCTTTTAAACAATTGGAGAATTAACACTTACATGTTTAAAATGACTCGTGTATCCGCTCTCACATTCCACTTGTATGTGTACAAGTATATCTGCAGTTAAGGAAACTTGGCTAAGGGGGTTAGAATGTTTTAAATGCAACATTTTAAAAGTATTGCTTGAAAATTGTCACTAATCAAAGCATGAGAAATGAGAAGGCACCCAAGCAATCTAATTAAAACATCATGCTTTCGTTTCAGTCAACAACGTGAGAATTTCATATGTTTATCCTGAATATTTTCTTGATGTTCCAGACCTGGATAAAGTAAGTGCTTTTGTGGTACCTTCTAGTGTTGTTCTAGTTATTTTTAGCACTAAATGCTTAATGTATATGGCAAAAGTATTTAGGCTTGCTTAAGGTACTCACAGAACGAGGTTTTATGACTAGAATTGAGGCTTCAAAAGCTAAGAGATTTACATAAGCAACAGAACACAATTCATATGATGGCAGCTTGTTTTGTGAGTTGTTTTTTACTAATGCTCTCCCCTGCTTCTTCATTTTATATTTCTCTTTCAGACAGATGCTCTGAGGTCAATATCTGAATATCACTCCTGTCCGTGGTC
The DNA here is from genome assembly GCF_949628215.1 of Phalacrocorax aristotelis. NCBI lineage: Eukaryota > Metazoa > Chordata > Aves > Suliformes > Phalacrocoracidae > Phalacrocorax > Phalacrocorax aristotelis. The sequence continues at coordinate 46,262,847 of NC_134280.1, read as the reverse complement.
TTATTTGGTGGCTGTTCTTGAGCTGCTTTAGCTTGTGGGGGTGGTTCTTAAGTGACTGAAGGGAAGGGAAGCAAGCAACTTTGTGAATGGAAGCTGCATATTCCATAACACTATTATGAAACCTAAATATGGCAGTTTTAGACATTTTGTAATATAGGGACAATCTTGGTTGATTCAGTGCTTTGAAAACTATGAACACTTTCACTGGCGCATGATTTTGTTTCCAAAACTCCACTGTGGGTTTGTGCTTTCTGCTTAAGTATTGATAAACGTATCTGGGTTTTGGTTCACCCTCAATTAAGCTTCATAACACTTAGAACACACCCCTCCCTTTTTTTTTACCTGATGAGTAAACTTTAAGTCTCTAAAACACTGTTATGAAATGGTGAAGAACAAAGCAGACATTACTTTACGAACATATCAGAATTTATTAAAGTTCATAAATATTGCAAATAGTGTTAGGAAATATTGCAAATAGTGTTAGGAAATAGTGTCAGTGTGATACATCTGTGCTGTTCTTTATTGGTACGAGTCCCTAATCAGAGATAAAATTTGGTCAAAAGCAATTCACAGACTTTGCTTTGAAAGTCTCTCACCTCTCCTGATACTTAAGTAGGAAGACAAGGAGTGAAGGTGGATGGATAAGTGTAAAGCTTAATTTATCCTGGCACTTGTAACACAGAGGGTGAGTAAATATTGATCAAATAACTTGAAACAACAAAACCCAAAACTTTTTCTTGCAGACAATCGACAAAATGATCAATATAAACATCATGGCTGTTTGTAAGGTAAGTGCCCCATTACCAACACTTGTTCTTGATGTCTTAATTCAAAACCAGTAAACAATTACATTCAGTTGACTGAAGCAATTACTTTCACCTGTTGGACCACAGGTTCATTTTTCATCTTGGAGTAACCAGAGGTTATAATTGTTGTATTAGACTGTTCTGATTGTTGTGTGAAATATAATTTGTTGCAAAGATACCTATCAACTACTTAGAAGAGGAAGGTATGTACACAAAACAACATTTAATGCTTCTTCATGCTTGTCATTCTAGTCCTTCATGTAAATTATTCTTCTCCCTCTGTATCTGTGTTTCTTGGGGTAGGAAACTTTATCTCTGCATATGTAAGCTTTTTTTGTATGCTGTAGTGAGAAGGCACTTAAATGTTTTCTGCAAAATGTATGAGCAAGAAGGAAAACCAAGTTCACAGAAGTGTGCACTAACTTTTGAAGTAAAGGTACCTTCCTTTTTTGATATTTAAACTGAAGTCTTCATTGGGAAGAAATCAACCTGACTTCAGGCTAAAACATATGGCTGTTCCCTTGTTTATTAACATGAAGCCCATTCAAAAATCAAATTTTCATCCTAGTATTTCAAAGCTTAAAAGGGGGAGAAGGAATAGCAGCTGCTTACATGACCCAGGGACTCAATCAGTGTATTACCAGTGAGTGCTGAAGAAACTCCATGTCATTATTCACTGCTAGACCTTAACTTTCTCTTCCTATGCATAACAAAACTTGCATCTTCATCAGCTGAGGGTTAACCTTTTGCCACGAAGCCAAAATATGAGGTATTTCAAAGCTGGCTTGAAAGATTTTACATTCTTGCAGCTGTTCTGATTAGGTTAAGTACTAAATTAATCTAGTATGGTGCTGTCAGGGAGCCTAAACTGTAGGTGTTCTGTTGCCACATGAGGAGGCACAGGGAGTCCTAAAACAATACTTCTGTAATATTTTCCCACCTTATTAAAACATAGTTAAACAGTGAAAATGCAGCCCTTGTGTGACTGGGATTGTTAATGCCAGCTTGCTGCTGCAAACTCTCACTTTTGTGTGTGTTTTATTTGACATCTTAGAACTAGTTGTTGCAAAGTTAGAAATGCTACGACAGGGAGTCTTCAGAAACTTTTCACCTTGAAAATGACTGCTAACCTGACAGGTGCTGTTTTTACCTTAACAAGGATTGTGTTTTGTTGCAATCCTGCAAGATTTTAATCAGATAACTCAGTTATTAACGGGCACCTTTGAAAGCTTCTCTTATGGAAGTCATTTAGACTTATTTTAATGTTAATACAGCTACAGCAGGTGTAAATGTGAAGTGTTGTAACGCATGGACTTCTTAGCTAGAGATTAGTATAATCAGCAGAATGCCTCTGCTAAGGTGTGAAATCTGTGCTGTGCCAGCAGAGGGAGTGCACTATTCAGTGATTAAAGAATTTGGGGTGTCAGTCTTCCTGGAAGCATTTTCTTAGAATAGAAAAGTTATAGATGAACTACCTTGATATGTATTTCTGAAGATGGTATGCTAGACTAATAGTTGAGGTGTACTTTAACTTGGTATACACCTAAAATTCTAGAGCTGCAGCCCCATTATATTGGTTTCCAGAATAAACTAGTGCTGTTTTGTGGCTTGAGTCTTTGTGTTTATGATCAGTGGTGGTCAACAATTTAAGAAAATTGTCATACAGTCTCTTGTAAAACTTGCATTGTGTCAGCCTTTTCATATTCTAACATGGTTGTCTTCACACGTATAAAAACTTAATGAATATCTACTTGCTGTGTACTGATAGTGTTTTTCCTTCTGTTTGAAAACTTTTTTTCTTGACCATGAACAGCTTCTGCTACTGGGTATAATCAGAGTTTGAGCATAAGCTTCCAGGCTTGAAAATGTTTCCTCCTGCATGAGCCTATTGTGTAATTAAACAGTAGGCATGCCAGATGCTTACTGTTTTGGGGAGAGGAGCACATTAGAGACATGTACCATCTGTAAGTCATTTTTCAGGAGAACCCATAGAACTAGAGAATCATGGTAAGAAAAAAATTTTAGGAAAAGTCTGTATGTCCTTTCACTTAGATTTTTGGGACGGAATTCTGTGAATATTTAGTTCGGTGTTCTAGGTTGATACCATCTCCTATCCAGGGGTATGAGTGTGTTTGAAAAAATCTATGTATATTCCCCCTTCTTGCCTGATTAAAAACATGAAGTTTGGGATGGAAGGGAGCGCAGAGATGAAGGTCTGATGAAAAGGTGAAGGTGCAGGAAAGACAAAGCAGGTTTTGCTGGTACTGATTCAGGGTCTGCTCACAGTATCTCCAGATCCTCATCAGAGGTGTTGCATAACCTGTCTACTGTTATGTTCTGGAGCATTGCCAATTCACTTCCTTGCCTTTGGGACAAAACTTTCTCAGTGCTTAAAAGGTACTGATATCTCCTGTCTTATTGGTAATCTGCACCATGTGCCATCAGCAACACCTCTGCTGGACACTAACTCTTCTGGCATGCATGCCAAATAACTCCAAGTCTAAGGAGTGTTTCAGCCAGGACTGAAGTGGGAAAGTCAAGATATACAGCACAGTTTGATTCTGCAGAAACATTAAGGTCTGTTTTGTTGCCACAAGTGTAGGCATTTTTGAAGGGTAACATTCATCCCTTACGTTTGACCTATATTTTTCTTTGTTGGGCAGCTTATTAGATTTCCATGGGGATATAGGCAGCATGAAGGAAGGAGTATGGTGAGAGATAAGACCCCATCTTCATGTCACAGGATAAATTTATCAACCTAGTTGGTAGTGCTGTTTAATACTTTTCCCAACTGTAAAGGATCTAATACGATGAAATTTTCCCTAATGTTTGAGAACTTGTTTCGCATCAGAGCTTTTGAACATGCTTGTTTCCCAAATCCTGTTCCACACTGTCTGCCTCCATCATGTCCTTAGAGCAGTGTTGGGTTAGGTCACCCAAGAACCCCACAGTGGTGCAATTTTGGGGCTCAGTCTGGTGTGAAGTAATTGTGATTACTGTGATCTGCCTTCAAAGCACCCTGTACACCACTGAAGACAAGCTACGTAAAACTATGTAAAACATGTTGGAAATATCACATCTTATGAAGTACTGGTTAAAAATCCCAGCTAAACACCATCCTGCCTTCAACCACAGTAGTTTCTTTTTAAGCTCTCTGGAAAATGTCACATTTCAATGGCAATGAGCAGAGCCAGAGCTACTCCATTCTTCATCTAATATACAAATGAAGAATTGCCTTGGGTCTTGATGATGCCATAAACAGAATGAAGAATTTTTGTTTGTGGTATTTTCTCAGGAAAGCTTGAGACTTAATGCAGCCTTACACAAGGATTGAGTTGACAGATTTATGAGGAAGAAGATTGGGTAGTATGCGAAGTTTCATGGTTCCTGGCGTAATGTCACCTCGAGCTTCTGGGGGATTTAGAAAGCAGAACTTTTATCTAATGATTGTTGCTGGCAGTTGAGGTAACATGGGTTTGTATTATAATTTTTTTGATGTCTCATTGCATTTTGAGACACAAACTAAACATTTCTGACATTGAATAAAATATCAGGTTGGAAGTCCTCAGGTTTTTCACTAACCAGCAAGTGTCGAAAAGCCAAAATTATAGTTGCTCTGTATAGCTTTTGTCTATGGTTCCTCTGTATCAACTGCATCTTCTTGTGTCAGTTTACCTTTGTAAGCTACAGCCTTTGATTTCGCCTGGAAAAACAATTAAACTTCATCAGGCTATTGGATTAATGTACTGAAAGCCAAGGATGCCAGACTTGTTGTTCAGTAGAAAAGGGGGGTAGGTAATGAGCACAGAGAGTAGTTTCCCATACTTCAGGGAGCCCTTCTTTCTCCTTTGGAAGCTGCAAGAGATACTTAGTGTGTGAGGAAAAGCAAGTATGTTATTTCTGTTTGCAGCATTGCAATCTGCTAATTGCGTTGGGAACGAGGCATAAACTTGTGTTCTCCTGAAAAATGAGTAGGACTAAATAGTTGAGGGAGTGCTGGCTTAGCGGTTGATTAAGCAAGGAGCTGAATTGGTTTGCAAGCTATTATGTTGTGGGGGAATGTAAATTTTAGGCTTGCAGGCCAGGCTTCAGTTGGAAATTGGCATTAACAGAGGAAGGGGGAGAGTAAATTACGTATATGTACATGCCTTGGTGTCTGTGCTAATCTTCGTCTTGATCACCTTACATATGTTTCATACTGAGTGTCAAATATAAAGGGGTAATAGGCCTACAAGATTGAGGATTTTTATCATCACTGTGTTTGAGAAGCTTACAATTTGCTTAAGACTTCAAAATACATAAATACTCTGTGTTGAACTGGAAGATCTGGTGTCAGCTACCCTCTTAATGGAAGAGGAGTGAGAGGTGAATTATACCAGGTTATGAATCCCAGAGAGGACAAGGGAACAGCTCTACCTGCAAAGTCTGAAACTGTCAGTTTAGGAAACAAAACCCACAACCGGTATAAAATTTAAAGGGGGAGAAGAGGCTAGTATGTTTGAGAAAGAGGGGAAGCATTCTTTTGCAGACCTGTGCGTAGAAAAAAGACAAGTCTGGGGAGCAATAATCCTGAAGGACAGTAGGAAGGGACATCTGAGCGTTCAGATGGGCTAGTGCAGCCTAATACAGTGTCTGTAAAGGGACCTTACCAGAAATCAGGTGATAGTTGCTTGTGCCCTGCTAGGACGCTATGCGAATATTTGTATTTGCTGTGTATTGGAGGGGATCACAGTAAGTGGAACATAATTCTGAGGTAAGTGGCAACACTGACTTGTGAGAAGTCTGTGTGTATTCCAGTCTAGTCAAGAGGTCTCTTTGATTATTACTTTGAATATAAATGTAAAGGGGGAGGTGATGATTTAGCCACCTACATAATACAAGTTTATAACAGAGAGGGACAGCTGCCAGTTCTTGGAAGAGGAGCAAGTGTTCTGTGAAGGTAGTCGTGAATGTCATTCAGATGGTCCAGGGGAAGAAATTAGATGCTGCGGTTTCCCACCTTGCTGACTTTGACTGTGAGAGCATGATACATGGGAAGCTGGAACAAGGGAGATGTAGCTGTGAAAAATATGTTTCAACAATAGTCAGCGAAGCACTTGGGATTTTTCTTCAAAGTACAAGTACTTTGGGGAAACCTAGGAAATCTAGGAAATCCCGGAGTTCTGTGACTTTTTTTGTAGATTTGGGGTTGAGACAAATACATATTCCACATCTTGAAAAGAGACAGTTCAGCCTTATTATTTGAGTAGTCTTTTTCCTCTGTGAAGCAAGGGGGAAAAGATTCTTATTTTGAGAGCTTTGCCTTGTACGCTAGACTCCAAGTTTGTGGCTTTAGGGAAAACTTTGTCTCCTTAAAAACATTGCTCAAAGAAAAGCCACCGATTAATGAACAGGGCTTGCAGCATGTTAAGTTCATCATTCCCTTTGTATATCGCGTGCCCATTTCTGATTACTGACCTTGCCACATGTGCTATTGCATGATTTTCTGTTGAAATGACCTCAGGTTTTCTTGCCAGTTTTTGCGAATATAAATCATCCTTGTTCAGTCTGGGGTGTGAGCTGTATTAAGCAGCTATTGTTTCAAAGGAGACATATTACAAAAACTTAATAGTAGTTGCTGAGAAAAGGTTTCATGATCAATTTGACTACCAATGCATGAGTACAATTCCGTAGTTCTTTCAGTGCAAGGTCTGCAGATGAGACTTGCATAGGCATGGTGTCAGTTAAGTATTTGTTAAACAGCTAGTGCATTTGTGAACTTGTGTGAATCTGTGAATCTGAATCTTATGGTAGCAGTGAATGGTTTTTACAGATGTGGGTGCACCACAGGGAATTGCCAATCTTTAAAAAGTTACGTTGCTTCAAGTTGTTATAATTTTACCCCAGATTCATGAATGAGATCTGAAGGAAGCTTCTTAGCTGTGTAACAAAGTAGAAATGTTGTCCAAGTTCTCTAGCTTCATCCTTTGTTGTACTTTATAAATTTTGGAAGTGGAGTGACTTGCAGTCATAATATCTTACCATACATGATTTCTCTCTGAATATACAACTGTGGTATTAGTTTTCTGGCTTTGAATAACAATTATGTGGCCCATAATTTGTGAAGGATAACTTTTAATATTTACCTCAGCTTTTCCTACTGTATTTTAGCAGTACGAATTAATATTACTTAAAAGGTATTAAAGACTTTACAAATTTTTATTCTTTCCCAAAGCTCTACTCCCGAGCTATTGCTTGGATCAGAGTGAGAAAAGACTACAACTCAGTGATCACCAAGAATGGGACATTTCTTTTTCTGAAGAAACAACACTGGAAATAAATGGTTATAACTTCTATCTATTTGTTAGTCCTCTAATAGGAGCTTTTAAGTGTAGCACCTGTTTTAGAACATAAATCTAGCCATATGGCTGTGCATTTTTGTATCTGCAAGTAGGAACCTCTTAGGCTAAAAGTGGTGTCCCTTTTTCCAAAATTAGAAGGTAGAAGGCAAGTCAGGTGAGGAAGAGTGGACAATATCACCAGTGCTTGCTAGGCATGTAATAAATGCAGTTGCAAATACATGGACATCAAGAAATTATAGCTGCCTGTAAAAGATTAATGAAACGGTCTGTAATGAACCTCTACCTTAAGTTGGCCATGTGCTGTGAGCATCCTGGAACTGAGGAGCTGGAGGGTTAGGTATGAAACAAGTTAACTGAAAAATAATGCAGCCCTCCAAATCAAAGGAACTATACCTCAGACTCTCCGGTAGTGATATGTGTATATGTGAAATCATTGAAAAACAAACAAGCAAAAAACCCTTAAAAACCACTGCTTCATGGTTGTGTGCTAAACATAACTTTTTGCCAGACTATGTAAAATATAAAAGATTAACAACTTCTGATGTCGAGGAGACAGTCCTGAGCAAATTTCTCAGGTGTGCACACATGCACACACGTTCTCATTCTGCTCTAATGCAAACTTTCAGAAAGAAAAAACACTTTTCTCTTGGATGAGCTGGCAGTTTTCACATAGCCTAGTGTCTGGTTATTCTGTCTGAAATTACCTGAGCCTTCAGGAGCCTTGGGAACATTCATGTTTTCAACTGCTGCACCTGCATTTCTGTGTAAAGTAGTATTCATTCAGGGGAAAATGGGAATGTGAAGGGAGCCTAAGTGAGTTTGGTAACCATTAACTGAAGGCACTCCTCTTGGGGTAGTTCCCAACCTCTCCTTTAGGTTGCCTGCCACTTTTATCAGATTGCCTTCAAAGAAATGCTGTCAGAGAGTTCTCTGGCATCCTACATGCTAATTCCTACACACTCAGACTTGCAATGCTTTGGTGGTTCTGAAATACACCCCATTACACAATTGGCTATCTCTAAATAAGACCTAGCTAAAAATTGGATTCTTTATCTGGACTGTGCTTATTCAATCCTAGATGTTTGTTGCTGAGCTGCCTATTTTGTAATGGCATGTCTAAGGTTACAGCTATTGAAGACCAAGGGTGTTAACCAGTTTGGCTATTTTGGATAAAGATTGTGCAAGCACGTATGGACACTTTTATTAGTGACAAAACTACATTTCTGCTCTATATTGTTTTCTTTGAATTAATGCTGGGAACACTTTATGCATGTGTACAATATATAAATTTGCCAGACCCGAATATGGCTGTAGAATGCCCTGCCAGCATTTTCCCGCTAGTGCTCTTGCACTGCTGGAACAGTGTGAGCGTGGAATTGGCTGGGTGAGGTGAGACTGACTCAGAGCTGCCTTCTGTTATTTTATTCTTTAAAAAAGAACAACCAGTATTTTTTTTCCTGTGCGTAAGGATACTTAATATACATATATTCATGATCTCTTTTCACACATCGCAAGATGTAAAATTACAGATAGGAAAACCAGTTTTTCCCCTATTTCACAGACTTTTGAAATTCCCTCAAAATTAATGTTAATGGTAACAAATGGAAGTGATGTAAAGTATGAAATCCAGTTTTTCTTCTGTGGGGGGAAAAAAATTGACTGTCCAGCTGACCTTTAGAAACAGACTAACACAGCTGATGGTGAGAGACTTTTTGGTTTCTACCTGAACTGTGCACCTATTGTTCTATCTCAGTTCTCAATGGCTTCTTAGTTTTTTAATTTATATAAGTCAAACAGTTATTGTAGCATGTTTTTTTGTGCTTTCATTTGGCTTTCAGTAGTAATCCGCAGGTTTGTGGTAAGCTAAGTTAGAGCTGCTTGGTGGGCTGCAGTTTTGATTCAGACCATGAATGCATTTTTGTGGATTTATAAGGAACTTACAAACATGGGGTCCCCTCTGCATTACAGTGGGAAATCCTGCACTGTTATTTTCAGACCATTTATGCGTTGCCTAAGGGAAGGCAATTGCAGTCCACATCCATGTGTCAATCTGTGGAGATGATATGCAGCATTACCATGCCCTTAGAGGCAAGAAATAGTATCCTGCTTTTTGCCAAGGGAACTGTGGGAGACGTCATGAAGTTTGCACTAGATAAAAGATCTGCCAGTCTTGAACTACTCTTAAACTCAGCCCAAATAATTCTTTATTCTTTAATATTAAAAGAAATAGTGACTTCCACATCTGTTTTGAAGTATTAGTGTATGAAAAAGCTCACGTATACTTAGACTTAATGTTAGAGGTTATACTGAGCTAGAGCTTAGACTTAATGTAAGAGGGTTTTTTGAAATTGCATCAGATCCATTTAGCTTGATGATGTTTACCAACTCTGAATATGTAGTTTGACTCCTGGGGCAGTGCTGAGAGTTAAATATTTCAACAGCTGACTTCATGAAAGGAGGTCTGTTCAACTCCTGCCTGTACAGTCCCTTAACAAAGCGTCATGCAGCATGGCTGGTGGCAGAATCTACTCTAAGTGAGAAATGCCAATAAAATACAAAACACAGCCCTTCTCTACCATTTTCTTTGTGTGTCAATTGCAATCAGCTGAAATTTTCTTTTATTTTCTTTTGTGATTTTCTCTTAATTCCTGAAACGGTATGTTTTATAATTTAAAAAATAAAAACAAAAAAAACCAAACCCAAACCCAGATTCAGTCATACATAAGGGTTAATGAAGTGGTGATAGTATTAGCAATAGCTTCCTACGATAAGATTTGTTTCTTTGTTAATTTAAAAAAAAGTGCTTACAGGTGTTTTGTGCTCCCATAGATGCTTTCTTTTTTTGTGTGCGCATGTTTTGTCTCCCATACTACTCGAATATTTAATGTTTAAGCTATCAGGGTAATTTGGTGCCAGTAGGAGTACCATTATATTTTGGTGCCATTAGTATTTTATTCCCCCCTCCACACTATGTTCTCAAGAACTTTGTTGGAACACCTTTTAAAGATGTGAAAAGTGGTAACAATTTACATTTCTTGTCTGATCTGTCTTTGGTGTCAGTGCTGTGACATTTATTAACAGGGTTGGTTGGGGGCAGGGTAGTACATGGTGCAAGCTGAACTTTGATGGCACTATTTCTTAAAGGCAGAAATTTTGGATTTAAATTGTATTTTAGAGTGGTAGTCATTAATAGTAGTAAAATTAACTATTTCAGCTAATTAAAAACTTGTCAAAGTTTGTATCAATGCTTGATTTGTTTCCCTTGTCAGAGCTGCTCTGTCTGCAACTGGGAGGCTAGTTTTAGGATTGCTGCTCTGGAGAATCCTTCAATCAGGTTGTAAATAGATCGCTCAGTGTCATAACAAATGCAGGAGCTTCCAGAGCGTGGGGAGGTTTGCAAGGCTACCTTCCATGTGGGGGTGTAGGTTCTTCAGTGTGAAAACATCTGTGTAATCAGCAAAAAATGTTTTGGAGCCTTAAATGTCTTCTATAGGTAACATAACGTAGGAAATTTGTCTTCACTAGTTCTGTCCAGTGCCTCCTGCTGCTCTACAATTTATTTTTAACTTAAAATCAGCAGTTCAGTAAGCCTAGCAAAAAATCGTAGAATTATAGAAACATAGAGTTGGATATTGTCTTGAGTCTTGGCGTAGGTGGTAAATTTAGTCTTGAGGAAGATGGGTGCTTTTTTTGGGGGGAGAGAGATCATACATGTACCATAGTACTCTGGTGTGTTAATGTTCTTTAGGGGCCATGGACGCTGCAGAGCAGCAAAGATTATTTTTTTAATAATTATTATTTTTAAATTTACTCTTACTGTACTTATGCTACTAGCTGGATGCGTTCACCAGATTCAGTGTGCACACTACTTGACAGAGCCAAGTTATCCAAGTAATAAAAATAAACTGCCTACGCAAAGTATGGTCTCTGCTTCCCCGAGCCTTGGTTGGGGTGGAGGGGGTGGCAGCTGCTTCTGGGAGGAAGGGAAGGCTTCCCTTGGTCTCTGGCTGTCTGGTGTCTGCATTCTCAGCCACCACGAATGTTTTCTTTTTGCAGATGACACGATTGGTGCTGCCCGGCATGCTGGAAAGGTGAGTCACTCTAACACTATCCAGACAAAGTCATCATTATTTATAGGGGAGAATCCTTTCTTGAAAAATTCATTACTGTGACTAATCAGCCTAGTCTCCATGTTTTAAAGGCAGAGTAATGCTGGGTGAGTCACGCTGATGGTGCATGAATCATCAGACAGTGGAAGCCTTTTCCACTCGATTCCCTTTTTATTTTTCCTCTCCCTTCTCCACTGTTGTGGTGATTCCTTTTAGAACAGAATTAAAAGCCCGTCTGACTCATCAGCACTAACTCAACAACCTGCTATTCTGAGGGGGTGGTTACAGTTCCTGGGAATAACCTTCTTAAGGCTATTTCTCTAAGTCATTGTAAGTAAAATGGATGCAAAGAATACGTTCTCATTATACAGTAGGAGGTATATTGAGGGAAGTCTGTGATCATTTGGAAAACTAGAATTGGAGACCAGCTCTTTAAAATAAGAGTTAATGCACATAACTGTTGCCACAGAAGACGTGTACTGACTCCCTAGCTAGCTCCCAGGTAAAACTAAAAGGTGCACGGTTTCCATGTAGTCCCTCCAGGCTGTTTCCTAGCTGACGTTGGCTGTTGCAGACTGTTTGCCGTCTCTGCTGCAGGACTAAGCTCAGCTTGCCGGGGTTTGCCCTAGCTCAGGTCTGAGCTATGCTCGCAATACTGAGGAAAGCTGTGAAGAGCCATGTGTGACAGTCGTCAGGGTATTGCCTCCAAAAGAGTACTGTAGGAGTATGTATGTATGTAGGAGTATGCAGGAGTATGGGGCAAACCTCCAAATCCGACAGAGATTAAGAAAAAAATTTGTTCTTTCTTGTATCATCCTACTGTCTGGGAGTCTTCATTGCAGATCGGGATTCAATTATTCAAGTGTTGCACAGATGCAGAGCAAATATTTCACATCTAGAAGTTTCTTCGTGGGTACGAACTGTCAGAGCTAGTGGCTAGTATGGGAGCCAGGGTCTAGCACATCAGGGTGATGGTGTGTGGAGTTTTAGTTATGCAATCAGGAGATAAGGAGGAGTTTATTTTAGGGAAAGAAACTTGAATTAGAAAAGACGACCCAAGACACAGCTTTTTGGTGGGGGTATAATATTTCCAGATAAAGCTGGAGTAGAGGATGAGGATTATAGTACAGTGGTCGTAGCTACTCAGGGTTTGTAAGTCAAAAGTTACTCCTTGCCCATGTACTATTATTGATAAAGGGACCTGCCTTTTGTGAAACCACCGCCCTCTGAAGATGCCAACATGACTAAAGCCATTCTGCTTTCTAAGGATTTAATGTTGTTTTGTTATCAATTTTTGGAACTTTGAAGCTCTAACGATTTCTTGCCTCTGTTTCTTCTTTGTCTAAAGAAACATCGTAGTTATCCATTTGGCAGAGTTGATCTCTTTGGCTTCTTAGGACAGAATGATGTATATTCTACTTATAGAACATCCTGTGTATGTTTTTCTGTTACGTATTAACCTGGGTAAGATGATTTGAATGAAAGGCAGCAAACTGGGATTCTGCTGACTTCTGGTTCTGACTACCCTTGAGCACACCATGTCACTTTCCTTCTCACTTTTCTTAAGTACATGATTACCTCAGGAATCTCAAGGATCTTTAAGAAGCTTGGAAAGAAAAAGTTAATAGTGATTTCAAAAAAAAAAAAAAAGAACCACATCTTGAACTTTTTTCTGGTGTGTAAGTACTTTGACTGCTCCATTTGAATGAAGGCCTTGGTTTCTGTCCAGGGGAAAATGTTTGAAAAAGCTTCCATTTTTTGTTTGGTTTTGTGAAGTCAGTTGGGTTTGCAGTGCACAGAAGCAATGTCTGCAGCTGCCAACTCCTGCATAGTCATAGCTCACAGGCCATTAACACGGCTAAGAGTCTGTAACCACAGAACTGGTTACAGACATGACTGTCCAGCAAATCCAAGAGCATGAACGAATGGTAGCTGCATTTGGCTGCTCTTTGGGCCAACCATAAATTTCTCTCATGGGACCACAGGTTAGGAAAAAGGGCTCCAGGCTCTAAGAATAAAAGTAGACTAGGAATCCCATCATTATTCCTGACTTGTTCAGGGAAGATAGCATGTTGAGTAGATAGATGGGATGTAGTACATCCACAACATCTTGCAGCTATAGTGCGTGCTTTCACATGTTTGAGTGTTGGTTTTATGGCAATACATTACAAGACAATCAGAGAAGTAGAGCAGACTTTACATGCTTTTTTGCATCAGGTCTGTAAGGACAAAATACAACTGCATTTTGGTGTGTCTGTTACTTTTTATTTATAATAAACATAGCAGCATTAGATGAATGCCACTTCTGGTAATGGCATGTAGATTCTCTGCTGTGGCTCCTTTCCTATGCTCTGAACACTTAAAGTGACAATTTATAATCTGTGGCTCCCTATTACACCTAAATGAGCAGCTCCTCTGTAAATTTTTAGGCTATTGTCTAAGGTGGGATACCCATAGCACTGAAAATTGAGGCTTGATGTCTTTGGGATAAAAAAAAAAAACCACCACCACCACCAAAAATCACTTGACTGTTTCTAGACAAATATCAAACTATGGTATTTATTGCCAGGGAAGTAGCAAAGTGCATAATTATATTACAGAGGAAGCTTGCTCTTTCCACTTGGCGTGCAGCTAGAGCAGGCGCTGGTTGCCACAGCAACAGGGAGATGGCTAAATATAGCCTCCCTGGCGCTGGGCCGCTTAAGGTAGAATGATGGGGAGGTGAGAGGGTGTGGGCCTGGCTCTCTTCATCTTGACCAACTTTCTTTAAGTGCACAGTTGAGTTGGATGGAGCCAAGGTTTCTTTTTGCTGCACTGATGCTTGTGTAGTTCTTCAGATGCCTCCCTAAAGACATTTCTTTTGCAATTCCTCTAAGAAGCAAAATTGTAATTGGAGTAATTGAAAGTGTTCCCCCTACATGGACACTTCTCAGTTTCCTTTTGTCTGGGAGTTTTAAGTTATGAGCTAGGACTCTCCTGTTCATAATGAAAAAATATGAGCCACAAAATCCAGTGTTGTTGCCTGCTTCAAAGAGACCAATACGTGGCGCTTCTGCAAGGGGCTGCTATTAATTTTTTTGTGTTTCCAAGAGGGTTTTCTTCACTGGGTCAGACCATTAATTCACTGCACCTAGATGATGGTCACTGTTGCTGGAAAGTGGCAGTCTAGCCAGATGCTGCAAGACTTGTGCTTTACAGCCGGAATGCCAACCTCTCTTCTAAGGTTTCAGTTTGTTTTAAAAGCATGAGGCTCATGTTTATCCATACAAATGCTTACCCCTTTTTGAATCCTGTTAAGCTTTTGTCCCCAGTTAAATTTTGTGGCAAGTACTCCCATAGTCTGAATATGGGAAGAGCACTTCCTTGTATCGGATCTAAATTTCAGTCTTTCATTTAAATGAATGTCATCTTTCTCTTGTATTCTGAGAGGATAAATCAAGATCTTGATCTTTGTCATTCATTAGTCTGTATACTCTTTTAATGGCTGCTTTTTAATAGACTCTTAAATAGCTAAATTCAACCAATCTTTTCATCTCATTGATATATCAGTTTTTCTTTTTCCCTTTCTTAAATCATCAGGTTCTTAATATTTCTGTCCTATATTTGGAGGGATAAAAGTGTTCCATAAACTGTAATACAGAATTTCAGTCATGGTGGATCTGTCCCTATTCCCACCATCCTGTTCCTTGGCTGTTTTTGGTGACTGCTGCACAAAAGAGAACTCCTTGTGGACTTTGTTCAGGTTTTCCAGGGAGCAGATAGTTGATTTAGTCATGCAAGGTTTGTGATTTAATTCACATGATTTTATTTAGTATGCGTTGTTGGTTTTGTTAATATTGATTTTTCATCTGCCATTCTGTACTCTGTTCACATAGCAGTCTGAGCTCTTTAAGAAGTTCCTTATATTATTCTCCAATCTAGTAATCTCTTAAAAATGGCATGAGTACTCATTTCACTGCTAATCCCCATTTGAGCTCATGAATAAATATCACAAGCACCACCTGTCTTGATATGAAAAACTTTTGGCATCCACAGTTAACCTTTTGCTGTTGTGAAAATTGATGGTTAATATTTGGTCTTTTCTCCATACTACATGTTTTCATCCACATTACTACTTCATTTCACCGCCCAAACCTTGCAGATAACTCCTGAAGAATACAATAAACTTTGGCAAAGGTGTTTGAAATCCTGAATGGTAGAAATGATTCTTTTCTGTCACGTTAGCCATCTCATTTCTAGTGGTGAATCAACCACAGATTTAACTCACACTTGTATCATGGCAGAAGCCATGTTGGTTTGAACCTATTGTCATGATTTTCAGAGTTACACTGTTTTAATTTTTTAGGGTCACTTAAGCTCAGCTGTTTGTTTCAAGATGGCTATTTAAGTCATTGTGGCAGCAGCATCATAGGGTATATGTGGAGGAACAAACACGATGAGAAACTCATACATGAATTTGTAGGAGTTGAGATGCGTGAGTGTTCTCACCCTGCACTAAACACAGCATACTTTGTAGTACATTCAGGTAAACTGGCTTGAATTTACTACAGGGTTAGAAGAAGCGGAGATGCATCTTTCACTGTGTTGGACTGTCTGGTAGCACCTTCGAACAGTATACTGGCCCTAATTTGCCTGAAGCTTTTAAAACTAATTTTTTTTTCCCTACCTAGCACTAAATATATCTGGTTTTGTAGGTAAAACTGGTAAATAGACATGCTCAAAATCAGTCAGTGGGTTGGGAAGTCCCAGGAGTCTTACTTTCTGTCCTACCTGCACATGCTTTAGAAGTGCTTGGCAGAGCAGGTGGTGGCTAATTTCAGATTGGTGTCCTTACCTAAAAATTATTATGGAATACTTTCAGTGTTACTGTAATACAGCTGTAAAACAACTCTTATTTTCTGTAGCCATCCACTGAATATCTTCCATATTGTATTAAAACACTTCTGTATTTGAGCAGTAGATTCAGATATTTCCTGTCTTGCAGGTCGATCATGAAGTAACATTTAGAAGATGAAAAGGATTATCAAAGTGTAAATTATAAAACAAACTTGTGTTGCCATTTCTACCACTTAGCCTGAGATTTAGAAGTTGTCTTTTGGACTTGTGCCAGCTTCACTCAGTTTGTTCGGCATAGTTTAGCCCTCTGTGTGTGTGTGTGTGTGTGTGTGTGTATGGAGCTCGATTGTCTTGCTGTATTAACCTTTGTTGTTCCTGATTTATACCAGATGCTTGATTATTTGTATTGTGCTTGAAGTCATATTAGTAAATTTCAATTTAGGGTTTGGTTGGGGTTTTTAAAAAGATCTTAATCTCAGTTGCATCCTAAAGGTTTTCTTTAGGCTTGCAGTAATTTTCTGAAACATGAAAGATGTTTACTTTATTTAATGATAACGTATCTTCACCACCTTTTAGATCAAAAGGGGTAATCCTGAATATCTCCTCAGCTGCTGGGATGTATCCAACTCCACTGCTGACTCTTTACGCCGCAACCAAGGTAAGTGTTCTTTTTCATACTGAAATCAGGTGTCAAACATAAGCCAACACTACAGGAATGAATGTTTTGGTGTCCATCTAGTGGTGCTTTCATGAACTAAAAGTACTGAGTTTCTAACTTAAAAGTTTTCCAATAGCGGAAGATGGAATGTCGAGAGAAAAATGAGTGCAAGGGTTTACTGGCATGGAAATGACTAGTTTGTATGTTTCGTCATGCATTCTACTTTTACGTGGAAAAGGATGCTAGCATACCAAGCACGTGAGGTTGAGAAAGGACAGCGATGAAGTTTAATGCACTTTCTTATTTTGACTTTGAAACTTTTTTCCCCAATCTTATTGAAAATGTGTATCTTCAATATATATGTATATATATTTATTTAAGTAGGACTCTTCTGTTCTTGCTGGAAGCAAACGTTTGTCCTCCTTTTTTATTAGTTGCCTTAAGTTTAGCGTTACAGGTAAGAGAAAGGATAGAGCTCCAGGGCCTCACCATTACCAAATAGTCAACTTCCCTTGATCTGCTAAGCATACATCCCGCCAACGTAGCCCAGTATGTCGTTTGATGTTCTTGCAGTGAGTGGATTATTGGCTTATCTTCTCCCTGGGAGACACCATAAATTCCAGGTTCTTTGCAGCAGGGCTGCTACTTGACCAAAATTAAGGCATAATGTTTTCCACTCTGTATGCAGAACTTTGCGCTTCACTCTGCCAGTCAAGAAATCTCATGATGTTTAACAATAATCAAGTTTACCAGGGTCTCTCTGGACTGAAGCCTTGTTGTGTCAGCCGCTCCATCTAATGTTGTCATCTGCAAATTTGCTGAGGATGTGCTCTGTGTCATCATCTAGGTTGCCGATAGGAGACACTGAAGAATATGGGCCTCTGTATTGATCTGTAGGATTCTCTGCTTGTTATCAGCCAGATGTCAAGCTATTGATCATGGCCCTTTGAGCCTGGTGCTCCAGCCAATTTTCAGTCTGGCCAGCAATTTGTCCTTTCAGCACATATCCGCTTGACTTCCAAATGAGAATGCTGTGGAAGATGGTGTCAAAAGCTTTACTGAGTGAAAATATATATATATATACACACACACACGCGCGCGCGATTTTGATATATTAAAAATCTGTTTCCCTCATCTACAAAGCTAGTTCACTCCATTGTAGAAAGCAATTTAGTTGGTCAAACATGATATGCTGTTGGTAAATCTGTGTTGACTTTCTGATGCATCTTCTTGTCCCTTGTGTGTCCATGATCTTCCCACAGAATTAAAGCTGATGGGATTATTCTTGCCTTTTCAAGGAGGGATATGTTAGCCCTCTTCCAGTTGTCAAAGACTTCCCCCGTTTCCCATAGTTCTTCACATATCGTAGGCAGCAGACTTGTATGCATACAGACTAGTTCTTTCAGCTCTCTTGAGTGAATCCATGGTGGCACCATGGATATGAATATATTGAACATCTCTGAGTAGTCCCTAAATTGTTGCTGCCTCTGCCTGTCTTTCTTTTTTGTTAAACAAAGCTGGTGCACGTAGAGGCATATGAGCAGCCTTTGGCTGTGCCATGGCAAGAGAAGTGCTGAATACCTTAACATTTCTCTATCCTTTACTTCTAGGTTGTCTCCCTTAATCCATCAACAGACCCCCATTTCTTTGAAATGTCTCCTGAAGCTAGTGTATCTGTAGGATCCTTTACTGCTACCCTTAATGTCCTTGGCTAGTCTTTTCCTAGCTTGGATTTTATTCCGAAATACCCAGTGATGTTTTATGTTTCTCTTTTGTTACTTCTCCTTGTTTCTGTCTCTCATACGCCCATTTTTAGTTCATCAGGGAGCTCCCTACTTAGCCAAACACTCCTTTTACTGAAATTTCATCTTGTTCCACAATAGGCTGGTTTGTTTTACCAGCGCATAAGCTACTACTCTAGATCTATATTTCATGTTAAATATATCTCCTGTGTTTTCTCTTTGTGTCACTGGGACAGTTTTGTCTTTCTCCAGCTGGTCTTATTTTTTTTTCCAAAGATACTTATAGGGGCTTCTGAAATGTTCACCTAAAAGGTCTCCAGTTAATGCTGTAAAGACAGAATATGGGTACACAGTATGGAACTGAAGTATATGTGATAAAACTAAATGCAAAAGACATTTACACTGGTATTAAAGCAGTATGGCACTAAGCTTTTTCAGGTGCATCTGGTAATTACCTTAAATACGTCAAGGATTTCAGAGTCTAAGCAGAACCTTGACAGGATGAACAAACCTTCAGTAGTGTCATTCATGTCAGAACAGACCTCTTCTTTCTCTAGACTCTCAGTAATGTCTTCGTATTTCCAGAAAGCAATTGATGCACACTATTTTATTCCTACTAAAGGAGGGGATATTTAAGTTCAGAAATCATGAAAGCCTGAATTAGTTTTAGCTGACAAAATTTGCTCTTGAAATAGCTATTCCTGAGAGCACAGTTCTTCGTATAAAAACAAGGGTCACTTTCGTTGTGGCAGTGCCTTCAGCTTTATGAAATGAATCGAGCTTCTGATGTTAGTGATAATATGCCTTACACTGCTTTGATTAGTCTTTTTTCAATGAGAATCTCAAATATTTCCTCCCCTCCCCCTGAGAAACTGAATTACACGTTAAGTAATCTGCCTATTCTCAGCACTGTTCATCTTATACCACAGCAAGATTAGTAAGCATGAAAGTGACTCCCTTAATGTAGCTATAGAAAGACTGAATCTGCAATTTCTAGGCTTTTTTTTTCCTCATCTATATAGAGAGAGTTTAAAGCATAGTATCCTTCAGGTCTAAGTCAATGGCTTTGGCTAATTATCAGGAATAGACACAGCCCAACTCTTTAACCTTCCCGTGGAGAATTCCCTATTTCACAATGAAATGAGACACTTTTAAAGGAGTCATAGTCCTATTTTTGACAGGCTTACCTGTTTACCTGCATTAATACTAATAAGAAGTGAAATATGATTTTGCCCTACCCACCCACACTGCTTTAGTATTTGAGTTTGTTACTGGATATCCAAGGAGAAGAAGTTTTCTTAATGCAATGTTTTTCTGTTCATTCAGGGAATGCTTAATTAGACTATGTTCTTAAGACTGTTCTGGGTTAGAGGCTGCTGAGGGGCTTGAGGATCTGGAGGTAGAAAACCCACCTTGTCTTGAAAAAAATTCTTCAGGAAGAAAGCCTCCAAAGTTTATTTGGATACTGGAGGTTGCTTTTTCTTATGTAAAAGGAACATTCTTTTTATCGTAAGCTCTTTGCCATCAGTAGAGATGACAGTCTCTTCATACTGTTTCTCTGTATTTGGAGCAGTAACTGATTTCAGGACTCTGTCACGTAGAAGCAGTTAGATAGTTGAATGATCAAAGCCCTTTGATTTACACAAGATAGGTTTTTATTTTTAATAGATTATTGATATACTCTGTGCAGTTATAACACATATCTGGCAACTGTGTTCAGGGACTTCACTGAATTGTTTGCACATCTATGCAAGCGCCTTATTGTTGCAGTAGCATGACTAGCTCCCTTGAATCATTGCTTGCGAGGCTTGTTGAATACTGGATTTCATTAAGAACTTATACTTGGAGGAAAGGGAAAAGGAAAGAACAGTTAGATGGAAGATAGACCTTAATAGGGAAAAACACTGGGCACTGCAAGCTGTATTGTGCTGGTTTTAGTTCGGGCTTCTGTTAATCCAGTGGTGACATGGTTAGCAAAGGAAGGCTGTAAAGCAGATGCAGTACTAGAGCTTGCTGTTTCTTTTGAAACTGGGCTGAAGCACCTGCTTCTTAAATACTTGAATTAATTTATTTAGTATTTATTTTAGCTTCAAGCATAGATAAGATAGTTTAGTTCCTTCAGTTGAAGGCAGTCAATTCATCCTACTTGGCTGTAATTGTTTCACTAAAACAAGAAAACTTAGCAGAACCTGATATTTTGTCTCGGTGGACTGCAGCAGGGAAAAGTGGAACGGTGGCTTAGAACTCAGGGAGGGGGAATCAATGCTGGTTTGAACTGCTGAGTAGTCTTGGATTATTAGGACAATACCTTCTCATTGTGGTTGTGGAGGTGGCTGTATCAGACGTGAGGGCATCTTGAAGGCAGGTAGTAGCATCCACCTTTCAAGCCCTTTCACTTCTTTCTTGCAACTTTTAGTCTTGTAATTTCTAAAATTTCCAGAAGTTTGGGAGAGAACCTGTGATAGTGGACTTACTTCTTCATAGACCTGTTTAATAATAAGAGGTATCACCGTAGGGTAGCATTTCTTAAAAAATGTAAAGGCAGAAGCCAAAGTGTTTATGTTTTAAAAACAATGCACAAGAGAAACCTACTTAAATCACTCTTTAAAAAAAAAGTCTAAGGAGGTGATGCAAGTAGTGGACAATGTGAACATACAAAGTCTATTTTCCTTCTTTAACTAGGCTTTATGTAACAAATATGTTCCTTTTTCTTCTAAGTTAAAAGGTTTTATTTGTTTAGATTGAGCCTCACTTCTGTAAAAATGCTTTGTAAGCACAGGGTTTCTATTCAGATGACATTGCTTTAATATGTAAAGCTTCTCTGAAAACCTAAGGTTTTTCACTTTGAAAACAGGAGCTATAAATAGCAATTGAAATATGCTTACAGAAACCTGCAAACTACTGTTTCCATTTTAATGCATAGCATGCTGCATATTTCCCTTTTCTCTCTAGGCTTTTGTGGATTACTTCTCCCGAGGCCTCCATGCAGAATACAAGAGCAAGGGCATCATTGTGCAGGTGAGCAGAGTTTGTTTCATGTAAGTGTAGTTACCACAGCAACATTAGTGTCTTGGTAACAAAAGGGAATCAGCATATTCTCTTATTCATGAAGATGTGACGCAGATTAAGGATAAGGATTTCCTTTGATCCCGTTAGCAGCTTTCTTAAATTACTCTGAAACAATGCATCTTGAAGCAACAAAAAACATGGGGTTTTTTTTGGTGTGGTCTTTTTTTTTTTTAATTAGCTGATGATGGTAATTGAATCTTTAAGTATAAAATATTCCACAAGACTGTGTGCAACTCTGTAGCAAACATCTTTCTACACCTTAATCTACGGAATGCACTTTTGGAATGCATTTGTACAGAGATTCAATGGGTAACTGCTCAAAAGCCTAGAATAGTAGTAGTCCATTCCCTGCAGTGTCAGTGAATGAACTGCTAGTGTAAGCATAGTAGCAAGAACAAACAAAAGCCTCAAAGACCTTTTATATGTAACGGACTGATTAAATTTTCTTTAGCACTGGCTTTCCACATTACTAATGAGTCTTGCTTTGCCCCCACCCCCCCCATTTGTTTACCTTCCATGGTTTTAATAATTTTTGATGGGGCATAAAAGCAAACCAAGCCAGCCTCTCACAACTTTTATCATTTTTTTGCTGTGATATCACTTCTCACTTACTCTTAGGGTTTCCTTCCAAAACGTAGCTGGAATTTCCAGCTTCGGTTGCAAACACTGAGTTTTTCATTACTTATTACACCTGTTGTTCTCCAGAGCAATAGTCTGATAGTTTGATAAAGGTGGTATAAGATCTTACCATACTGTGAAGACAGTGGTGTCTTTTTCAGGTAGTGATCTTCTTACAAACTGGATTAGCCTATGTCCGTGCCTGTCATTCCCCTATACCATATGGTGGTTCTCAAAACCACCTGAACTCTGAAGGCCCTATGAGAAGTAAGGCACAAAGTTGTCTGCCCTATTTGTGTAGTCATTAAGCATGAGAGCAAAACTTTTGTTACTGGCTAAAACCATAGAGAAGTTGTTGCCAATTTAAGGCTATGTTACCTTTTTGACATGCTAGATTTAAGCATACGTAGCAAAACAAGAACTTATCACCAGAAAATGTCCTGCAGTTTAGTATCCAGATGTTTAGTCCCAGATGTTTAGTATAATGTCCTGCCCTAGTTCCTGAGAGAGGATTGTGTTAAGACCGTTGCTGGGTGATTTCTTCCTGTGCAGTCAGTGACCCTTTAATGGGAACCTCATTTAAACCTTACACTAACATCTTAAGGAATGCTGTTTATTTTGGGGTCTGTTGGCAGTGGAGAGGAGGCTAGCAAAGGTAGTCCCTGAAAACATTCTAACTACTGTTACTATAGGCCTTCTCGAGAAGAGACTAGATGACATTATAATCTGGTAACAGATTATAACTTGCTGTAGAGGTCCCAGAGCATAATTTCTCCTTAGAGTGTTTGATGCTGTGTGCTAGCACCCTGGGATGTACCTTCAGCTAAACTGATGTGCAGCAGTGAAGGATGCAAAAACAGGTAGCACTCTGAACAGGTACAGCATACATATGTCCAGCATATGTAGTCTTGACATGGATTAAGCTGGAGCAACTTCTAGTGTTTTATGTCTCCTTGTTGCTTTCTCTTCTCACAGGGCTTTCCGAGCCTTTCCCTGGCTTCAGCCCATCTGTCCAGCAATGGGTCAATTTTTATTATGCTGCAAGTTCCTTACAGCCATCATTTCACTTTTACCCTTCTATATTACTTCTGTCTTCCCAGTGTGATTCAAGTTGTATTACTTGCAGATTTAGCTTTGCTGTTGGACAGCTGTTCTTCTGATCAGTTTCATCTACATGCAGTGTGGCCCTCTTAGGTGGCCACACTCTTAGTATGGGAATGATTTTCAAGCTTTTGTATGCAGGAAAGCTAGTGTCATGGTTTAGCCAGCAACTCAGCCCCACACAGTTGCTCACTCACTCGCCCACCGGTGGGATGGGGGAGAGAATCAGAAGGGTAACGCTCATGGGTTGAGATAAGAACACTTTAATAATTAAAATAAAATTAATAAAAATAAACAACAACAAAAATGCAATAGAAAGGAAAACAATGAGAGGCGCAAAACCCTGGGGGAAGGGGGTAGGTGAGGAGCGGGATGAACCACTGAAACAAACCTCCCACGACGCAGCCGCTCACCACCCGCTGACCCGACACCGCCCCTCCCCGAGCTGCAACTGCCCCCATTAATATACTGGTCATGGTGTCACATGGTATGGAATGAACCTGCCATTGGCCAGTTGGGGTCAGCTGCCCCGGCCGTGGCCCCGCCCCACCCCTCCCAGCCTCCCGCCGACGCGGCAGAGCGCAGGAAGCTGAAAAGGTCCCTGACCACCACAGGCACCACAGTGAAGAGAATTCACCCCTTCTCAGCCAAAACCAGCACATTCTCCACCCCTTATTCCATACCATTTACGCCCCACCCAGGTCCCGTACGATCCAATATAACCTCACCAACCACCACCCCCCTCCTTCCCATCCTTTAACATAATGCACAGGCATCATTCCCTTAGTCTATGGACCTTCCCTGTAAAATGTCCATAAAAATGTCCATTGAGTTCACCCGGCCCATGACTCTGGGCTCCACCTGTCGTATCAGTCTTTCAGGGTGGGAGAGATGGTGTGTGTGGCGTTGGGTTGCTGCATACCATGTCAATCATCATTCCGTCACTGCTGCACTTTGCTTGTTTCATCAATACTGTTGAGCAGGGCTCAGTATGCATGGGCCAGGCCCCAGCACATTGCAGTGATCTGTGTCTCTCTGGAGTACCCAGCATAACAACATACTTTCTCCAAATATTCTACTAGTTTTTCAGGACTCTGCACTTGTTCAGGGGTGAAACTCCAAAACACTGGCGGTGCCCACTGCCCTAGGTATTTGCCCATGCTATCCCACATGCCCTGCCACTCGTAACTATCAAGCCTTGGGGCAGATTTCTGGGTGATATTCCTAAATTGCTTAGTCAAAACCAAAACAACATGCCCAAAAACTAACAATAAGTATACCTTAACCACCCAAGGATGTTCAAGATACAAAAAAGTTGTTGCAATAAAGGCAGAGATGTCATAGAAAAAAGTTGCAAAGTTACCATTCTGTATTTCCTCCATATAAAATCTCTCCAAGGAGGAGGTATAATTGCTGATCACCTCAACAAGGTGGTATCCAAAGTACAGTAACGGTTTCAGCAAGACCCCAAATACCAGAAAAAGCTGAAAAACAGTGTTTGCATAACAAACCTTGTAGGCAAAAACGTTACTAATCACAGCAGAACCCAGCAGGCTAAACAAACCAACACTAACGTTTAACACAAACTGCAAAAATGACAACATGGTGCTGTGACCAGCAGCTGTTATTATCTCCAACCCTTGAGCCCCATGGTGGGCGCCAAAAAAGACTGTCATGGTTTACTGGCAACTCAGCCCCACACAGTCACTCATTCACTCCCCCACTAGTGGGGTGGGGGAGAGAATCAGAAGGGTAATGCTCATGGGTTGGGATAAAAACAGTTTAATAATTAAAATAAAATTTAAAAAAAACCCAACAAAAATGCAATGGAAAGGAAAACAACAAGACGCCCGAAACCTGGGTGGGGGGAGGAGTGGGGTGAACCACTGAACCAAACTGCACACAGCGCCTCCCCTCCCTGAGCTGCAACTGCTCCCATTAATATACTGGTCATGGTGTCACATGGTATGGAATGAACATCCTATTGGCCAGTCAGGGTCAGCTGCCCCGGGTGTGGCCCTGCCCCTCCCAGCCTCCCGCCGACACGGCAGAGCGCAGGAAGCTGAAAAGGTCCCCGACCACCACTGGCACTACAGTGAAGAGAATTCACTCCTTCTCAGCCAAAACCAGCACAGCTAGAAAGAAAGTTTTCAGTGTATTTACATTTTTAACACTATAAACAAATGAAGAATTAAATCAGCTTTCAGTATCAACAATTATTTTTTTCTGTATGAAAGGTAACAGGTTGTGGTAAGCTGTCTTTTTCTAACTCCCATGTTGGCTAAGGGTGCTGAATTCCTGCCAGCACTGCTTTTTTGCCCCTCAATGTAGACAGTGAATTGCCATTCTGAGTTATGGGGGCCTGACAACCAGTAGCTGTCTCAGCTTCAATTTGTTATGCTAATTTTATTGCCGTCCTTGTCGTCTTGTTCCAGCCTAAGTCACTCTAAACCACTAATGAATGTTACAAGTAACTTCCTGTGAAGACTAGCTGATGTATCATCTTCAAGCCCTTTGGAAGACTGTACCTCCTTTAGATTCTTTGAAGTTCATTTCTCTGACCTTCAGAAACTGAGTGCTTTTAATTCCAAACTTGCACTTCCAGCTGAGATCACCATTTAAAACAGTTAACTTTTACCATGCCAACACCTGCAGAGTACCACCATGTGAAAAGCAGAAACACAGTACAGGTGGTATTTTACCGATTTCTGAAGTTTGACCTAAGCTGTGTCAGTTTTGTTCAAGTGGATTGCTGTCTCTGTGGAAGCTTAGTTTTGATAGTATATAGTGCTTTTATTGCAATGCAGACGTGTCTAGATTAAAAATATGCTCTTTCTGGCTGACAGGCCTGCTTAATTCTACAGAAGCGATGCAGAATTTTAACCTATGCTATTACTCAGTGTGTTTACATGGAGAGAAAGAGAGAAAAAGAAAAGGAATGAGGAAGATGATGACAAGGATTTCTCTGAAGGCATTTTTGGAAAAATCTCTCCCTGAAAGATTTCTGCAGATTCTTCTGAAACTTCTGCTCTTTGAATATGTCTGAAAATATTGTCTGGCCCTTTACCCCTTTCTCCCTAAAAAACTCTCTTTTTTAACTTCAGACAGTATTTGTGTTTTTCCTCTATTCCTCATTACTATCCATAGTAGAGGTGGAACAGTGAAAACTTTCACTACCTATTTTCTTTTACCATATCCACTATATAAAATACCAGATCACAGAATCATGGCAGTGTTTGTTTGAAGGGATCTCTAGGACGTTTTATAGTCTACCCTCCTACTCTCCTAGTGTTAGCAGTGGGATTGCTGCTAACACAAGGTCATGGGCTAGTTGTGGCTAGTCAAGGGCAGGGGTGGTGTTGTCCAGAGAGGTCACCTCTTAGTGTTGCACTGCTCTCCTAGCAAATGTTTTGGGTTTGTTTTTTTTCCCTTAGTGTCCAGTCTGAATGTTCACGAATAAAACTGGCAGTTTTGCCTCTTGTTATTTTATCTGGTACTACCAAGAAGAGTTTGGCTCTCATCTTCATAACTACCCTTGAAATAACTACAGGCAGGTATTGGATCACCACCAGCCTCCTTTCCACTATACTGAACATGCCCATCTCTCTCTCCAGGCACAAAAGTCTGCTGTCACCAGACTAATGGCATTGCCTTCCTCCAAAGCTTTTTAGCTTTGCTGTTACCTTTCTGTCCAGGTCAGCTTTGGTTGCTGCAGTTCTTCCATTTCCCCTTTATGTCACCCACCCTTCTTTTCCCCACAGAGAAATGGAAAGAAACTTCTTTGGAAACACTAAAGAGCTCAGATCTTATTTTTAAAAGTAAGGTAACATAGGTGATAAAATTGTGTAGACTAGCTATTCTGACTTTTTGGGGCTTATTTTAATTTGAATGTAGCATAATTAGTAGAGGCTTCTGTTCAGGACTTAAGATCATTTCTTGCTTTCATACAACATTAAAGACCCCAATTCTGAGTGCCAGCCAATTTTAATAAGCATCAGAGCCATAAGCACTAGCAAATGTTTTAAGAGAGCAAGAGACATTGTATTGACATAAGCTACTTTTAAGGCATGTTTTGAAACTGGAGAGCAGACTAGGCTTTCTCTGGATAAAGACAAGGAATTTCCTATACAGTTCCTTGCCCAGGTATTCTGGGGTTATACATGCCTGAATACAAAATGCTGAAAGGCTTTGGGCAGTGACTTTATTTTTTTTTAATCTGTCATGCTAGTTTTAGATATGGTTCATGAATGTCTGAGATCTTTGTGGGGAGGAAGGAGGACGGAACAGATCTCTCTAATTGTTAAAATATGGTCCAGTTAATGGGAAGATGGTAAATCTTATTTTTCTGAAATTAAACACCTGTCTCTCTGTTTTCTAGAGAGCTTCTGGGAGGAAAAAAACAGTTGGAGTGTAATCCTATGCTTCTATGTGCCTTGAAGTCTGTGGATCAATAGCTAACCTATAATGCCACTGTATTTCAAGTATCCTCATGCACAATTGTTTGCCCCTTCATGCTATCCAGTGGCTTAACTGGGTAGTGCATTTCACTTAGGAAGTCTGTTTGGAGCAGAGCAAGACAGAAAATAAATCTTAACTATAACCATCGTGCCACTCTGTGTGGGGATGTTGCAGATGTGATCTGGTGATGAATAAGCTTAGAATTGTTTTCTTTTTTTAAAACTCCAAAGTAGAGATTCAGTTTAGAAATGTAATCTGAAAAATGGATGAGCTTCACATTCTGAAGCTGAAACTAGGTACCTATGCTGTTATGGTAACAGAATGAGCAGTTTTCTTATCCAAGCATTTGTAGCTTTTGGTAACTTTAAAGGTGATGGTAACCACTGACACTTCTGAAATTCAGGTCTTCATGGTTTTCCTCTCCATTTGAAATTGGACTCATGCAGTATATTTTTGAAAGCCCTGGTTATAGAGACAAGTGCATGGTTTTAATGTTCTAATGTGAAGGAATCAGCAGACTTATCAAGGCTTCCTCTTTGTGGTGGCTGAATTCCTATTGAAATGTGCACAGCCATGGCATGGATAGTCAATGACAATTCAAGTGGTCCTTTCCCCTGTGCTACGCTTCTTACAGTGTGATAGTAAAGCTAATGTTTCTGAGGTCAGGCATGTGTGGTCATTATTCTTTAAGAGACTAAGTTGGGGAAGCAGGTTTCCAAACTGTAGCTTGCCCAAATATACTGAGTTTCTCATTGGTATTCACATTTTGAGAACCATTAGGGTAGCGGAAGTGGATGCACGCTTCTCAGATATCTGCTGTAAAGGTGCATGAATCACAGCTTCCTGGTGTGCAAGTATACATGCATTTCCCTTTCGTTCTCCGGTAGCATGAGCTGGGGATAGGTGGAATGTGGTTTTGAATCCCCCAGGTCTATCTTGCCCCACATGCCTTTGTGGTACCAGTGCCCCTCTGTCAACCACACACCCATGCTGCTTCCTCCTGCTTTTCCATTATGCCAGGGCCAGGTAGTTCTGAGAGCCACTGTCACTTTTTCTATGTCTTCCAGACATTGCTATAAAAACCCATTAACTGTGCTCTGCTTCTTGATCCTGCCCTCTTTCCTGTAGGTCTTCCGCTCTGGTACTGATATCTCCTCCTTCCTCTGAGCCCTCCCGTGGAGTTACAAGCTCAGTGCTCCAAGTCTCCTGACGTTCCCTTTCCTCCTTCTTCCTCCTGCCTTCATGTTTCCCTCTGTACAGGTGCCAAACTGAGAAGCTGTTACTCAAGTATAAAATCACTGTCTTGGTTTCTTGCACCTCCTTCCCAAGCAAACGTTGGGGATTTACTACAGAGAAGCGACACTGCAGCATTTTCTGTTAGGTAGCTGAAATGAAGTTTTGCACTAATAAATTTTAAGAAAGGCTTTTCAGCCATAGGCTTGTAAGAGTAGTTTTTCTAGGGCCACAACTGGGGATGCTCACTATCAACAGACCACTGAACTATCCTTCACATTCCAAATGTGGCCCACAAGATATCTGATTTAAAATGTGTTTTATATTGTACATTGTGATCTTATAACCAGAATCACCAAGAAGGCTAGCTTAAGCTAGGATTCAGTATACAGGTTACCTAATTTCCAACAATTCTAGTTCCTTGTGGATCTGAAAGTTAATCTGAAAGCATTCTCTGCTTAACATGACCTTTCCTATATGCAGAGTGTTCTACCATATTATGTGGCAACAAAAATGTCCAAAATCCGCAAGCCGACCTTCGATAAGCCCAGTCCTGAAACGTACGTCAAAGCTGCCTTAGGCACAGTAGGTCTGCAGTCCCAGACCAACGGGTGCCTACCCCATGCACTCATGGTAAGTCACCTTGGAAAGCATAAGGATCTCGAATATCCTTTGTGTGTGTTTATTATGAAAGAAGAGTAAAATAATTTTGAATATTAAATATTTTCATTCTTTAACTTCTAATCCTAAATTGGTAATATTTGTGCATGCTGTTAACTGTTAGATTTCACTTACTACAGGCTATAAAAAGCTGAGACTTCCCCCCCCCCCTTTTTTTTTATAGGGATGGATCTTCTCTCTTCTACCTACACCTGCTGTCATTAATATAGTCATGAAAACAAACAAACAAATACGAGCTCGTTATTTGAAAAAAATGAAGGAGAAGTAAGTTGGAGGCAACTTCATCTTGGAAGCCTGGGATTCCTACAGGTTCCATACCCACACTGCAACGCAAAGTAGACCTAATGTTTCAAACATCTTCAGTCGTAGGTGTACTTTCTAACAAAACTGTCTTGTTTTGAGGATACGGGTGAAAAAAGACTGTTGACTTCTAATATGGATTTTAAAATAGGCTTTATTTGTTTAGATATTACGAGGGGGAAAGTGCTTTGGACTAAAATTGCACTGTGCTTTAAGAAATACTTACATGAACTTGATCAGGCAGTGCGCTGTTGAGGAACAGCTTGGTTATGTAGTGTCTGTCTATGTATTGTGTGCGTGGGTGACAGGCATAAAAATAGTAGTTCTTACATATTCCTGGACAGGTCGGGAGGAGTGGGAAGGGGGTGTGTGTGTATTTAAAAAGGTAACCTGACACTATTGACAGAGTATAACTTTTTACTAGCTCAGGTTTAGGGTACTTGCAAGGACTTTGCATTGTCAGCCAGCTCATGAGCAGTCCTCTGGTTATACTGTCCAGTGTGATTTCTTTGGTTTTGAACCTGAAGGAAATGGGCAAAAAACCAAATGAGTGTAATTTCTCACCTATAAATATATACATAAAATAACATTGCAAAAAGTATTTAAATTCATGGTTCTTGAATATGGATTCTAACTTTTCAGTAATATGTAATCTTTATAATTTGCAATAACATTTTTGAAAGTTCAATGCCTGTTCTTTGTAATAGATGGTGATAACACAATGTAGATAAATGTCACAAATGGTGTTACGTGCCGGTTGCTATGTAAAAGATTATGGGTACTTCAAATGCAGAGCTTGAAATGAGTTACTCTCCTTGTTAGCATTGATGCTTAAACTTTTTTTTGAAGTATGTATCAGTCTGTCTTTTTGGTCAGGCCCTTGAAATGTGAATCCTGAATATTTGAGACAGCTTTAAAAATAAGAACCAGTAAGCTTCTTTAAATGTAGAACATTTTAAATTTAATTGTGTTTAAATTAACAGATTTGTTTCATGGTTCTATTCCAAAACGGAATGCTGCAGTGAGGATGAAATTACCCAACTCTGGGAGGTGGGGATCAGAGTACATGAGAAGACTGTACTGCTGTTTTCTGTATTTACCTACTCTTTAAATAAAGATTTTGGTCTCTAACATTCCTTTTTATAAACGTAAAATGTACTGAAACTTAGAAGGCAAACCAAATTGAAAGCAGCTACCAATGTTTTCTGGGGTAACTTCCTGTGGTTCAAGAGTGGAGGTTGTTTTCTGTCCTTGAAAGAATAATTTCAAGCTCTGATTTTGAAGTAAAATATGTTGTACTGAGACGTGATTTGGGGCTAACATTTCTGTACATTGAAAAACCCTGAATACCGATGCAATGGTGCTGATCATATGAGATGCAGATCCTATCCCATAGTATTCTTAATTTTTTGGAACAGGGACGGTGAAGTCAGTGGTATTAGTTCTCTAAGAGCACGTGACTTGGTTTGCTCTGGATCTGATGTGGAAGCATTGGACTAAACGCTCTGTATGTTTTTGACTTTGTAAAACAAATAAAATCGAATTTACTCTGAATCTTTAATGTGTTGGTTTTTCCTTAAAATTTTTGCCTGTATATTCCAATGCCTGATTGTCCTTTATAATATATAATAATTAAGTGAAAATTACTGTACTTTTACATGCCAAAACCAAAGCTTTTATTAATCTGTTTTCCTGGCTGTTGTAATCACTGGAACAAAAAAATAAACTGTTAATTAGAACTATTAATTGAGCTATTAATAAGAAACAGTTATTTCTAAACAACAATTTTCTAACTCTTGAAGGTGTTTGGAAAGCTATGTCTGAGGCAAATAGCGTGCATACCCAACTGGTACAGAAGCAATGGTGCTGTGGTACCTGGCAGCACAGTTCACAGAATGATAGAACCATTAATGTTGGAAAAGACCTCTAGGATCATCAAGTCCAACTGTCAGCCAAACACCCCCATGGCTCCTAAACCATGTCCTGAAGTGCCATGTCTACGTGTTTTCTGAACACCTCCAGGGATGGCGACTCCACTGCCTCTCTGGGCAGCCTGTTCCAATGCCTGACCAGTCTTTCAGTAAAGACGTTTTTCCTAATATCCAGCCTAAACCCCCCCGATGCATCTTGAGGCCATTTCCTCTCGTCCTATCACTTGTTACTTGGGAGAAGAGACCAACACCCACCTCACTACAACCTTTCAGGTAGCTGTAAAGAGGTTGTTAGAGCCTGTGGCCATGTTGCCCCCTGCCCTGCGTGTGGTGCTAGCAGGCTGCAGTTCGGGTTCCTACTCTCATGCTTCCTCTGAGGTCTTTTTTTATTTTCCAGACTGCATGAAGGAATCACTTTTTAACCTAAATTGCTTTGACATTGCCTATGAATGTCTGCTCACCTCAGCGACTGAGATGATGTGCGTCTTCAATAGCTTCCGATGTACTTTGAAATATCCTGGGCTTGTGATAGAAAACAGGAGGGATTTTCTTGTACTGACGGCCTCGCTGTAGCCCTGCTCCGAAGGGTAGTTCTGTCACCGATGCAAGAGCTGGAGTGAGGGGTCCGAGCGCCGCGGCGGGACTGAGGTGGCAAGGCTGGTTTCCCTCATTACTTCACAAATCTATACTGCGGCTTTCTGAACGCGGGGAAATATAGTTGTAACTTAACGCAGCTAGTTAAAAACAGGCTTCTTAAACGATTAGCCACGTTTTGGACAGAAGCCTCTGCCCCTCCCTGCCGCTGTCACGCTCCGGGGCAGCCTACACCATCCGGGGCACGGCAGGCAGGGCCGAGCGGGACACTAAAGGGAGGCGGGGCGGGCCTAGCGGCAGTTGTTGCCGGCGCTGAGGCGGCGGCATGGCGGAGAGGCGGCAGCGAGCCCGCGTGCAGGGCGGCTGGGCCGGCGCCCCGGCGGGACGGCTCGCAGGTAAAGCAGGGCCGCGGGCGGGCGTCTGGGGCTTGTCAAGGGCCCTCCTTTCTTTGAAAAGCTTTGAAAGTCTCTGGAAGTACGGTTTTAAGCCTGCGTTTCTTTCCTGGCTGAGCAGAACGGCCTAAGCTCGTCTGTCCAAACACACCCGCAGTGAATGCGGAACTATGGGGACGCGTCTCCTGGCAGCCCTTTCCGCCCGTGCTGTGTGAGAGGGAGCGTGAGGCCTTGCGTGGTGGTCCGGCTTCTCTGGGAAACTAAAGCTCAGGTGCCCGAACCCAGCTTTTCAGTAAAACTTTGATGTACGTGACAGATAGGTTGTAGGAGATTTGGACACGGAACACAGGGTCCCCTGCAGCTGCGCGTAGGTGTTTCTAAGGCGTGCGCTTGTTTGTGATAGCTATTAGTTGCTTTTTATTCATAAAACCTATTGTCTTCCTTTGTCTTTTCACAGTGAAGACGTTGCAAAATAAAGACTGTTAGCTGAAAGAGGATGGAGTTCATGTTGCTGTTTTAGAATCGTATAATAGAACCATTAAGGTTGGAAAAACCTTTAGGATCATCAAACCCAACTGTCAGCCCAACACCCCCATGCCTCCTAAACCACGTACCAAAGTGCCGCACCTACACGCTTTTTGAGCACCACCAGGGATGGTGACTCCACCGCCTCTCTGCGCAGCCTGTTCCAATAACATTGGTTTTGTACCATACCAGAGAGTGTGGAGACCGGAGGGTGCAGTGTGCAGTTCCAGCCGTGTGAGAAGGACTGGATTGGTTTGTGAATGTGGTCAAACCACCATTTTCCACTTGCCTGATTACAATACTCAGCAAAGCTCCCATTTCTCTGCAGGCTGAACATTGTAGGCAAGTTGAATTTTTTTTTTTAATCCTGAAAAAAATCAGTTAACTCTTTTGACTTGTGGATGTAGCCTGTAAGTTTTCTGGCACAGGTGTGTTTCCATTCCACCTGTTCCGAAGGGGATTTTTTAAAATTATTTTTCCCATCTTTTGAATTAGGCATAGTGAAGACTTTTATTTTGTCTCTGTTACAAGCCCATTTTTAAGTCTTTTTGCACGTGTAACTAAAATACATGAAGTGATATGCCTGAGTTGCTCTTTCATACTTTCTCCCTAGTTTCAAAGTCTTGTTTTAATAGAAGTATTTTTCCCAGAGAAATGTCTTTTTATTTCCTAAAGTAAAAATTGCAGAGGGAAGCAGTTTAGCTACTTGGGAAAATTTCTGCTGGCATCTGTTAGGTGTTTGTGGTAGAATTGAAAGGTTCTAGATGTTATCCTTTTGGATAAAAGGATGTTTTCATTTTTGTTTGTCTATGAATAGCAAATGTGTATATATATATAAAATACCAAGTTTCTGTGCAGTTTTAGCTCTTACGTAATGTAGCTTTGGCTTTTCCCTGGAGTCTCTGCCAAGGTGAGGAGAATGCTTCAAAGAATGATTCCATAAGTTCTTCCAAACTGTACTTTTTGTATGGTGAAATTTCATGTGATCTTCCCCCCCTCCCCGCCCCCCTTCTTTACTTTAGCACCGAAGGCACCTGTGGCCAGCAACCTTGCCCCTGCAGGCACCAGGCCAGCGTGGTTGAGGAAAAATCAGCCTCACACTCAGAAGCAATTTCTGTTTGAAAAGCCATCAGAGGTAAAATTTACATGGTAACTAGCAGAATCTGATCTTTCATTAAACTTCAAATGCTAAAAAGTATCAGACTGTGAGATTATAGTCTCACGTTTAAAAACAAATTGAGAACTCCACTGAGCTGAGCTTTGGGCTGTTACCAAGCAGAATTGCAACTTTCTTGCATATATGGCAAACAGAAAGTTATGGTCCTTCTGTTTCGCCTCAGACTTTCATTACATACCTGTTCATAACTACCTTTTTTTTTTTGGAGAGCCAAAAGAATATGTTCTCCTAAATATTCATAATGATGCAATGTCCTAAACATGCATGAGCTCAGAGAAGAGAAGAATAAATCCCTGAGACAACCAGAATTATAATCCAGGCTGGATTAAACTGCTGTATTTGGTTGTTTGGTTTTTTGTTTTAACCAAACCCATCTATCTCAAGCTGTGCAGACAATTCTAAAGTGTCAGCTCCTGCTATGTCTGGTCTGTCCTGTGTTTTGCTTATTGTGTGGGGTCTGGGATTTGTTCGTCCCTCCTATAGTTGCTCTAGCTTTTTACTTCCAAATGTAAGGATAAGAATTCTTTTTGTTGCAGTTGATAAGTAGCAAGTATTGTAATAATCCAAATAATTTAGAAATTAATGTCCTTTAGGGGGCAGTTGATTCTTAAAAACCGCCTGCAGTGGTAGCTGCATTGGAGAGTTTCTGGGGCATGGAGACAGTAAGGTGAGTTGTTACTGCTTGCTAGTTGTCCAGAGGTATGTTTTTCTCACTGACATATCAGTGTGCAGCTTTATAGAGTCATTAGAGATGGCAACTAGTTCTGTTTGACTGGAGCATGCCAGGTACTTAGATGTTTAATATTCACCATGTATTGTCTTGTTACCTTTCAGGTGGAGCGCAAAGTTCCTGAGGCAGGTGTGATAGAGTGAGTGTACTGCTTACTTAACTGTCCTTCGTGCGGTTCTTCTGTCTTGTTAGTGAGAAACTGCTGAAAAAGTGTTCCACTTAAAACTGCCATGACTTTGGAAGAAATTTCAGTACAAAATGAGACTTTTATCCTGAACTGAATTTATAATCGGGAGAGCCCAAGTCCATGTTAACTAGGTTTTATAGCTTTGGTGTAGCTGTATAAGCCAGGAAGAAAAAACAATTGGACATTGTGGATCAACAGAACTGCAAATATATTTCCTTTGGCTAGCAATGTATGTTTTCCTAGAACTGTCCCTCTGTAAACTATGCTGGAAATTACTTACCGTCATTCAGTAATATAGCTGGTATGGCAACTCAAGCAGTGCTTCCTTTGAAGGTTTGATAAAATAGCTGCTAGTAAGTGTTGTAGTGAAGCTAGGTACACTCTAGATAACTTACCCTTTGTGTTGAAATGGGGATCTTTTCAGAGTAACCTTGGCATGAAATGTGACAAGGTGTGGTGGCATGTGGTGAAGTTACAGATTTTGCAAATGAAATTTGCTTCACTTTGGTCACCTTGGTAGAATTTTCTTATTAAGTGGTTCCTAAGAGGCAAGTTACAGATTCAGCTTTTGACTCGATGTATGATGTTTTTACTTCAAGGGATCTGGGGTTAGTTTTCTCTAGCAACTTCAGATTTGATGCTAGGCAGGTATTTGTGCAGAGCAGGGATCATTCAGATGAGATGTTTAGCTGCCCTCCCACTGCTGGCGTGGTAGTGAAGAGTTCACAGAATCACAGGTTGGAAGGGACCTCAGGGATCATCTAGTCCAACCTTTCTAGGAAGAGCACAGTCTAGACAAGATGGCCCAGCACCCTGTCCAGACAACTCTTGAAAGTGTCCAACATGGTCAAGTCAACCACTTCCTTGGCGAGATTATTCCAATGGTTGACTCTCCTCACTGTGAAAAATTTTCCTCTTGTGTCTAATCGGAATCTCCCCAAGAGCAACTTGTGTCCATTCCCCCTTGTCCTCTCCATGTGACTCCATGTAAAAAGGGAGTCTCCATCTTCTTTGTAGCTGCCCTAAGCTTAAGTACTGGTACATGGTGATGAGATCCCATCTGAGCCTCCTTTTCTCAAGGCTAAACAAACCCAGTTCTCCCAGCCTATCCTCATATGGCAGCTTCCCAGTCCTTTGATCATCTAGGTGGCCTTTCTCTGGACCCCTTCCAGCCTGTCCACATCCTTTTTGTATAGCGGGGACCAGAACTGTACACAGTACTCCAGGTGTGGCCTGGCAAGCGCTGAGTAGAGCAGGATACTGACTTCTTTATCTCTGTTGGTGATGCCCTTTTTGATGCAGCCCAGCATCCTGTTGGCCTTCTTGGCCGCAGCAGCACGCTGTTCACTCATGTTGAGCTTCCTGTCCACCAGGACCCCCAGGTCCCTTTCCACAGAGCTGCTCTCCATCCAGGTGGATCCCAGTCTGTGCTGCACTCCTGGACTGTGTTTTCCCAGGTGCATGACCTTACACTTGTCCTTGTTGAATGTCATAGGGTTCTTGTTGGCCCACTCTTCCAGCCTATCTAGATCTTCCTGCAGAGCAGCGCTCCCTTCTGGAGTGTCTACTTCCCCACTCAACTTGGTGTCATCTGCAAAATTCATCAGGCTATACTTGATCCCGTTATCCAGATCACTTATGAAGATATTGAGTAACATTGGGCCCAATATCGATCCCTGGGGGACTCCACTAGTGACAGGTTGCCACTTGGAAAAGGAGCTATTTACCACCACCCTTTGGGTGCGGCCTGTCAGCCAGTTCCCGACCCACTGCACAGACCACTTGTCTAGGCCATAATGCATCAATTTCTCCAGGAGGAGACTGTGGGGGACCTTATCAAAGGTCTTGGAGAAGTCCAGGTAGACAGTATCCACTGCCTGCCCCATGTCAACCAGGCAAGTCACTTTGTCATAGAAGGCCACCAGGTTTGTCAAGCACAATCTGCCTTTAGTGAAGCTGCGTTGGCTTTTCCCAATCACGTGCTTCATTTGACTTGTGATGGCTCCCAGGAGGATTCGTTCCATAACTTTCCCAGGGATTGAAGTAAGGCTTCATTACATAGAACTTCTTTGTGAGATGTGTTTCTGTCAAGAGTCATGAAAAATATTGCTGGAAATACTTACAGAATTTCCCAGAAGCACTGACAGATTGTAACAGATTTGCTTATGCTTTAACTTTCCACTTCGATATGAATGGTACAGCTAAATGTTCTTTGCATGTTGTTTGTGATTAGTAGTAATAACACAGTATCTACGTAGTCAGTAAATTCAGTGCGTGAAAAGTGTTCTAAAGGTTCGCTGACCTTTCATTTGTTACACTTATTTACAAATCAAATAAAAAATAGAGAGCAAACAAAATTGGGATGCTCTTCTCATGACAACAGTGTGCTGTAGGTGATGTAGTTCGGTTTATGCTCTGCATGTGTGATATGGAAGAGAGCAGAAGTTTCTGTTTATTTCACTTAAACACAGCACAGTGCAAAACACAGTATGTGATTGTCTCATGAGCTGGTGAAGTGTATTGAGGGAGAAGCAATGCTGGAGAGAAATTAACTCCTGGAGTGTTCTAGGCTAAAAGAACTGTATAAAGTTTGGAGTTGGCTTAGGAGAAAATGAGATAGTAGGTGAAGGAAGCAGTTTGTACAGGAGTAAATAATACTTTATGACAATGCAACTCATAACAGGGAAGAACTGTTTACCCCCTGTACCAGGTACAACAGTTAAAATACTGCTCGTGTACCTGTGACTCAGTTTCAGTATGTCACACAGGCTGATGAACGCTTTGCTCTTAGCAGAATGGTGGTATCGCTCATGTGACTGAAAACTGGATTTTGCATCTTCAGTGGCACTTGTTCCTCTGTATTGTATTGTAAATGCAAACATAATGATCAGGGTGCAATTTTGTATGGTTTTCTCCCTTTAGATGCCCTGTGACATACCTTGTTCATGTATCTCAAGAGCCTTAAAAGTATTGCAGCTTTGGTGAAATGAGAGTAAGAGGCAGGAAGTACGCACAAACTCACTTGCTTCTGCAACGCCCCTCACTGCCTCACTCTGACCTCTGACTGTTGCCAGAACATTATTGCTTCCCTTTCCTTTTTAAAGAATACTCTTCCTAGTCCAGGTTTACAGCAATTCTAGCCTATGCTGCTCAGTGCAAGATAATGTCTTCTTGTTTGTCCATCTGACGGCTCTTTCCTTTCTTACATCCTCAGCAAGCCTGGTGTGTATGAGCTCAGCAAAGTACCGACTGGAATTTCTAGGTAAGTGACTTGCATGTTTATTGAAACTTGTAATTTGATGTTGCGGAGCAATGCTGTGATTCTCAGCTTTCTGAAGTCTAGTCTCTGCAGAGTGTTTTGACTCTAGCAGGTGCACATTGCCCTTCCTGTGTATCTTCTGTTTAGAGTACTTCTGGAAATACTTTGAGTATCAGGTAGCAGAGACTTAATGCAGTTCTGAGCAGCACTGAGAAGAAAAATTAACCTCTTAACATCTAGTGCTTACTGCATCTAATGTTCTTATCCAGAATAAGAGTAAGGGGCTATGTTCATTTGTTTCATGATCCAGAGTAAGTTGCTGCTTGAAATTTGGATCGGTATTCATTCCTACGCTAGCCAGTGCATGATGTCTGTGTTGTGTGGTTAAGAGCTACCAAACACTTCTAGCTGTAAACTGGGACTTGTTTTAAACTAATCTAATAAAAGCATTTAGCTTTAGGCAGATTTGGTTACTATAGGGTTGTCCCTTTTGCTTACATGTATGCCTTAATTATTTCAGCTTCAGGACACTTCAGAACAAAACCTACTTGTTCTGTGATTCCTACTAACTAAAATGCATTTTATTTTACCTTGCTGACTTAGGTGCCGTATCAGCATTAATCCTTTTCTTCTGAATTTGATATATTTTAATAATAGTGGAAAAATGCCAAGGACATAGTAACTTTTTCTGCATGTATTTCAAAGCTTTCATCTTGGTTCCTTCTAAAACTGCACATAAAGTTTTATACTAATTTGAAAAGTAAAAGCTTTGACCATCTGGAAAGAGAAAAGATACACAGCCAGCTGGGTTGTTCTGTCATTTTTTGGAGTTTGTTTTCATAATATGTTGCTGGAATATATGCATTTCTGGAAAGTTACTGATTGGATTTTGCATCTCTTTTAGTACCTTTACTATATATATTCTTTTTGTGATATCTTTGGAGCATTGAATACTCATGAGAGTA
Source organism: Phalacrocorax aristotelis (assembly GCF_949628215.1). Classification (NCBI taxonomy): domain Eukaryota; kingdom Metazoa; phylum Chordata; class Aves; order Suliformes; family Phalacrocoracidae; genus Phalacrocorax; species Phalacrocorax aristotelis. The sequence continues at coordinate 46,223,135 of NC_134280.1, read as the reverse complement.
ACCTCTTGTGAACAGCATTCCTACTCTGCAGCCCACCACAGTGGCTGGAATTTCTGAATGACGCTGTTAGTACAGTCAAAATACAAAATGTACGTATGAAAAAGTAAAAATAGGAGAGGTTAAATACTCTAGGGTTCTTGTGCTTGGAAAAGAGAGGATAGGATGGCAGTAGTGATAAAGGGCTATCAAATTCTGAGTGGCATGGAGATAGTGAATAAAGGGCCATTATTTACTTATTTTGAGTGTAGTACCATAATCAGGGCTATCTAATTTATCAAATGGAAAGTTAATAACAAGCAGAAGGATGTCATTTTTCACACAGTATATGTCTGAATGTGGGACTCAGAATATTGTTGGTGTTATATGTTTTTATAGGTTTAAAAAAGCAATTAGATGTGTTTGGTGAGGGGATGACTCATCAGGAGCTCCTGCTGTCTTCTGTTTTCAGACTTTTTCTCTTTTCTTCTTTGCTTCACACCTGCTTTTGGCTGCGGTCAGAAATAGGATGCTGGGCTTTGACTTTTGGTCTGATGCATTACAGCCATTCTTCTCTCCTTTGGGAATCGTGGAAATGAGAATATTTTATCAACGCATGTATAGAAGTGTATATTCCTTCAGGTTTTTTCTTTTTCTTCCTTAGGATTCATTTGATTCCTGGCTTTATTGGCTCAGAACAAGCAGACTGGATGTTTCAACAACTCCTCCAAGACATACCTTGGGGTCAGAGAACTCACATCAGACAGGGTAAGGCATGTGTAGACCAACTTTTCAGGTCATTCCCAGGACACATCTGTACCAACATCCATGCATTGATTTTAATCTTACATATTGCTACTCCTTCACGTATTTCCTTCCAGGTTTTCCATGCACATTTGAAGAGTACTGCTGCTTATTTTTAGTCTCTGTGACCATGTTCTTATTGCCAATTTAATGAGATCTTTCCAAATTAGAAGTCCTGTTTTAAAAATCTTGGATTTTTACTGCATCCTCTGTCATCTCCGGTTCTTTTTCCCAATCTTTTTTTTTTTTTTTTTTAGATTAAGTCTGTGCTCCATCCCTTCATACTGTTTCCCAGTGATGCTGCAAAAACTGTGTTCTTTGAGGTTTCTGTTTCTGGGAATATTTTTTTGCCTCTCTCGCTTAAAATCCCAGCAGAGCATGTCTCTTTTCCCTTGTCTTTGCATTTTAGTTCCAGCATGCAGTAAGTGAGGAGACTGCTATTCTGGGTTTGTTCACTAAGGGGCACCTGTTATAGCTAAATTTCTCTTCAGTCAGGAACGGATATAAGATAATATATTGGAGTAGTTACTGGACAGGGCTGGAAAATGTCTTCAACATCTGTGTTTATTGGCTTGCAATAAAGGCACAGTTTAATGGAGAATGTAACTGGTCAAGCATGAGAAATAGCTACCAAGATAGTCTTTTCAGAACTTGAAAGTACTTTTAACTTTATTTTTGTATTACAGCACAAGGCACGCACATATTTGACAAAATATTACTTGTCCAGCCTTGCTACGTTCTGCTTCTGTAAAGTCCCACTGATGCTGCAGTCCTTTTGTCTTCATCCTTTCCAGTGGATACATCTTGCACCTTATGCCACTGTATCGGGCACTGGAACCAGGAGAACATAAAACAAGCCAGAATTTTAAATAAAGTTCAGTTTCATTTTGCTATCTTTAACTTGTCCAGTCCCTGCCCTATCTGGCATAAGGGTAAGAAAATGGTGTGTTTACAAGATTTTAGCAAGGTAATTCCTTTTGCAGAGACAGGCCTGCTTTTGAATAATCTCATTCTTCCACGTGAGTTCTTTATGTAGGGCTGAGGATTTTAAGCAGCTGTATTTTAACTTTAGGTGAGTGGACAGTTCCTTTTTGATCAAGTGTCTTGGCAGAGTTGCATCATCTTTCCATTTTCAAGCCCTTTGATAAGGCAGCTGAGGAAGTCTTCATGTTTTTTTTTCAGAAGTATCTTTTGAGGAACCAAGGCTGACCTCCTGGTATGGGGAACTTCCTTACACATACTCCAGGATAACAATGCAGCCAAACCCAAATGTAGGTATATGTTTATAGTGTTCTTCTATTGTCATCTACAAAGAATCCTTTGCAGAGATTGAGGCACAAAAATTCCCTCTCTCCTCTATTTTCATCTAGTGTGTCTATCAGCATTTCATTTGTGATTAGCAACAGATTCTAGTCGAATGTGGACAACTTCATAAAACAAATATTATGAGTGGATTGGCTGAGAGGAGCATGATTTAGTTACTTTAACGTTTAACGTTCTGCCTTGGGTCACTGTAGCTTTGGACAAATCTCTGAATTGTTCTGTGTGCCTTACTATATGTGTCTTTGTATTGGAGACTGTAGTGTACACAATCATACTGAGTTTTTTTGTTGTAAAGATATAGTAATAGCAATTGCTGAAGCAGTTACTTTCAGAAACACTTAGATTCAATACTGCTTAAATGAGAATTTAGGCGTATTGTTGATTCCTGTGTGAGTTCTATGAAATTCACACACACAACCTGCCTGCTCAGCAATTCCATATTGTATGATGCAATTTCCCATGCTATTTTGGAAGGGTTAAAAATCTTCTGAGTGACTCGTTGACATTTTGTTCATGTTCACGCTCTCTCTCTGGCTTCCAGCCTGTTGTCCCATTGGCCTGCCTGTCTCTTGGTATTGCTTTGTTTGAAATTTCCATGGCAGTTGGCTGCAATGTTCTGAACCATAAATTGTGACTGTTGAAGGCTGGATAGCATGAGAGAAGTGTACTAAGACCCAGAACTGCTGCCAAAATGGGGTACCTCATAGTAAAAGTTTGGGAAAAGTGGGGAGGTGTTACTTAACAAGATGTGAAGAGTTTGTAGTCTCATAAATAAGATAGTTCAAAAATTCCATAACCTGTGCAATTTGTCATGGAAAAATAGGTGCTTTTTTCACTCATTCATGCAATATTACTTTAAATAGACTTTTCTAGAAGCTGAATGGCTTTAGGGGTTGGAAGTGCCCCTAAAGCACTGTTCTGCTTTACACTAATGATTTAAATCCAGTCCAGAATTGCCTGTTGTGGAAGCCATTGATGCTCAGAGGTTGGATAGAGCCTCTATACTCTGAATTGACTGCTTCAGTTCAGTTTGCATAAAGTTCAGAGTTAGCGCTTATTGGGCCACTGGTTTGTTTTTCTTGTCCAAGAGGTACAAGACCTAAATGAGTCAGGCATGCTGATCCAGTCTTTTATCCCTGAGTAATTTTCCTTTTTACTGAGAGAAAGAAACTCTAGCAGAAAGTGAGATGCCCTGGCAAACTTGCCTAGCTGGGACCCATCCCTGCCACTGGCTGGCAACTGCCCAAAGGCAGATATGTGGGTAGACTGCACACAGACACTCAGTGCCATTTCACTCAGCTTTGTAGTTGGGAGTTCCTGCAGCCTAGAAGAAGCAGTGGATGGTGTAAAGAACACAGTCCTTACCTGTAGAACAGGATTTACATTACAAAAATATCCTGAGTAAAAATAAATTTAGTGCACAGATTAGTGCCAAAACCAATTACCTGCCTTGAACACTTCCTCTGTAGGAATAATTAGGTTTTTGCCCTTAATTTTTCGTTTGGTAAGACTGGGTGCGATTGCAGCATTGCTAGGTATAATCCAGTGCTTGTGCCTAAATGAATTTTGGTATTAGAAAAATGCTTCTTTGTAAGCAGTGATGTAGTTGGTGACACAGTAATGTTCCAACAAACTTACTTCCACTGCTGCAAGTTTGTAGTGGCGTTTCTACTGAATTGTAAAATTCACCATGTGGTAACATTTTTAGTAATAAATACCGAAGGAATCTATTCTTAATTGGTCACTGAAAAGTGCTTTCAGTAATTCTTGTTGGACTTTTCCGTCACTGTATTGTGTGTCCTGCACATACTGCACGTTCAGGCAGCCCAATTACAAGCTATAGCTTTTTTGGGGTGGTGTTACTAATTTCCCTACATGTCCAATAGGTGCAAGCTATGTTTATGTATAATTAATTAGTCACATGATGCTTAGTCATTGAAGGGGTGACTTAGCTAGAAATACCCTTAATAGGGAAAGATCATAGAATCATAAAGGTTGAAAAAGACCTCTAGAATCAAGTCCAACTGTCAACCCAACACACCCCATGCCTCCTAAACCATATGCCAAAGTGCCACGTCTACATGTTTTTTGAACACCTCCAGGGATGGCGACTCCACCACCTCTCTGGGCAGCCTGTTCCAGTGCCTGAACACTCTTTCAGTGAAGAAATTTTTCCTAATATCCAACCTAAACTTCCCCTGGCGCAGCTTGAGGCCATTTCCTCTTGTCCTGTCACTCATTACTTGGGAGAAGAGACCAACACCCACCTCACTACAACCTCCTTTCAGGTAGTTGTAGAGAGCGATAAGGTCTCCCCTCAGTCTGCCCTTCTCCAGGCTAAACAACCCCAGTTCTCTCAACCTCTCCTCATAAGACTTGTTCTCCAGACCCTTCACCACCTTTGTTGCCCTTCTCTAGACACACTCCAGCACCTCAATGTCCTTCTTGTAGTGAGGGGCACAAAACTGAACACAGTATTAAAGGTGTGGCCTCACCAGGGGCACGATCACTTCCCTACCTCTGCTGGCCACAGATAGAAGCATTCCTGATACAAGCCGGGATGCTGTTGGCCTTCTTGGCCACCTGGGCTGGCTCATGTTCAGCCAGCTGTCAACACCCCCAGGTCCTTCTCCGCAGGGCATCATCCCAGATGGTATATTGATGTTCCTGCAGTGTAGCCAATAGGTTAAAAAGCCCTTAAACATGGGTAGGCATTAAAAGAAGGTGGTGCAGACTTGATTATTAGAGGTGGATATTAGGAACTAATTCCTGCTGTCTGTTCCTCCTGCCAGTGATGCACTGGAAGGTTTGGAATCAGTCCTTTATCCTTTCTTGATCGCTGTTTCTGCTAATATAATGGGCAAAAATTCTGGCCTGCATTGCTTTGGCTTTTTTTTTTAAACTTATGTAGTACTTAAAAGCACTATGGCAGATGAAAGTCATGATGTAAGTTTATAACATTAAATAATGATTCACTGGACTGAGTTGTAATGGAATGTGCAGAGCTGCAGTGGGCTATGGGCACAGCAAGATGTTAGTAAAGGGAAGGATGAAATTCAGGGCCTGTGATGCTGCTTTTGCGAACCACTGAAAAATTACTATGTTAAAGTCAAAACCCCAAGAGGTGATGAGTTGGGCTCAGCAAGCTGTACTGAGTAGGGACAGTGGGCCATGCTGTGACAGTGTTACACCAACTGTTGGCTCTTGTTCTTTGTCAACAGCTGCAGGCAATTGGGAGTGTGTCATTTAGTCACCGATTGCCACTTTCAGAATACCATATGCCTACCAGCAATGGCCAAGTAACTCAAATGTTATCAGAGCCCTGTCTTAAACTCCTCTAACTTGGCCAGGAGGTTAAAAAAATGGGTATGCATGGGAGAAGTTGCACACTTTTTGTCTCAGTTAAGTACTCGCGAAGTTTATCCATGGTCAGTCCAAGCAGATTGTACTTTGTCTACTGTCTCACCTTTCAGTTAATTGGTGTGGCTGGCTACATTAGTATGAGTAGTAGACTGACTTCATAGTTGTAAGCGATTATTTGGTATTGAGTGATAGGTAACATATGCAATATTCACAGAAAGCCCATTCCTCAGCTTTACTAAAAATATAATCAGAATTTTTCAGAGGCATTTGTTTGATTTCAAGTTTCTTGTGATTGAAGTGTAGTATGTTTTATTTCTTAGTAGTTTTCCCCTTGTTTCTTGATGTTGTCTGCTGCTGGCCTGCTTTCATTGTATTTACCCTACTGCTGTGCTGATAACAGTGGCATCCTCTGCTGACCATGCTAAAGGAGCGTGTTGAAGAGTTCACTGGCTATACCTTCAACTCTCTTCTCTGCAACCTCTACCGAAATGAGAAGGATAGCGTAGACTGGCACAGCGACGATGAACCATCACTGGGAAAAAATCCTGTCATTGCCTCGCTCAGCTTTGGTGCTACCCGGACCTTTGAGATGAGGAAGAAACCCTCCCCTGTGAGTGTTCATATCGCTTTAAGAGAGTCTTAGAGTTACTAATATATTTAGGATTTTCCCTCTGTTTAGAGACCCTAACTCCTAAAAGCGTTTAACAGTAGTTGATGAAAGCACAACTTGTAAAGTTCTGTGCGATAAGGGTAGGGATCAAGAAACCTGTTGGACGGTATGTGACATTTTAAGTATGGGAATAGGACCACTATAATAATGTGCAGCAGTGTAGTGGTGTGGTGTGTGCTGGTTTTGGCTGAGGAGGAGTGAATTCTCTTCACTGTGGTGCCAGTGGTGGTCAGGGACCTTTTCAGCTTCCTGTGCTCTGTCATGTCGACGGGAGGCTGGGAGGGGCGGGGCCACGGCCAGGGCAGCTGACCCCGACTGGCCAATAGGATGTTCATTCCATACCATGTGACACCATGACCAGTATATTAATGGGGGCAGTTGCGGCTCGAGGAGGGGCGGCGTTGGGCTGGCGGGCGGTGAGCAGCTGCATTGCGGGCAGTTTGCTTCAGTGGTTCATCCCCCTCCTCTCCCCCACCAGGTTTTGGGCCTCTCGTTGTTTTCCTTTCCATTGCATTTTTGTTGTTGTTTATTTTATTTTAATTATTAAACTGTTTTTGTCTCAACCCTGTACTGTACTGTACTTTGGATACCACCTTGTTGAGGCGATTAGCAATTATAGCTCCTCCTCGGAGAGATTTTATATGGAGGAAATACAGAATGGTATCTTTGCAACTTTCTTCTATGATGGGTGGTTAAGATATACTTATTGTTAGTTTTTGGGCATGTTGTTTTGCTTTTGACTAAGCAAATTAAGAATATCACCCAGAAATCTGCCCCAAGGCTTGATAGTTACGAGTGGCAGGGCATGTGGGATAGCATGGGCAAATACCTAGGGCAGTGGGCACCGCCAGTGTTTTGGAGTTTTACCCCTGAACAAGTGCAGAGTCCTGAAAAACTAGTAGAATATTTGGAGAAAGTATGTTGTTATGCTGGGCACTCCAGAGAGACACAGATCACTGCAACGTGCTGGGGCCTGGCCCATGCGTACCAAGCCCTGCTCAACAGTATTTGGTGCTCCCAAGGGGAAGAGAAGGTCTCTGGATTGAAAGGCAAAGTGACAGGCACTGTGGCCACTCAAACTCCCAGGACAAGTACTGGAGCTGACTCAGAGAATCGACACGTGCCAGTATCAGTCGCCTCCATGCACAAGACAAAATACTGGAAGCGGACGTCAACTCGTTTAGAACGGGACGATGAAGAAGCAGGGCCGTCACGAGGAGAGGAGGAAGAAGTCATAAATGAAACAGAGCACCCGATCCCTGTCCTTGAGTGAGTTGCGAGATATGCAAAAAGATGTCAGCTGTCATTCAGGTGAACACATTGTCACCTGGCTGCTCTGATGTTGGGATAATGGGACCAGTAGCCTGGAATTAGAGGGAAAAGAAGCCAAACAATTGGGTTCCCTTTCTGGGGAAGGGGGCATTGACAAAGCAATTGGAAAAAGAACACAAGCCCTCAGCCTCTGGAGGCAACTCCTGTCCGGAGTGAAGGAAAGGTATCCCTTTGAAGAAGATGATACATATTGCCTAGGAAAATGGATAAGTATGGAGAAAGGCACCCAGTATCTAAGGGAATTAGCTGTGCTTGAGGTGATTTATGGTGACCTGGATGATCAACGGTCATCCAAAGATCCAGATGAAGCCGAGTGCACACAACCCATGTGGCGGAAGTTTGTACGGAGCGCACCATCCTCATATGCAACCTCATTGACAGTAATGTCCTGGAGAGGGGACGAGGCACCAACAGTGGCAGACGTGATTGATAGACTCCAGGATTACGAAGCAAATATCTCTTCCTCACTCGACTCTGCTGTGGAGAAACTATCCCAAGAGGTCCAGCAACTCAAAGACGACATGTCCTGCTCCCCAACTCTACAGAGTAGTGTGTCAGCTGTTAGGAATAAGCATCCTCTTGCTCAAAGGAGAGGATACATGCCACACCCCACCCTATGGTACTACCTGTGTGACCACGGAGAGGACATGATGAGGTGGGATGGCAAGCCTACCTCAACCCTGGAGGCACGGGTACGTGAACTGCAAGGAAGAACAATCACTCAGGGAGGTTCTTCCAGGAAAGCCGCTGTTCCAGTTTCCAGTGAGCAGGTCCCCAGACAGAGGAGAAGTGCTGATTTTATTTCTGAGCTTAATAGAGAGACTCTTGATTCCCATCTACAGGAAGTGAGTTGTGAATGCCATGATCAAGACTAGAGAGCCCCTGCCTCCAGCCAGGTGGAGGAAAGGGATAACCAGGTTTACTGGACTGTGTGGATCCGATGGCCTGGCACATCCGACCCACAGGAGTATAAAGCTTTAGTGGACACCGGTGCACAGTGCACCTTAATGACATCAAACTATATAGGGGCAGAACCCATCAGCATTGCTGGAGTGACAGGGGGATCCCAAGAGCTAACTGTATTGGAGGCCAAAGTGAGCCTAACTGGGAATGAGTGGCAGAAGCACCCCATTGTGACTGGCCCAGAGGCTCTGTGCATCCTTGGCAGAGACTACCTCAGGAGAGGGTATTTCAAGGACCCAAAAACGGTACAAGTGGGCTTTTGGAGTAGCTGCCTTGGAGACAGAGGAAATGAAACAGCTGTCTACCTTGCCTGGCCTCTCGAAGGACCCTTCTGTTGTGGGGCTGCTGAAGGTCAAAGAACAACAGGTGCCGATCTCCACCACAACAGTGCACCGGCGGCAATATCGCACCAACCGAGACTCTCTGATCCCCATCCATGAGCTCATTTACCGACTGAGGAGCCAAGGAGTCATCAGTAAGACCCACTCACCCTTCAACAGTCCCATATGGCCAGTGCAGAAGTCTAATGGAGTGTGGAGGCTAACAGTAGACTATCGTGGCCTGAATGAAGTCACTCCACCGTTGAGTGCTGCTGTGCCAGACATGCTAGAACTTCAGTACGAACTGAAGTCAAAGGTAGCCAAGTGGTATGCCACAACTGGTATTGCTAATGCATTCTTCTCAATCACTCTGGCAGCAGAGTGCAGGCCACAGTTTGCTTGCACTTGGAGGGGCGTCCAGTATACCTGGAACTGACTGCCCCAGGGGTGGAAACACAGTCCTACCATTTGCCATGGACTGATTCAGACTGTACTGGAACGGGGAGAAGCTCCAGAACACCTTCAGTACATTGATGACATCATTGTGTGGGGCAACACAGCAGAAGAAGTTTTTGAGAAAGGAGGGAAAATAGTCCAAATCCTTCTGAAAGCTGGTTTTGCCATAAAACAAAGTAAGGTGAAGGGACCTCCACGAGAGATTCAGTTCTTAGGAATCAAACAGCAAGGTGGACGTCATCAGATCCCAATGGATGTGATCACCAAAATAGCAGCCATGTCTCCACCAACTAGCAAAAAGGAAACACAAGCTTTCTTGGGCGTTGTGGGTTTTTGGAGAATGCATATTCCAAATTACAGTCTGATCATAAGCCCTCTCTATCAGGTGATCTGGAAGAAGAATGGTTCCAAATGGGGCCCTGAGCAACGACAAGCCTTCGAACAGACTAAACAGGAAATAGTTCATGCAGCAGCCCTTGGGCCAGTCTGGGCAGGACAGGATGTAAAAAATGTGCTCTACACTGCAGCTGGGGTGAACGGCCCTACCTGGAGCCTCTGGCAGAAAGTGCCAGGGGGAGACCCGGGGTCGACCCCAAGGGTTTTGGAGTCGGGGATACAGAGGGTTCAAAGCCCTCTCTACTCCAGCTGAAAAAGGGATATTGGCAGCATACAAAGGGGTTTGAGCTGCTTCAGAAGTGGTTGGTACTGAAGCACAGTTGCTCCTGGCACCTCGACTGCCAGTGCTGGGCTGGATGTTCAAAGGGAGGGTCCCCTCTACACACCATGCGACTGATGCTACATGGAGTAAATGGGTTGCACTGATCACCCAGTGGGCTCGAAAAGGATACCCCAGTCACCAAGGAATCTTGGAGGTGATCATGGACTGGCCAGAAGGCAAAGATTTTGGAATATTACCAGAGGAGGAGGTGACACGTGCTGAAGAAGCCCCACTGTATAACAAAGTGCCAGAAGGTGAGAAGCAATATGTTCACTGATGGGTCCTGTCGCCTTGTGGGAAAGCACCAGAGATGGAAGGCTGCTGTATGGAGTCCTACACGACAAGTAGCAGAAACTGCTGAAGGAGAAGGTGAATCGAGCCAGTTTGCAGAGGTAAAAGCCGTCCAGCTGGCCTTAGACATTGCTGAATGGGAAAAGTGGCCAGTGCTCTATACTGACTCCTGAATGGTGGCAAATGCCCTGTGGGGCTGGTTACAGCAGTGGAAGCAAAGCAACTGGCATCGCAGAGGCAAACCCATCTGGGCTGCCACACTGTGGCAAGATATTGCTGCCCGGGTAGAGAACCTGGCTGTAAAGGTACATCATGTGGATGCTCACGTCCCCAAGAGTCAGGCCACTGAAGAACATCGAAACAACCAGCAGGTGGATCAGGCTGCCAAGATTGAAGTGGCTGAGGTGGATCAGGCTGCCAAGATTGAAGTGGCTGAGGTGCATCTGGACTGGCAACATAAGGGTGATCTATTTCTAGCTTGGTGGGCCCACGACACCTCAGGCCATCAAGGGAGAGATGCAACATACAGGTGGGCTTGTGATCAAGGGGTGGACTTGACCATGGACGCTATTGCACAGGCTATCCACGAATGTGAAACGTGTGCTGTAATCAAGCAAGCGAAGCGGGTAAAGCCTCTGTGGTACGGGGGATGATGGCTGAAATATAAATATGGGGAGGCCTGTCAAATTGACTATATCACACTCCCACAAACGCGCCAAGGCAAGCACCATGTGCTTACAATGGTAGAAACAATGACTGGCTGGCTGGAAACATATCCTGTCCCCCACGCCACTGCCCGGAACACTATCCTGGGTCTTGAGAAACAAGTCCTGTGGTGACATGGCACCCCAGAGAGAACTGAGTCAGATAACAGGACTCATTTCTGAAATAGCCTCATAGACACCTGGGCCAAAGACCATGGCATTGAGCAGGTGTATCACATCCCTTATCACGCACCAGCCTCTGGGAAAATTGAACGGTAAAATGGACTGTTAAAAACTACACTGAGAGCAGTGGGGGGTGGAACATTCAGGCACTGGGATACATATTTAGCAAAAGCCATGTGGTTAGTCAACACAAGGGGACCTGCCAATCAAGCTGGCCCTGCCCAGTCAGAAATCCTACATACTGTGGAAGGGGACAGAGTCCCTGTAGTGCATGTAAAAAATATGCTGGGCAAAACAGTCTGGGTTCTTCCTGCCTCAAGCAAAGGCAAACCCATTCGTGGGATTGCTTTTGCTCGAGGACCTGGGTGCACTTGGTGGGTGATGCAGGAGGATGGAGAAATCTGATGTGTGCCTCAAGGGGATTTGATTTTGGGCGAAAACAGCTGATGAACTGAATGGCACAATGCCAACTGCTGTATAATATTGTGTGTCACCTCTGTGTTGTATCAATGATATCATAGTACAAGTCTCCTAATCCATGGAAGATAAACTTTGATGAAACAAGCAAAGTGCAGCAGTGACGGAACGATGATTGACACGGTATGCAGCAACCCAACGCCACACACACCATCTCTCCCACCCTGAAAGACTGATACGACAGGTGGAGCCCAGAGTCATGGGCCGGGTGAACTCAATGGACATTTTTATGGACATTTTACAGGGAAGGTCCATAGACTAAGGGAATGATGCCTGTGCATTATGTTAAAGGATGGGAAGGAGAGGGGTGGTGGTTGGTGAGGTTGTATTGGATCGTACGGGACCTGCGTGGGGCGTAAATGGTATGGAATAAGGGGTGGAGAATGTGCTGGTTTTGGCTGAGAAGGGGTGAATTCTCTTCACTGTGGTGCCTGTGGTGGTCAGGGACCTTTTCAGCTTCCTGCGCTCTGCCGCGTCGGCGGGAGGCTGGGAGGGGTGGGGTGGGGCCACGGCCGGGGCAGCTGACCCCAACTGGCCAATGGCAGGTTCATTCCATACCATGTGACACCATGACCAGTATATTAATGGGGGCAGTTGCAGCTCGGGGAGGGGCGGTGTCGGGTCAGCGGGTGGTGAGCGGCTGCGTCGTGGGAGGTTTGTTTCAGTGGTTCATCCCGCTCCCCACCTACCCCCCTTCCCCCAGGGTTTCGTGCCTCTCATTGTTTTCCTTTCCATTGCATTTTTGTTGTTGTTTATTTTTATTAATTTTATTTTAATTATTAAAGTGTTCTTATCTCAACCCATGAGCGTTACCCTTCTGATTCTCTCCCCCATCCCACCGGTGGGTGAGTGAGTGAGCGACTGTGTGGGGCTGAGTTGCCGGCTAAACCATAACAGGTGGAATTGCGACCTGGGTGCTCTTCTGCCCAAATAAGGGCCTTTCCTGTTAATTAAAATGAAATCAGTGATGACGGAAGGAGACGTAAATGAACCAAAAGGTTGATACGATTTTCTTAAACTCGGCAAACATTGTGTGATTCATAGTGTACGTGGAATAAAAAATACTTTGGACTCCTCTTGTAAATAAAAATCCTCTTAATAAAGTTTGCGTTTTGGCTTGTGTATGTTCAGATTGAGGAACAGTGAACAGAGGGAAGAAGCTCATTTCTTTTTCATAAAATACCAAACTTTTGCGTCATACTTTCAGATTAAACAAAGATCTTTACTTTGATGAGGAGGCATGTGTAGAACATCCTTTCAGGTATTAGTTGGTGATTCAGTAGTGAATACTCTTTCTAGATAAGATGCTGTTGCTTGGGGATGCTGTGTTTACAAGCCAACTTAAAACTTAAATTTTGCAATTCATATTTATCCAAGTAAAGGAATCACACGTTCCTGTGTTGAGAAATCAGGCCTCATTTTAGAGTATCCTGCTTTAGATATCTTTGAGAACTTTGATAAGAAGTTTGCTGTCTGCTTATGTTGCTATTTATTCTGAATAAGTAATGCAGAAAGTAAAGGTGAATATTATCAGCCTATTAGAAAGCTATCTGCTGACATACTGAAGTCTGCCCATCAAGAGTCACCTTGGGTCACCTAGTTGTGAACAGCAAAGGTCAGAATTTGTACCAGAAAACAAATAATTAATTTCTATTTTTCACCAGTTTTCTAGTTTGTAAAGTCTTTGTTATCTGAAGTAAATTTAATCCTGGTCCATGAGCATGAGATCACATACCAGTGCATTATATCAGTGGGCATAGCATGAGTAAGTGTCTTTGATGCTGTGATGATGACAAAACGTCAGCTGGAAGGTTCATTCCTCTGGAAAACTGTAAATGGTGCTTGGATTAATTTCTAGAAGTGCGTGTGTTACCCTTCAATGGATCAGAATCAAAGCCACTTAGATTTCAGTATAAACTTTGCAGTTTCCCTCTTAAAAATCAAACCCAGTTTTTGAGCAACATGTCTTTTTGTTCTGTTTCCTATTTTCTGAAAAAACACGCACTTTAAGCAAAGGGAGAAATTCAGTCTGCGCCATTCATAATTGGCTGCCTTCTTTGATTTGTACTGCATGACTTCTTCCTTTTTCTTCCTGAAATGGATGATTTTCTGTAGGTGTATCCTTCAAGCTCTCCTCATTTTTTATTTTTTTTTCAGTGCCTCTGACCTGGTATTTCTGACTAGCTGACTCTTGTCACCTATGAAGTGTATTCATTTTGCAAGTGTGACATACCTGTTTCTGAGGTATGATCCCCATGTGCAGAGTGATCTTTGAGTAAGTTGCTATTAACTGCATCCTGTGCCTAAGGAGACTTGTACTTAATAATTATATGGCACACGTTACGTATTCTTTGCACATTCCCAAAGCCTGCAATTTTCTGAGAGATCCTGTGACACTAGATGCTTTGCCAAGTGGGAGTTACAAGAAGCTCTGATGGAAATTACCACCTTTCAGGCTCTACCACCAAAGAAGTAATTTTCATACTCTATTGTAATGTAGCATTCTCTCTTTCATTACGAGAAAGTTAAAGTTGATTGTAGATATTTGAAGTTTGACTGTTACTTTGTTTGAAAGCAAGTTACAGGAAGAGGAATGTAGTTGAGTGAAAAGGGATTCAGACTAACAGTCATCACAGGCATTCAGGCTCTTCCTGGTTTGTAATCTGCAAGTATCAGTACGTTGGGTTTTCCAGACTTAGTCTTCACTGAGGAGGGAAAGAGAAAGTAAATTCTTTTTCTCCCAAATTTAAACCTCTGAGGGCCAACATTCTAGTATTTCAGGTTCTAGAGTTTCAAAGACCTTCATTTCCCTCTGTTCTTCTAAGTGCTTTTAAAGTATTCCAGGATGAAAGATCTAATGAAAGCACAAGATGAGAAATACTATGGTAGAAGCTTGCTGTGGATAAATGGTACTGGAAAAAAAAAGCTGAAGCGGTTGTCTGTGTGTGATTATGTACTAGGTACAAAATAGTATGTACCAAAAGTCATGTAACATCTTGCAGTGCTAGTGAAGAATACTAGATCAGAGCCTTCAGAGGATTCAGTTTATGTTAGTGTCTGTACAAATATTTTCCATTTTCTATCTTGAAATGTGGATGAACTCATTATAGAATAAAATCCTATTTCTCCAACTGCAAAGATGACTAGTAAAGTTGGTGGGCTGGGGGTTTTTTGTGCATGTTTGTGTGAATTTTGACATTTGTCTGGTAAGAATTTGATGGCATTTATATAGGCTATTCTGAAACTGTCACAAAAGGAAATCTTTTTATCCTTTCTCTGCATTTTTCCTCGGCAAAAAAATGGAAAAAAAAAAGTGATTTAGGTGCAAATGGTATTTTTTTCCTGAAACTTGTTCTAGTGTGAGGGGAGGGAAGGGTTCAGTCCTCTGTTTTTCTTTTTGGTGAGTACTGTACTGGATGAGTAAGTGTTCATCATACAATACGTGGTAAAGGAGTATAGAGACATGTATAGTCTATGTGAATCTGCATCAACAAGCATCCCTTATGAATAAGTAGAAATAAGTCCTACTCAGATTTCAGCCCAGTGTGTGTGAGGGGAAAAAAAGAGCTACAAATACATTTTGGGAGCAAATTCCCCACTGGAATTAAGGAGACTTTTCATGGAAATTAACATCAAGCCAGAAGCTGTTCTACTTTACCCACTGGAGTTGTTCTTTTTAAGCATTCTTTCTTCTAAATGCTGCCTTTTCTGTTTATTTGGACCAGTTGTGTAGTTGTAGCTGATATTTTGCCTTTGCTTTGAATGGTTTCTAGGGTTTTTTGGATACCTACTTGGTAGTTCAAAGTCTACAGTGAAGTGATCTGGTTTCTTTTATTTTCTACTTCTAGTTCCAGTAAATTACTTAAACTTTTTCTTGCCTCCTTGTTCCCCCACATCATTGTAGCTCCTGCCTACACTGAAACCAAGAGGCTAATGCTTTGTTCTAGAGCTGTGATTCATACACAATTCACACACAATCTATTGGTTTAGCAACAAGTCCTCTTGTGCTTGCCCACATTATACCTCTCACCTCTGCACTACCGTGACCTCCTCCTGTTCTTGACACAGCCTCAAGGCCCCTGTCCCACTCATACATGACTTAATTGTCCTACCCTAGAGGAATTTATTTCACTGCGTTAGATGGGTCTTTCTCATACAGTTTCTCTACCATTTTTACTATTGCTTATCATGGTTCAGCTCAGTGAGACAATGCCAGGTTATCTGATACAGGTCTTTCTGGAAGCTGGGTGTGAAATGTTAGGTCAAGGGTGAAGGGTGCTATTTAATGTCCCACTGAGTCCTACTGGGAGCTGCTCTACAGAGCAGACATCTGGGTGCTGTAAGCACCAGCTGGGTACAGGTGTCCAGTAAACTTCCATGTGAATTGTGGAAGGAGTTAGAAAGCCAGCTGTCAGGTTGCTGTTCTTCCATCTGTAACCAAAGAGCCTGATGGGTGCTGAGGAAGGGAGTGAGCTTCATGTGTGTGTGTTAGATAATAGCAGGATGTTTGTGGTGTTCTCAGAATCAGCTTTCAGATGGGTCTGTCCTTCATATGAAACACTAAAACACAGTCCTTTTCTTCTGTCCTTGGGTAGCTTTTCTAGTATAAGTTAAAGATCTCCTAGTACTTTTGAAAACAGCAGAAAAATAACCCTTCATGTCCTAACAGGCCTAACTGGAGAAGAATGTGGGAATATAGGGAGCACAGCAGAAGCTGAGGCTTGGATCAGGATGAGGGAGACTGAACTTTTAGATTGGTTTGAAGACTCCTCGCAGACAGCAGTGGCTGCAGAGGAGGAGATGTTGTCCACCAGTATTGGCAGGACTTGAGCAGCTTATAGACAAGCAGAGAGGAGTGCTTTAGAGCTACCTCACTTGCAGTCTGCTAGGTCAGCTGCAGGAAGACTGAGGGAGTTTTAAGACAGTCCTGTGTAGGTGGTCAAGTGGATTACGTGAGGAAAGGGCAATATGACTGATATTCATTCTTACTGAATCTGTAAAGAAAAGAGCTGCAGTGAGGATTTCGTCAGAGGCAGTGAGAATAAACAGGTAAAAGCACAGAAGTATTGATAGATGAGACCACTTTGTTGTTGGAGGAGGCAGGGAGTTTCCTGGTGGTAGAGGAGTAAACTGGACAAGAGGGATACAAGCAAGATGGAAGTCTTAGAAGTTTTGTAAGGATCATTCTCTTGATAATAGGTAGATAGGTAAAGCAGAAGACTAGAAGCCAGCACTCTTCATGAGGGCTGCAAACTTCTGCCTTTGAAAATAATTTTGCATCATTTGCATGTATAACTGCATTATTATGTATACGTTCTTCTACGGGATGCTTCCATTTACTTTTCCTTACAATGGAAGATGCTTCCACACTATCCAGAACCCATTTCCTACTACTGTCTCCATAAACTTGCCTGAGACTTAAGAAACAAATTTAGGTGATTTGTATAGATTTATACTAGATCTTTTCTTTTTCTTTTTGATTCTTTTGATTTTTATACCATTTTAAGAAAAAAAAACCTTGATGGAGTCCCGGAACACGTACAAATTTTATATTCACAGCTTCTCATCAATTCCTGCTGAGCTTTCCTCACTTATTAACTGTAATTACTTGAATTAAGGATAAAAAAAAGTGTTAGCCAGTGTACTTCAACAGTGTAAAGCTTGGATTGTATTAAATGTGCAACTCAAGATGATGAAAATTCTAATGGATGCAGAATAGTTGCTTTATTAGACCTGTTTTTGGAAGCAGCTGGTTTTGTAAGAAATATATAGAGTTAGGAAGTGACCAAATAAAATTTATTGGATGCATTTCTTTCCATGTTTGTTATCAGTATTTTAAAAAAGTCTTTTCCTCCTTAGATGTCAAGAATAAATTTTCTTCATAAACTTCTTGACCTGTGAAACTTAACTGCGTTTTCTGTATATCTAACACCAGCTCTAAGGATAAAAGTTCTGAAATGAGATTTGGTAGACAGTGTTAGTACTGACATGTAAGACAGTGAAAACTTTTTGGCTAACTTCACTGGCTCTGCAAAACCACTTGTCATAAAAATTTCTTTCTCTAAGGAAAACTATGCTCAGATACTTCCCATTTACAACAGGAAGTAACTTCTGCTTTTACGTACTGACTTTTCTAAGCCAAAAGGATGTTATCTCCTAAATCATTTCTCTTAGAAGAATTCCTTTTTAATGAAGATGAGCAAGAGAGAAAAATAAGTCCATTGTTGTCCATCCACAAAGTGAAGTGATGTAATCCTGTGAAATAGAAAACAGCCATGCAATGGTATTTCTCTGCTTTTCATCAGTAGTTGTGTTTATAATACCTATTTTTGATTTTTTTTCCTTGTTTCCTCTGAAGTTTAAGAAAATGTTCTTGGCATTATACCTTGCTTTTAATAGAACAAGATAAATGGCTAATAATTCTAGAATCTTAAAAATATGTTTTGCATTTTCCTTAAAAAGAATATATATTGCAGGTGATTCTGAGTGCCTTTAGCACTCCTTGATTCCAGAGGTTTAGTGAGCTTAATTAACCACTGGCACAGCCTCAGGCCCTTAGGTATCCCCAAGAAATGCACAAATCCAGAATTGCCAGCTAGTGCTGACACGGTATTGAATAGCCTTGTTCTGTCGCACTGCGACTTCTAGTCCCAGACATGAACAGGAAGTGGCAAAGGTGCAAATATATAGTCAATTATATCAAGCGATGCTTTTTATTATTGAGAATTTATTTGATCCCAACCAAGCTCTTTTGCATTTTAGAGGATTTGCAGTCATCTTTTAATCTGTGTTTTTTAATACTGCCCTCCCTCCCCCTGTCCCAGTTGTTCTTTTGTAAATTGGACTGCATTTTAAGTCCAGGACATAATTTTACCTCATTATTTTGAGCTTTTTGGCAAGCCATGAACTTTTAAAAGACAAGCATATGGCAAGTTGGGCTACTGCAGAATTAAGCTGCAAAGAAGTTAAGATTTTTGAAAATATAAAGTTTTGTAAATGCAGTAGAATGTGTTGGATGAGAGCTGTTGGGTCTTTTTAATGGATCTCAGAAGACTACCTCTGCCTTTTCATGACCTGTTAATGTTTTCTTCTAACTGTCAAGTCTGTACGGAGCCCTGTTAGTTTTCCTGAATAACTCAACATACAGCTGAAGACTGGAGGTCTTGTAACATTTGCTTCTGTTTCGGAAATGTGGGACTTTTGTCAGTACCAGGTAACTATTCCTGTGCCTCAAGCTGGGTTAAAACTTACTGTCATAATTCCATTTTCCAAGTCTCAGATGTTCTGTACTGTTTCCACCTTCTTTGTGATCGGCTAGTCTTACAAGTGATGTAGGTTGTGACCTCTCATATCTTCCCCCCCTCCCAAAGTACAGTTTCATTTTACATGACAAATGTGACAAATGCCACTCTGATAATAACAGGCTTTGTTGAGTCTGGAGTAGTTGCTGCCTTCAGCTGGCCCTGAAATAATTGAGCATTGCTTCCTCCTAAACACTAAGCAAGTGTGATTTTAGGGGTCCACCAACCATTATAAGAAATCGGAAGAGAAGATGCTGCCTAACTAATTCAAAACAAAAAATCTGAAGCATTTGTTCAGCAGCTGTCTAAGATGTGTGGTCTCTTACAGGAACACCATCATGCTTTAGAAACTCAGACCTAGCTAATTTTTTTTTCCTCATCTCTTTGTAGCAACTGTGTATTTCTGGCTTCTCTTTCAAGAACAAAAAACTGATTTGGTGATCTCTTTGGAAAAAAAGCCAGTATCTGTGCTTCTGGAGGCAGTGGTACAATAACAAATATGCATTCAGGCTATCTGCTTGCTGTGTGCAGTGTAGTCAGAACAAGGTTAACCCTGTACTTCTACAATGTAAAGAATGAGAACCTGGCATACTCTTTGTTTTTTTCAGTGGAGGACATTTATTATCCACTTTACAGTTTCAAGTTATCTACGGCTTTCTGTAACTTAAAAATAAAAGACTTCTTGAGTCTCCTCCCTTTCAACATTAATTAAAATATTCCTCTAATTCCCCCTCTCTCTGAAATAACCCCTGTATTTTGCAGGTGATTTCCTAACTAAAACTTCCCTGAATTCCTCATTTCAGAGAATTGCTTTCCATTCTTCCTAGACAGCTTGCAAAGTTGGCAATAGATATCTATAAAGGGCAAAATACATACTGCCATTGTGTATTTGGGGGAAATCCTGGTTTTCCTGTTCACATTTTAATATTAATGAAATAATCAAAGTGCCATTGTTAAGTAGGCAAGATGTTAAAGGGAAGTTGTTCAAGGTTCGCAGCAATTTTTTCTGCAGCTGTTGAAGGCTAAAATCGGAAAACATTAAAGGAGTACGTACCTGCCCATCTGGCATTCTGGAAGATAGTTCATGTCAGACATAGAAGGATTTCATGAGGAGGTTACTGTTGTGACTGACAAAGGGAACTGTGTCGGCATAATAGACTTCATTGAGCAATTTGACTTAGCAGTGTATTAGTCTGATTTAAAATCAGAAGGGATAGTGCAAAGCGATAGAGAATTGCTATTCCCACTGATGTGGCATGTGTGAGACTAGTACTGCAGTGTTACTATGCCCGGATGCTGCATCTGTGCTTTAGAAAAGTTGTACATGATCTGAAGGCTTAACAAAAGTTTGCAAATTATTTGTCTTCTAGTTCAGCAGTCTGTTTTGCTTAATGATGATAAAGTTTAAGACAACGTTTTTTACAGGGGACTATAGGAAAAGGAGGGGGTTTTTTGGATAGGAAAAGTTCGTCATCTAGCAGATAATACTATGCCAACATGTAATGTCCAAAACAAGACAAATTCAGAATAGAAGGAAGACGTGTATTTTTGATGAAGTATTCAACTGTTGGAATCAGGGTGGCTATTGCAGAATGTGTCCTCACAGCACTGTTTATTTCAAGAGTGGATGTTTCCAAAAGGTTTGCAGCCTCCAGAATTTTGCACTAGATATAGGAGCTGCTTGTTGAACTTTACCTGTGTTGTACAGGCAGTGACATACAATGGTTTCTTTCATCCTTAAAAAATGCTTGGCTCCTGAACTCTTTATGAAATACGGTAACTAGAAGTTTAGTTAGACTTCTTGATCTTGTAAGACCTTCCTTTCCTCCTCTCCCCTCCAAGCTTTTTAAGCTCCGCTATAGAGGACTGGCATTCTACCAAATACACATGCCTGCTTCTTCAGTGTCTAATGTTTCTGTTTAGGAAGAGAATGGAGACTATACTTATGTAGAAAGACTAAGAATCCCACTTGATCATGGGACTCTGCTGGTAATGGAAGGAGCTACCCAGGAGGATTGGCAGGTAAGAACTCTGTGACACCATTTACGTCCTTTACTTACAATGCCATTTTCTAAATATGCACAAGGCACTCCTATAAAGGTATGGGACGTTCTGCTTCCAATGACACAATTGTTTCCCAGCATGTTAATATTGCTTTCTGCCTCAGAATTTCAAAGCACCCACAGAAACAATGGGTTTTCTTTCAACTGCTAAGTGATGGTATTGGCATCATCTCAGATGCTCGAGCGTTGAAGTTCAGCAATGAAGGTTGCAGCCTGCAGCTGAAAGAACAAAATCAATTTAGGAACTTGGAATATAAAAAAGTTGCAACTTAATTTAACAAGTCTGCAGTAATCTACAAAGACCTTTTGTTCTCAGTGGCCCTGAGCAGTCAGGACATGAATTTATTGCCTTAGCTGAATGTTTAGAAATGTTAACAAAAAGGCATCACAGGAAATGAATTCCTTTTTTACATCATTCAATTACCTGTATTTTAAATACACAAGCTCATGCCTTTGGGTTCTTTTTTTTTCCCTAATGCCACTTACAGCATCGAGTGCCTAAGGAATATCATTCTAGAGATGCACGGATAAACTTGACCTTTAGGATCATTTATCCAGAACCTGATGGAGTTTGGAAGTGAAGAGGCACTTTGAGGGTTATTGGATATAAACCCACAGCAGATCCAGAGCTTCAGTTTGCTACAGATATAAAGGAAGCCTTAAAGGAGCAGAGTTCTGTGAAATGTCTGGTGGGGAAAAGAATTGATGTTACGAAGATCTTTGACAATCAGAAGCTCCCTGTGTTATGTGGACAGTGCTGTTTTGTTTTCAGAAATTATATGCTATTGGATGATACTAAATCACAGGCTTTAAGTCTGTGAAAAAAACAATGGTTGTTCTTAAAAGAACACAAAGCACATGAAGGATCCAAGAGGTACTGACTGGAGCAGAAAGATTTGGTGAGCAGGTATTTTGCACCTTCTCTTGTCTCCCCTTTCCCCTCAAGTAGTGATCTGTGTTCTAAGTAACAACAAGACAGGATTCTTTTATGTAAAGCCAGCTGTATGTGTGCTGTGTGCACAGAAATGAGAAAGCTGCACTTCATGACAATCTCTTGAGTATTACTCACTTCACCAAGGGGTAGCACGTTGCTTTTCATTTGTAGGTTGCAAAGTCTTTTCCAGTGAAGCAATCAGTTTCATTATTTGTATAACTACTTGAATTATACTAGTGTCTGGTAGAACAGAGGTTCAAGGCTCCCTTCTGCTGTGCACTGTGTGGTCAGACTTTATCCTGTTTATCCATGTAGACAAGACAGACAAAGGCAAGCAGCAGAGACACCTTAGCCACAAGCCTTATCAGCCAGGTCAAAGCTGCCCATTGCTTGAGTATTAATAGTCTTCCATACCTGCTGGCTGAAAACTGTAGCCTCTGTATCATAGGCAGGAAAAGAGAAACATTACTTTCAGAATTTGCTAATTAATTTTTAGTTTCTTTTTTTGTGTTTCTTTTTAGCACGGCTAAATTGTGGCTTCCAGTGATTTCAGGAGGGGCAGGAAATGTCAGTATCTCTAAAATAATCAGGCTTATGCTGCCAAATTTGATACCCAGAAGAACTGGTCCAATGATGTTGACCCAAATTATTATAATGACACTGTAAGTCAGTTGCAAAGCTGCACTAAGTAGAGTGTGGTAGCACCAGATACAGCACTGGCTCTGGTGCTACTGCTCCTAGGTCAATGCATATTGCATTAAAGAATATTACTTGCAGGGTTATCTCTTGAACCTCTGCTGTTACAGAGGGGCAGTCAGCAACTCAGACCTGATTCTAGGCTGACTTTCTGGAATTCTTCAAGTTTGCCTGTCCTAGGTCCGTCTCAGCTATTGGTAGGAACCAGCTTGCTGATGACTGCTGTCTGGATGTTAAGTCAGGTATGCTGCCTATGGGGTTAAGTTCTCACTGCAACTAAATGGCATCCACTGTACTGGATCAAAACGTAGGTTTGGAATGTCTTCACTTTCTGCCTGAACTAGGATCTAAGCAAGGGTAAATACTCTGCCTTGTAACACGTTAATGTTGTTAAGCAAGCTAGTGTCCCTCTTCAGTGCAAGAGTAAGTCGGTGTTTAGAAAATGTCTCTCTCGTCTTAGCCAGCATTTGCTGTAGTTTAAAATTTCTATTTGATGAATGCTGTCAAGTTAATAATACTCAATTATGCCTATTTTTTAATGCTATTGATGACCTAAAGGACAGACTGTTGAGCCATTTCAATCCCCATGCTGTGAAATTGGGCAGAATAATTTTCTTTGTGTATCAAACAACTCTAGAAGCAGTTTCTCTACCTAAAGCACCATACAGCTTTTGAAATAGTTTATTCTTCTAAAATGAATAAACGTTATTAGAAAACTACTTTGTTATCTAGTAATGTCTTCATTTTCATCCCAGTTTGCATGGAAACGTGTTTTTGGAGTATATTTAATGTTAATTCCTTGCGTTTGAATCTAAGATTTGGGGTCTGTGATGTATCTCCTGAGAACTAGTGTCGAAGGAGGCAGATGCTAACTTTCATGTTTACTTTCTTTGGGTAACTGGGGCTTTGTGCACACCCCTGTATGCATGCCCAGGTTTGGCAGTCATGACAGAGTGGTTTTCCTAATGAAGGAGCAGTGCTAATTTTTCCAGTTATTCTGACAAGGCAACAGTTTAGCTTTATCGGGTCGTACAACCTACATTTATTTACACTGTGTTAAGAACAGTCATGCTGCAAAAGAGAGTAGGAAATGGGGATTAGAGGGAAACTTCTAAACTCTCAAACCTCAGTCTGTGGAAATTGCAACTCATTTGAATTCAGTGAAGCTGTGGCATGTAACTGATGATAGGGCCCTAGAGATGGATACTGTTGCGGAAGAACAGTTTTTGACTTACTTCCTTGGTTTCAATTTATAATGTTAGCAAATTGTGTTTTAGTTTCTTTAATTGCTTTGATCTGGGAGAAGACTGAGGTTTCCTCCCCAGCAATAAAATGATTTATAAGAGAAATGCTGCATCCCATGGAGCTCTCTTGGGGAGATACCCTTTTGTTGCTGGTGTCTACTATGTTCTGCTTGTTCTCATGTGTCGACTGTACTCCTGCATATATCTAAATCTGGTGGACATGGAGAGAAGGCATGTGGCATCGTTCCTCCCCCAGTCCTGAGTGCCCTGGCTGCAAGGGGAACAGTTGGCATGGAGGTCAAATTTCTTTGTCAGCTGGGAACTTGTGGGTCCTTCCTTCCTCCAGCCACCTCCTCCCAAAAAAATCACCTAGCCAGGTGGCAGCGGATTGCAACCTCCTGCCTGCCAGGACAGCAGGAAATGGCTTAGAGTGGAGGAGATTCCAGCCCACATCTCCTCAGAAGAGCTTTCTGCAGGGACATTCTTCCTGTAGGTAGAAATTTGTTCCTGAATGCTGCAACCACTCTTAGGGTTCTCAAGATACATCTGCGCAAAAGTGAGATTTAAGAAGTCTTGAGCCTGGTGTTGTTCTTGTGGCACCTAAAGATTTTTTCATTAGAGACCAGGGCAACTTGAAAATTTTTTAGTGCTAATATTCAGCTGTTTCTGGTGTTGGAGTCAAGTGCAGAGGGTATCATATTTAGAATGGAAAAAAGATAGTTAGGTTCCATTCTTTAACTTAAAGATAGCTGGAGGAACCTTTCTCCTAGTTGTATGGATTTGAAAATAATATTTCTAAAAATGCTACCCAAAAGATTTTTTTCCCAGTTATAAAGCTTTGTTCCTTCTCAGGTCTGTTTTGACAGTACAATATTCCCAGCCAAAAGCCTTTTGAAAAAAGGTTTAAACTCAGAATTCACGACATTGAAGTAAAATACATTGTTTCTCTGAAACCAAAGGTTTATACATACACAAAGGGTTTGAGGCAAGGGGCAGGTTGCCTGGGGGTTTTGTCTTTGCTGTTATCACCAGACTCGCCAACCTAAGCATGGAGTAGTCCATCCGTATGAGGTAGTGGAGCAGATGCTAAGAGCTGCTTTGCGCACAGAGCACTTCTGAATTTTATTTTCCATATTCCATGTATTCTCCCTGTGTCTCCAAACTGCCTCTTGTATCCTTTTCCTTTCCCCCTCTCACTCCCATTGTCATTTGTTCATATTTATCTCTAGTTACCTCTCATACGCTCCCTGCTGCAGTGTGACAATATTTTTTTTAACATAGAAGACATAAACTGTAGGTTTACTTTTTTCCTGTTTCTTCATTCTGAAATACTATTTTTCATCAGAGTATTTGTGTCTCTTCCAGGAAAAGCTGAAAAACTGCATTCCTCAAAACAGTTCATTGTCTGTGGCTTTCAAACAGGTTGAGTCTACTAGTTACCCCAGCTAAGATTCACTTTTCCAAAATAGCCGTCACCTTTTCCAAAATATAATGACCCTCAGGCTTGATGATAAGCAGCAGATGAATGGAAGCTGTCTTAGGTAAGGATGGATGGTGGCCTGCCACCCTGAGGGAACACGCAGGGTGCAGCTGTTCTGAAAAAGGAGCGACTCGTTCCATCAACAATATGTAACCATAAGTTTATTTAACACCTATATAAATAATAAGATTATTAATTAACCATACTGGTGTCAGGAACTGCTCTGTTTCCATGCTACTTGCAATAATAATTTAATCCAAAATACTTGAATATTTAAGTACAAACTCTTGATGAGATTAGAGTATGTCTGGTTGAATACTACACTGTTGGGACACACCAGGCTGATCTGAGCACATGCCATTTAAAACAAATAGCAAAGTTCCGTCACTTTTCTGCTATATTTCTTTCTTTTTTTGGGGGTGAGGTGGGAACCTCTTCAGGGCTTTCAGTTTTGGTTAGCTTTAAAGCTGTAGATAATTTTATTCATCCTGTGTCAGATTAATTCTAGCTGTACGTTTTCCACTTGTCATGACTGATGGGCTTAGTATAGCTACATATAGTAATTTATAGCTACAATAGTAATGCAGAAGGAGATGGGGTGCCAGGAAGGGGTTAAGAAACCAGAATTTTTGTACCATAGTATTGGCAAAGTACAGAAGACTCTTCTCCTGGGGTTTGGGTTAGAAGAAGTATGATGGGTGCTGCAAATCCGTAATGCCTCCTCCTCAAGTGCTGCTACTATTGACTTAGCTAAAAAGCATTTAACGCCCACTTTGCCTTTTCCGGTCGCTTTTCAGAGCGGATATGAAATCTGCCTCACTATGTTTTGTTTTCAAAATGCTTCTTTTCCATCCTTGAGGTTTCCATAGCAACCTGGGCCATTTGTTTAAATTGGAGCTCACTGGCCTGCCCTCCCTTGCACCTAACTTCTGCTGAGATCTTGCAGGTATCATCTCCTCTTGAGGGTGACTTGTAAGGGTTATAGAGGGGCTCAGCAGCAGTTGGCTGTAAGAGTGCTGGTCCTTCCCAGAGGGCCCACTCGGCAAGATGACAGATGTGTGTTTTCTCCCTGTTGCCCTGTTTCATTTACCTCATTCTTCTGTGTAATGTTTGATACAGCTTTGTGGAGTTATTACAAGCTCCCTTGAAGAAGAGGTTAGCTGGCAGTTCTTTGGCTGCTCACTCTGGGAAGTGTGTCTCGGCAGAGCTAGGAGGCCTTGTTTTAAGTAAAGAAAGTGGGGACCATGTTGAAGAACTTTAATCAGAATAAGAAGCAAGGAGGTCTATCGCATGGCCTCCATCATTTGGTTTAGACTCCCCAGTGTTCTGATCACTCAGGAGGTTTTGCTGGCTGAGCCAGACTTAGAGCAGAGCCTTCACATCACAGGGGATCATCCAGACTGACGGTGCTCACTGGATCCAGAATGATGCTCAGCCAGAAGTTGTTTCTGCCTATAGCTGCATGTGCAGCTGCTTTGCTGTTCACGTGAGGGTGGTGTTTACTCTCTCTCTAGTTCCATGGTGGAGATACCACATAGACCCCACACTGAAGAGTGGGTACACATTACAGCTGATCTCTGAGTTACCTTTGCCAGTCCTCTGCCCCAGGTGTGTGTTTCCAGTGATGCCTTTGCACCAGGGCAGGCTGTCATGCAACCCTGCAGTGGCTGACCCAGGGAGGTAAGCTAGCTGACCATGATCCCTTAAAGCAGCAAAGAGCAGAAAACAGGCCACTTGGCAGAAGCCATAGGCTAGAAAGAGCCCCAGTGTTGCATGGATGGGGGAGTCATAGCTGTGACTCGTTGCTGGCCATTGGGTCCTCGTTGTCATGAGGGAGGACTTCTTGCCCTGAAGAGTTTATGATTCAGAGGACAGAAGATGAAGCAGGAGCGAACAGAGGCATGACTTGCCAGAGGGCGTACTGGCCTAGACATACAACCTGCAATCCCAGTTCAGTGCATGATTTCTTAGGCTGCAGAGCTTACACAGTTCCCAGTTTCCCCCCTTCCCTCCATTCTGCTTTCTGGAGGCTGATCTGTGCCAGGTTTCTGCGCTGTGCCTGGGAGGAGACGGCCTACCTGACCAGCATGGCGTGCCTTTAGCTTGAAATAGCTGGGGTGGGGGGGATGGGAGGAGGCTAGGAAAGGAGGCGGGCCACAAGATGCATGCTCCTTGATTATTTGGGAAAAGCAAGTGGGAGTGACGGAAGAGGGATTTAAAATTGCCTGGTGGTGGTGTTTTCTGTCAGGAAGCAGTGGGTAGCTGCAGGCTCCCTGGGTTCAGGGCCAGGATGCAGCAGCGGTACCCACCTGCCCAGCCCAGCACAGGGGAGGGGAGGTGGTGGGCATGTCAGTAGGAAAGTTTTTGTGCGTAAGGCAACATTTGCCAATATCTGTGCTTCCCCAGCAGCGATGAAGCCTTCACAGTTTGCACCAGAGAAGAGATTCATTTCCCAGGACAGGCTGACAAGCCAGCATGAAGAAATCCTCCCAGGCCTTAGGGCAAGGAAAGCAATTGAGTGAGGCACTATGTACCGGACACAAGACACAGCATCTTGGTGCTGCAGCAGATAGAATAAAACAGCCTGAGTGTTGGCTGTTTCTCTGTGACTGCTCTGTATTTTGCACTGGTCCGCCTTTCCTTTTGTCGCCTCATCAGTTAACTCCCGACTTCACTTCCATTGCAGAGACCAAAGTGGCTCAATTTTATCTTAGAAAAGCTTCTTCCTGGTGTTACAAAGATCATTCTTCAGCTTTGGGTGCTACGGGCTTTCATCTGACAGGGAAGGGGTTATGCTTTTTTTTCTTTCTGCTTGCCAGCACTAGCACTACATTGGATCCCCTCTTCAAGGCAGGGCTTTGGTCGCTGGAACCACTGTCACTCACCTATTTATTGATGTAGTAATTTTTGTCTAAAGACCCTGAAAAGGTTTAGAGACAGAGTGAAAAATAGTCTGCAGAATTTGGTTACTTGAAGTCTGATAGTTCACTGTCAAGAAACTTCTGTTTTAATCTCTAGACTGCAGTTTATTTCTTTCTTGATTACTTACAAATAGGCTTAAAAAGAGGGGAAAAAAGGACATTTATTCTGCTGAAATACTTGGATGCTCTGCAGTGTTTTTAGCTGCAGAAGAAAGTGGAAGATGAAATCCTTCAGAAATGCTAAGATCCTGTTCGTTGCACTGACTTAAGATTTTTTTAATCTTGACCCACATAAGAAAGGCCAATTTCTTCAGCTTTTGCAAAAATCAGCAGTTGGGTACTTTTTAAGTGATTTTGCGGGGGGAAAAACATTTTTTAAGCTTCTCAACCTGAAACGGGACGTATTTTATTAATTGCAAAAGGTATTATTGAAATACAGATCCTAATTTCTGCACTGCGTCATTGATAGGGTCACAGTAACAACTAGACATACAAATAGTACCTCAACAGTTAAATTGTAGAAGATTAGAGGTTAATTTTGCTCCAGGTGGCAGCAACTTGTACCAGCAGGAATGCTGAAAGCAATCAGTCTCTAAATTTGTTAAAAGTACGGTTTCATTCTTTAAACAGCTGAGTTTTCTGCAATCACTGGTCTCCAGTTGTCTAAACCACACTCTTATCTCGTTTCCCTGTAGCACCATGTCCCAATACGTCAGTAACAGCGCTGGGAAAAGCTGCCATCCCTTCTGACGCCCGCCAGGCCAAACAAGGGAAATTTAATGTAGCAGTTTCCATCAGGGAACATTTTGCAGCTCTCTGAAAACAAAGACTTTTGTTACTACAATTATTGTTAGTGGTGCGATGACAGCCAAATGCTGTTATCCTGCGACGTGCTACTGAAACACTGACTTCTCACTTCAGCTGTCACTTTACAATTAAAACAACTCAATACAGAGAATGAAATAATATATTACTGTGAGGAGCATTAATACATTCAAACATTTTAGTCAGTATGTTGTCTTAGTGCCTACGTTGTCCTAGTGGCAGTGGGCAGAAGCTTTATGGGATTTATTGCAGCTCATAAAAAGTCAGGCAAGACTGCAAATAAGGTACTTGAGGAGGTAGGAGCTTTGAATACCTATACTTTCTGTTAACCGTGTTGTATCAGGAGCTTCTCACAAGCATTATGGAGTGTTTGTCGTGACTGACAGTCATGCCGTGGGTACATCCTTGCCTTGCAGTGCTGGCTGCTGCACTTGAGGGAAATGGACCCGCTCCCAGATCTTAAAACAGGCTGGCAGGGAAAAGTGAGGTTTGAAGAGGGCTAAATGCCATGCACCCTGCAGGCAGTGTGCCGTACGGCCCCCTGCTGGGTTTGCCATCCTAGTCTTTGACCCCAGACTCTGCCCCTTGCTCTTGTTACTCCAGTCTTGGTTCTGCCTTTGACCAGCCTGCATGGCCCTGCTGTTCCTCCTGCTCCCTCCTGTCTTGACCTTCACTGCACTCCTGCCTTTGGCTGACTCCTCTGCTTCAGGGGGTTCCTCATTTCAACTCATCCTTCCTACCAAACCTGACTTTGATCTTTATGGTCTTCATTTTGAAGTGGCCCAAGCCTGACCTGACTGCCCTTGGCCAAGTTACAACAGCACTCCTCTCACATGCCTCACTGGGAAGCTGAAGCGTGGGTTTCAATGTCTTACATCGCAGTAAAAACCCATGGCAGGCTTACATCTCCATTGTCCTAGGCCTGTGACCACGCCTCTGAAATGATTCAGCATTGCATCAATTTACATTTTATGAATATACATATAGATTATATAGTTATACTTAATGGAATTAACAATGCTCAGACTTTGTATGGCTAATGCTGCGTAGTGGAACACCTTCTCTTCCAGGTCAGCTCCCAGCTAGAGAGAGGTGCCAGTGGGGATGGTGACCACCACCCTGCCCGGTGCTGGTAAGCATTCCTGGGCTGGTGGGCTTGGGTGCATGTGAGTGTTGCTAAAACCGTAGTGGCTGTGACTGAGGAACAGGGAGCAGGAGATGCAGCTGGAGGACAGGGAAGAGGAGGAGCCAGGTTTCAGGGACAGACTAAGGAAGGGAGGATCATGCTGTGAAGCTATCTGGAAAAAGAAAAAGTTGGAGTTGCCAACTTAGCTGAATTCAATTTTTAAACAGACTTATTACTTTAGGTTGTCTTAGAAGGCAATGCTTTAGATAAAATGGCCAAGTCTCTATAAAAATGAGACAAACCTCTTAAAAAGTATTCTGTCTAGAGAAGTATCTCAGGAACCTCGATACGTGGCAAGGTGGCACCATTTTTGTGGCAGATCACCTGGGGAGATGTAAAAATCCTTCCATACACCTATAATTCATGCATCAAACATCCAGTTCAAAGCATGCTTCAGAGAACTTGCCCATCCTAGCAACTCCCTGGTATGTCAGTAAGACCTTCCTCATGGAAAGGGCTCGTAGAAATAATTTTTCATAAGCTGCCTGCAAACACCCCCGAGGGACCCGAGCCTTCTGGTGCTGTGCACTGGTGCCTTGCTGAACTACCTGCTCTCCAAGATATGGTGAGTGCTGTAGGGGAGTTTCCTCACACCTTATTGCCTAAGGCTTCTGCCTTGTCTCACATTGCTGAGGACAAAATCGTGGTGCTCAGAGTGTAGGAGAGCCCCAGCCCACAGGAGGCTGGAGTCAGGGTGCACTGCAGAACAAGCCCAATCTTCCCTTGCCTATGGAGGTTTCCAATCCTGCAGCTAAATCCCTGCAGAGAACTGCCTGCTGCAGAGGGGAAAAGTGCTTATGCCTCACCTGTGCTGCCAGATGCAGGGCTCCACATGGCTACCACCGAGTGCTGCCAGGTAGGATGCCCCTCGTCGTGGCCCAAGGAACGTGAGGCATCTGTCTTTAGGAAAATATTTCAAGAGCCACATCAAGCATTTACAATGCTGGCTGTGTGTTGCTCTGTTGGCTGCCTGACTGTGAGCATGCGGGTGTGTGATCCCTACTGTAGGATTACCCTCAGGCAGTCAGCTGCTGGGGGTGGCTTTGCTTTTATTTATGTTTGTTAAAAGGAAAAAAGTGTTAAAAGGCTGTTAAAGTCCCAGCTGGAAACACTGGAAAGAAAGACAAAGGATATCCAACCAAATGCATAAGGAAAGGGATAAGGCAACCTGAAGTGTGTAGCCCTTGCAAGTAATTAGTCAAACAATTCCCTGGTGTAAATGCATTCACGTGTGCTTGAGAGAGGTTTGGCTGCTGAGTTAAACTGTGCTTGGCGGTGCTGCTGTTTTGTTACGAGAGTTAGAAAGTAGCAATGGCTTGCTTTCTTCCAGGCAGCAGAGCCAGAGTGGGTTTCCATTGGGCCTCGCTGAGTAACTTCTGTTCCTGTCAGAAAGGTACAATTTCAAGTTCAAATCAAATGTGTGTGTGCACGCAGAGAAAAAGATGAGCTTACCTTCTGCTTTCAGAAGTAACTTGCGTTGAGTGCCTCTTTATTTTGTCCTTTCCTATTTGTAATATGGTGTTCGTTAGCTTGCATTTAGCCAAATGTTATTATTTTTTTTTAAATGGTTGTTTCAGGATGTGAACTATACTGGAGAAGGAACTGCAACTCCTTCCCACTTCTGATGGAAATTAATTAATGGAGTAGAATGCTGAGGAGATGATGTGCATGACAAGGCGCTGTGTTGTGGCTGACAGAGTACAAAGTGTTACTGGAAGCCTGGCAGGACAGCAAGAGGCAGGTTTTACTCTCGAGTATGTTTTGAGAGGAGATTTAAAACCCACCTGCTGGGGATGGGCTGAAGGCATCCCGCTGGGAAGCAGCTTATCCCACTGACTTGCAGGGAGGCCCTGTCAACTCTGATGACAGGGTTACAGCGCTGCTCCATTTTTGGGGCACAAACCACGGTGTTCAGCATATCCGCACTGGCATCGCCTCACTACAGGTGGTTTCTGTGGAAGCCCTGGCCTTTGAGAAGTTTCTTTTTCTTCAGAAAGGGGTGGATTTCTCTCTCTCTCTTCTCACTCTTTCCCTTCCCTTCAGTGGCATTCAGTCTGATAGCCAGCAAGAGGAATAATAATTAATAGGCTATGCATGTATTTCCTATAATTGCATTGTAAAATGAGTGACCTGATGACATAAACTAATTGCTGTGGTGCTGTTTCAGCAGCGTTAGCTGTTTCTCCTCGTGTGAAACTGGCATTTTAACTCTCCAAGGCCCCACAGCTGTTGAGTGGATATTTTATGTAAAATATGCAGCATTTGAAACATTCCCAGCCCCAGGTAAAGGTCCCCCCCAGCCCCTGGGCAGTGCCCTGGTGTACAATGTGACTTCAGCCCTGTACTATGCAGGAAAGAAATCCGCTCTGATGATCCACATGGCAGAGAGTTTGTGTAATCTATACCATGAGGTCACATTTCAGTATCGGGAGCAACCGAGATTAAAGTCATGATTTAAACCACTGGAGTAAATATAGTTTTTACATTAGCGCATTGCAGACCTAACTTGGGGGATTATGTCACAGGATATTTTTTCTGAATTGTCTCAAATAAAATCTTAAGGCCTCCCAGTTATTACCATGGTGATGATGTTCCAACTCAGCGTTGCAACTTCCCAGAGCATTTTGTAATCAGAACAGGGAGGGAATGAAATGTTCGCTCTACCTGAAGCAAAACCAGTTTGCCCTCATACTGAACTTTCTGTATGAAACCAGATGGGCAGTTTGGACTGGGGATGCGTGTGTTGAATTTCAGATACCAAGTCAACCGGCCTTTCTTTTTGCAGGGCCTTGGATCCTCTTATGTTAGGCTGTTGCTAGAGCAGATTAAATTTACCTTGCTTCATATGAATGTGAGATGCTTTTCTCCACTGCCAGAACAAGGCTCCTATGCCAACCCACAGCTTGTGTCTGCAGGACAGACAAGCTCAGCCCCAGGAGTCCAAACTGTTCTGCAGACTCGTCCTCATGGAGGGCTGTGCTGAGGAGACACAGTTTGGCCCTCACCCTGCTGCAGGACCAAGTTGTCGGGAATAAAAACTGTCGTAAAATGGGGCTCGGGGAGAGGGAATCGCTGTACTGGAGGTAAGAGCTTTACAGGCTAAAGTCAACAGTAAAAAACACAGCCTTCTCCAAGGTGGAATGATTCAATTTGACCAAACAGAAAATTGTTCCCTTATTAAGCTAATTTTATCTCCCCCAAAAAAGTCTTCAAACTGTACCTGGCCCTAAAGCTGCCTTGGGGACCCAAGGAGCTAAGAGATTGCAGCCAGGTGCTTCCTAAAGCTGAGACTCTTCATGTTTCTTTTATGCCGCAAGAGGCAAAGCAGCCAGACTTCTGGAAATGCACTACCAAGTGCCTCTGGTCCCCTATCTCCCAAAGCTGTACTGATTTTATCCCATTTGAGACAGGGCTGTAATTAGAACGGTTTGTTTCCAGTGCAGATCCTGAAACATTGCCACTGCTAAGGCAGTGTGAAAGGAGGAGAGACCAGTCCTGACTCTTACCCAGAGACAAAGTTGAGACTTTCTCATGGTGAGCTCATAAAAATAAGTGCCTTTTGGCATGCTGGACTATGGCACAGGATGTGTGTGCTATATGTTAAAGCTTCTGTTTTTTCTCACAGCACTCGTCTACCTCTGTACAAAGAATATGTTTTGTAGCGAAGTGCAACAAACTCAAGCTAGCTGCAGATGTGCTAGCTTGGGCATAGAACCCAGGGCTGCTGGGGTAAGCACACACCTCTCTGTGGGCTAATTCACCGGCTGATGCTGGAGTTGGCCCAGGTAGCACTATGCTGCACTGCGGTGGGTGCGTGCCGAGCACAGGGGTACTTACTTCTGCACAAACCCTGGGGCCTTGAGTGCCCTGTCCCCATCCCCTTGCTGGCACAGACCAGGATTCCCAATGCCATTGCTAAGCCTCTGCTTCCCTCCTGGTTCCTAATCAAGCTTCAAAAATAACCTCTTGAGTGGGTGAAGCTATACCAGAGAATGTCTTTATGGGAATAGTCTAACATTAGCCCTGAAGAGGGGACAGACTCACCCTTTCAGGCTCTTCCTCCCTCATGCTTTTCTACTCTGCTTCCTTCTAGCTCCTTTCCTATTCCTGTTATACATTTTTCTTATGCTGTTGGGTTTTTCCGCCACTGAGACTCCTTAGCGCACACAGCTTTAAAGCATGGTCCCAGCCGTTACTAATCTGCAAGCTTTTGTTTCAGCTCAGTAATACTTGTATGCTGTTTTTTCTCTGAGGATCCAATTGCACATCATATCAAAGAAGAATTAGAGCCCACAGGGAATGGAAAATTTTAGGATCCCTTCCAAAAGGAAAAAAAAAAATGGAGTCACACTGAAGTGGGCATTTAAACTAGATTAGAGGTGGCAGAGTTGGGAACAGACCCCAGTGTCTTGAGTCCTGCTTAACCCTCTGTTGCTGATGATTTCTTGGCTGGGACCATCCTCTGGAGTTTGCATTTGGGGCATTGTGGTATTCAGCTTTGGGCTGGCTGTGGGATTTCTTTTAACCGTATGTATGCTATCCTGATGGTAGCAATCCCTACTGAAGGCTGCCGTGACACGTCTGTTAGTATTCATTTACAGCCATAGACATTGTAGTACTCATAACAAAGGTTGTGAGGTAAGATACAGAGAGCTGAGCCGTCGCTGTGGCTCTTGGGGATGTAGTGAGGCCTCGATAACCTGCTGGATGGACGTTCCCCTGGGCGCCCAGGGGATGGATGCTCTGGGGCCGGGGCTGGGGGAGAGGAAACAGGGGACTGGAGCTAGGGTAGAGGAGGAGAGGAGCCAGGGGAAGGGGACTGGGGACCGGCAAGGGTCGCGGGGGCCGAGGGCGAAGCCTCCGCAGGGGCAGCGGCGAGGCATCCCCCCGCCGCCCCACTCCCAATCCCGCCCCCGGGCCAGGGGGGTTCCGGGGGCGGCGGTGGCGAGCTGACAGCGGTACCGGGAGAGGACGTCAGGCGGAAGGGAAGGGCCCGACAGGCTGCAAGCGGGCTCCGCTGCCGTCTGAGCATGCTCCCGCGGGGGCAGCGCCGGTGTATATAACGGCGGCGAGGGGCCGGCGGCAGCAGCGGCTCCGTTGAGGCGGCGGGAAGCATCGCACCCTGCGCTCTGCACCGCACACCGGACCGGACCCGATCCGACCCTGCCGCTCCTCTCCCCGCGGTACCGCTCCTGTCGGCGGGGTCCCGTTCCGTCCCCGCCCGGCCGCCGCTGCTCGCCGGAGCCCCGGCATCCCGCCCGGCACGGCCGAAGCAGCCCACCCCGCTCCGCCGGCCCCGGCCCCCGCGGCGGGCACTCCCGCGGGTGGCAGGATGGCCGCCAAGCCGGCCGAGCTGATGGGGGTCTGCTCCAGCTACCAGGCGGTGATGCCCCACTTCGTCTGCCTGGCCGAGGAGTTCCCCCCGCCCGCCCGCCCCGCCAAGGCCGCCCGGGGCAAGCCGCGGCGGCCCCGGCAGTCGCGCTTCAAGACTCAGCCGGTGACTTTCGACGAGATCCAGGAGGTGGAGGAGGAGGGGGTGTCCCCCATGGAGGAGGAGAAGGCCAAGAAGTCCTTCCTGCAGTCGCTGGAGTGCCTGCGGCGGAGCACTCAGAACCTCAGCCTGCAGCGGGACCGCCTGGGCAGCTGCCGCCTCCGCAACAGCCTCGACTCCAGCGACTCGGACTCGGCCCTCTGAGGGCGGCTGGACTCGCCTAGGCGGGACCCGGCCCGGCTCGGTGGGACTCGGTGGGGCTCGGCCCGGCTAGGCGGGACCCGGCTGAACCCGGCCAGGGCTGCGAGGAGCCGCCGGCTGAGGAGCGCCCTGAGCGGGCAGCCGGGTTGGGATGTTTTCTAAGAAAGCGCTTGTACCTTCGTTTCTATTTGATTGTATGAAACTCTCCGTTTAAAAGACAAAAAAAATATCTTTTCTATTTGTTAGAAGAAATGAGCTGTTATAGATGCATTGAACTGCTGGACTTTATATTTATTTTTGCATTTAAACTGTTGACTGCATTAATTTAATATGTTTCTACCTGAATGCCTGTTATTATTTCCATGAAAGAGTAATAAAATCTGATATATTTGCACAGTACGTACCGGACTGTTCTTATTTCAGGGGTCTACCGCCCTCTTTCAGCTTCCTTTACCCTTTTGAAGGCTAAAGGGATTTAAAGGCTGTTGGCAGCTGATGTGGCAGCAGTAATGCCTTCTGCAGGGATGCTGCTCAGAGGCATTTTGCAGTCCGTACTGTCAGGTGCACGCTAATGAAACGAGAGCCAAGGCAGAGTGATTTTAGATTACTTTTTTGCTTGTTGGAGATCTTTGTGCTAACCTGAATTTATGTTTAAGGAGCGTATAACTGGTTGTCTGAGAGCCTGAATGCAACTGGGCAAGCCTAGTGCATGCACATAAATGTGTATATACTTTCTGTTCTCATCCAAGTTGGTTTTGCCTCTCCTCCCCTTCCCCTTCTGACCCGTGAGGTGTTTAGTGCTGCAGGGATGTCTGGTAGTTTGTTATCGTGCAGTTCGCTAGAGTAAGCGGTACTTGTGGAAGTTCTTTTCTTGCAGTTGAAAAGCAAGGGTATTTTGATGTGGTATAAGAGTGAAGTTATGCGGGGCTTCTGTGTGTGGGTGTGTGTAAGATTTTGTAATATTTTTCTCTCGCCATGGTGTATGTGCCGAGGAGCATCTGAAGCTCCCTACAGAAGGGAGAGCAAATTCCTGGACTGGGAATCTTTTCCCTGTATTTTCTTCACTCTCTTGAAATACTTCTGTGCTAATAGTGTAATCCCATGGGAGCATCTGCCTTGGAGGTGAGCCTCAGGCACTTGAAACTTCCCAGCTATTAGGTATTATCAGGACAATGAGCTGTAGACTCTAATTAACATCTCTGGTAAGATTTTCTGGTGAGTTACAGCTTTTCTTATGTCCTGGCTTGAAGTGCAATCATACCGATAAATAGCGATAAACAGCATGCTGTGAGCTTATCAGGGGAGGTAAGGGCTGGGGAGGAAGAAGAGGATGAACAGGGTGCCTAGTCAGAGCTGGTAACCACGGGCTTACATCCACTGGGCACTGAAGTAAAGCAAACGACCTGCATGAAGAGGCCGGTGGTGGCTCTGGGCACAGCTGAAGCCTGTCTCTCTTCCTCTTGCTTAAAGCTGAGGAAAATCAGGAGCGGGGGCTGTCTTGGTTTTGGACAGATCCTTCACCAACTTCTATAAGGGAAGAGTTTTAAAAAATCCCTTGCAGTAGGAAAGCCACCTGACCTCCAGCAGCAGGGGAGGGTCGTGCATGCGATCCAGCAGGTAAGGAAAGAGGTCTGGGCTTTTGACCTGACCTCCTTGTAAAAAAAAGCATCTAAACCACCTCACTGTCCCCTTGCATGCAGTCTGTGAAACAGCTTGTCTCCCTTTGCTGTTAGATCCTGATGGCCGCTTTCTGTGTAAGCGCAGTACATACACAATATCTGCATACAAGGCAAAGCAACTTGACCTCAGAGCAGCTCTCAGCCAGGCAAACTGGACTCGGTAAGTAATAATTAGTTACTAACTGCTGGGCTAATTTTTCTTGATGACTTCCTAATGCTGTTAGAAATCTGGGAGTTTTGAGCTTGTGAAAAGGTTTGAAACATCTGTGGGAACTCTATAGCCATGTGCCTAAATGTTGCATAATGTTCACAGAGGACTAATGAGCTCTGTAAGATTTCCAGAGCCTATACAGCCACCTCCCCATATCACAGGTTTCAGACTACTTTTCAGTCTTGCTTGGCTTTCGGCTCTGCTGCAAATCCCCATGATACATGAAGTGTGTGGTAGCTTCAAGAGGCTGTGAGCACACGGTCCTCTTCCCTGCTTATCATTTCTGTTTGGCAGCTGGGATTAATAGCAGGCCATTTACTGTCATCCTTCCCATCCCTGCGTTAGTGTGCAGCTGTGCTGCCATCATGCAGGAGGGACAGGAGGCTGTGCTGCTCCAGCCAGCAGCAAAGCATCGGGTACATGCTTCCTGAAAGGGTGAAAATAGCCCTATTCCCTTTCCTCTTTCTGGAGACAAATGTGGATGTTAACACAGAGAACAAAGAGGGTTTGAGAATCTGTTGTAGCATAATATTTGAGAAAAAGCCATATTCCAGTGGTTAGGATGAATAAGTAAGTTTCTCTTCAACTGTTTTTTGTTAACATTTTTCTGCTCCATCTCAAAGTGAATAACATGGGAGGTGCCAGTGCTAAAGATAGTCTAGCGTTTATCTTCCAAAC
The DNA here is from genome assembly GCF_949628215.1 of Phalacrocorax aristotelis. Lineage (NCBI taxonomy): Eukaryota > Metazoa > Chordata > Aves > Suliformes > Phalacrocoracidae > Phalacrocorax > Phalacrocorax aristotelis. The sequence goes on along the minus strand of NC_134280.1, from coordinate 46,184,645 downwards.
TGTTATGACGAAGGCAAAAGGGTGAAAAGCCAGGGTGTTTTAGCTCTGTCCTGGAGAGGCCCTCCTGAATGCAGCTGGAAAAATAAACCTCCCTTCCAGTCTTCCTGTGCTGCTAATTTTGAAGGTTTCTCTTGCGATGTCTTTTAGCATTGTGGGTATCTGTCCTGTAAGGATTGCAGGAAGACCTACTAAATTCACTTAACTGGGTGTAATCAACTATATCAAAGGGGTTTGAGTCTGTCACCCACTACCCAGGCTTGAGATGTGGGTTGTACGTTTCCCTTCAGCATTTCAAAGCTTAAAAGCATCCAAGAGATGCTGCTTGCAGTGGCATCAGGATGGCCGCACTGATGAGCGGCGCCCAGGATGGCAGCGAAGAGGCATGAGCATCCTATATCTGCACAGAAATGAGCTGGGAGCCAAACACTCGTGGCATAGCAGGATGGGTATCAGGGTGGAGGGGAGACCGAGCACCCCAGGAGTGCCTTCAGCCCCATTTTTCCAAATCACAGGAAATCACACAGCAGAATTTGTCTTTCATAGGACCATTTTATTCTTGTATTGCCGCATGTGTAAATTATCCTGTCCTCTGCGGTGAGAGGAGCACCCAGTGGACTGAGTAAAAGCTCCAACTTGAAAGCAATTCTTTTATTCTCTTCCTATTTTATGTCCAGTCCCCTTCAGGCTTGTCAGCATTTTCGCCTGAGTTTGTGTTGAAATGCTGCGTTAGTGTAAAGGTACTCATGCTGGCGTGGTGGATCTGTGCCTCCGTGGCTTACGTTGGCCTGACAAGCATAGTGGGGATCTGACTGGTGCAGTATTGTTGCTCTCCTGGCATCGGCAAAGAAAAATCCTCACTGTGCACCTTATGGACAAGCTTTTTCTGCTTTTTTTTTCCCAAAACATTTAGTTAAATTTGACTCATTAATTCATGGAGGATTTCTGGTTACAATTTAGTGTTCACCTCAAGGGGCTGAGGACAGTCTCCTCTCCTAGCTGTTTGCGCACCATTTCTGCCATCGGATGCCTTCCCTCGTCTCTGGGTTTCCAGTGGCTCACTGGGGACACTTCAGAGTGGAGCTGCTATCAGCAACAAATATGAGAAGGTGCTTGTAATTCCTGCAGGTTTCTGTGCTGGGATCCAGAGAATGCATTTGCTTTAGGAGCTGGTTAATGATGACACAACTCTTCTGACTCTTCTCAGTGCTGTGGGACCACAGTGGGTGGACTGTGGGACAAAGCACAAACCAAGACATCTATTCAGTTGTCAGACTGACAGCAAACTAATTGCCATGTAACGGGCCAACAGACAAGCTCTAGCAAATCTGGTTGCTGTGGTTTTCAAATGTTAGCAGTGCCGGCAGTTTGCTGGCTGCCCTTTGAGGGCTTGTAGCTCCCTGGCAGCGTTAGCAGAGCACAGTGTGTGTGGACCTGAGCCCTGAGGGCCCTCGATCTTTGTGGGCTATTGAGGCCACCACCAGAGAGGAGATGGGCATGGTTCTCCAGGTTGCATCTAGCCCTGTTTGAATTTCAGCTCTGGTGGCATGGCTGGGCCCAAGCTGTCTTTTGTACATGTGCAAGGTGCCCATGGGGCTTGCATTTCTGTGTGTGTGTGTGGTGGGGGAAATACCCTGGGGAGGCGCAGATAGCCTGAGATCCCTGAGCAGAGCTCAGGCTGCCTGTGCAGTGATGCACCTGTGCCCTGGATTTGTGGTTTAGCTTCTCACAGTCATCTTAAACAGAGTGTGCAAGCTGTGCACAGTGCTTCAGGAAGCCTGGCTCCAAACTTTAGGGGTATTTTTTAAGCTGTAAGGATGTGAGATTACATCCTGAGCAGAAAATAATCATGTGTCCGGTGATAACACATACAAGGGGAGCTCACCTTCTCCTGAAGTAAGAGTCCATTGCACAGGACAGGGAGGTGGCCAGCACAACCCTGCAGGCTTCATCAAGAAGTAGTATGCGGTCTTTCACTTCCAATTGAGCAGCCGACTGAACCCAGGTGGCTGAACTTGAGAGAATTTATTAATTTTGGGAATGAATTAATTCCCAACCAGCATCTCATCACACATACATGTGTGTGTGTTCCTGTGCCTGGTCTGTCTAGTCTAGAGTGAGTGCTGCTAACAGAGTGGCCCAGCTCTTCACTGTAGAGCAAAGCACCTCCAGCTATTTAATTGACAGTGCAGCTAGTTTAACTGGTACCAGGGGAGGAGGAAATACTTCCTGCGTAATGAATAACTGTGGTGTCAGAGTCGTGTGGCCATTTCTTGTGCCAGAGCATCAGCTTTAAGGCTATTAAATGTGTGAACTTGGCAATTATGCACTTGCGACTACTGTGTTAGCAAATGTCACGATGTGTTATAAATAGTATAGGGTCAAATCCTGATTTTGGCTGCAACGGTGTCAGATTGGCTTTGGTCCTGCTGTGCTCTGGAGTTGATCTCTATTTGCCCCTTGAGAATTCATGCTATTTGCTGATGTTCCTGAGCATGTTTCTGGACTGGCTTGAAATGTCCAGGCTGTTGCTCCCCTGCTCTGATACTCTGAGGCTTCACACAACCTTACAGAAACGTAATTATTGTTGTGCTTTGGGGGCAGTGTGGGTGATGTGCACCTGCCTGGCTGGGACATCCATGCCCTGCTCCCAGACAGAGTGGGAGCTGGTGGCAGCAATGGGGAGAGGCTGGAGGAGCTGAGGCAAGAGTGGAGGGGGCTTTCCTTTGGGCTCTCCCTGAGTCCGTACTGATACGAAACTGCAGAAGACATTCTTTGAAACCAAACCAAGGTTTGCCTGGGTCTGATTTCAAGCAAAACAAGATCTACCGTGATAATTTACGACTCTGTCTCCAACAGAGATTCTTTGTTTGGAAATATTTGCATTGAAGAGGTTGAAGTTATTTATTAGGAACGGGTGAAAGGGAAGTTTTCTTCCTCAGCTTGATTTAAGACCCTGTTGTTTTGGAAGATTTTTTTTTTCCCCCCTGTGAAGAAAATGACCTTTCTTGGGCAGGAGGGAAGGGGACGGGCAAGGAGAGAACACAGCTCGCTTGTGAAACGAGTCTTGGCTAATACAAAACCTTGTGAAGGATGTTTATGTGCTTGCTACATTTAATCTGGGGTTCTGGCAAGTCAGTGTTTTCCCTTTGAGAAGTATTTGGAGGTCCTGACCATGATAGTTAAAGATCCATTTCGGTCTCTTTTAACAGCAACCTCTAATGTCTGAGGGAGCCTGCACTCTGCTGACTTGAATCTTTCAGGGGAAGTTCAGGAAGGCAACATGGTTTTTCCACTGTTCCTTAAGTAAAAGCAAACAGAAGTAAAGAAGCATTGGAAACACAGGTTATTGCTCGTGCTTACTGTTAAACATTTGCTGTTAAGCTGAGTTGGATGCATTTCAACCATATGGCAGCAGTGCGTATGTGGCTGGCATTTATTGACCAGGAATGCATGCAGGGGGGTTTCACAGAGGTGTGGATGCAGTATTGTGGTGACCTGCACCAGCTCCAAGGTACTCCACACTTTGGAGGCAGACTGAACACTTGGGTTTTGAAGGGGTGGAAAGATGCAGAGGCACCAAAACCTGGAAGGACACATCTCTGTCACTTTGCAGAGAGGCAGATAAAGCAGAGTTGCCTGGGAATGGAAAGGAAAGAAAGAAAGAATGCAAGAAAGAAAAAGTCAAAAATACCCAACATCAGAGCAAAATTGGATGTGGCCAACTTGCCTAAGAAGGCAAACAAGAGAGTCTGTTTTCAATCAACTTCCATTAGTAGCACCCCTGAGTTTACACACCCTTGGGATCCAATGAAATGAAGTTTTGCCTGCTTTTTCTAGTTCTGAAGCATATTGACATTTTTTATGTGACATTCTTGCTTCCCAAAATAAATGTGAGAGTTATCAACCAACTCCTCCTATTCCCAGAAGATCAACCCAAAATAACCAATCCACTAGCTTTAGGAGTTTAGTTATTTTATGACTGTGTCTGTGTGTGTGTTTACTCCTGAATAAAGTGCCCCTATGTGTTTTTACCATACAGATGAAGCAAGCAAGAGGGCAGAGCAGGGGAGGTGGTAGGATTGCTGTGATTTCTGCTTAGCTTTAGATGTGAAGGTGCTCTAAGGCTCAGGTCAGGGGTGCTGGTGGTTGGGGGTCCTGGGATTTACTGCTTGTTCAGGGACAGAAAATGGTCTCATGCTCACAGTGAGGTAGTGCTGTTTCTGATCCTCCTGCTGGTGCACTGTGTGGCCCCAAGCAAGTTGCTTCTCTCTGGGCCTCAGTTTCCCTGTAGAAGACAGGGAATTGATGAGGCTTGATTTGTTAACGCTGCAGATGGAGGGCTGTTGCTTTGCAGCCACAGGAGATGTGTTTGGTGGGTCAACGGAGAGGACTTGGATGTATTCAGAGGACAAACGTGATGTCATGACTTATAAAACTCACAGCTGCATGGTGAGATCACCTGTGCCAGAGAAGGAGGCATTGCTTTGCCAGAGCGCCCTGCACAGAGCCTGAGCCCCTCTGGCCCAGACTCCGTGTCACTCGTCAGAGGCTGTGTGCAGCCCCTGGCTGACCAGACGCCACCCGTCCTTTGAGGACATGAAGACTTTCTGCTGCTCAGCAGATACTTTTGGGAACTGGGGAGGAAAAAGTGTCCTGCTACTTGCTGGTGAACTGTGCTAGGATTTGAGGCTGAGAAAGTTGATGAATGGTATTTACCCATTACCAGGCTTCTCAGGGGTCCCATCCCCCTGCTCAGGGACCTGAGCCTGGTGGCTCTCCTCCTTCTGCTATGCAGGGACCCCATGGTGTTTCTACATTAGGAAAGGGCTTATTTTGTCAGCATGAATGTGAGGCTGCATCAGGGAGGAAGGAGGGCTTCATGTGAGCATCTGAGAGGAGAAGGTTGCATCGTGTCTGAGCCAAAACATGGTTGCTTCAGAAGCTTAGTGGAAAGGAGCGGACCAGAAGGACTTACAAGGAATGTGAGGGCTGAGTATGTCAACCAGGAGAGGAGTAACGCTTTATGTGAAAGAAAACCTGATTTAAACAACATAGCTAAGTAAATCTTGCCAGCAAGTACCACAGAATCCTTGCAGATGGAGATGTCATGCCCCCATAGGATCAGTATGTGACTAGGGTGGTGATATGGAGCACCCAGAGGGGATGCTGCAATGGATGAGCTATTCTGTGTATAAAGGCAGCCAATAAAGCAATAAAGAGAAATTTCACATCACCTCATACAGACAGGGTAAATATTGCAAAAGGACGTGATGGTGGTGCTACATTTTGGTACTATAAGCAGTGCTCCCTAGAGCAACAAGTCTGAGCACCTATAAGCCTCGAGGAGCTCTTGATTTAGAGTATACAGAAGCAATGAGGAGTCACTCTGCAATAGTGATAATCAAACATTTAAATATCACATCTCTGTAGGGTAAAATTTCCTTCCCCCATCCACTACAGTAACACCTTATCTTCAAAGATGAAAATTAAAAGAAGTCAAAAAAGTAAAAAAGGCTTACAGATATCTAGGCTCTGTATATTAGGAGTCCATGATAAATTGAACTACCAGAAAGACTTCTCAAAAAGAATAAAAATAGCTAGGATAGTTAAACAGTAGATTAAAGAATATTATTAGAAATAAAAAGATATCCTGCAAAAAGTATCAGTCATGTCCAAAGGGGGAAAACAGAAAAGATCATAAATGCTGGAATGCTAAATGTGAAATCATAATAAGACATGCTTAAAAAAAAGATTTTGAAGAATGGCTTGTAAAAGGCTAGAAGCTTCTGCTATAAACTTTTGCAAACATATCGAAAGAAGGAAGCTTGCTAGAAAGTCTTTGGCCCTCTGGCTGAACAGAGACTAAAGTGAACACTCAGGGAAGATAAGGCAATATCAGAAAAGCTAAGTCTATTTCTTGCAACTGTGTAAACCTCATATACTTGACTATATATTCAATATGAAGTACTCTAATGCAGCGGTTATTGATGGTGAAAGAGATGCTGGAGTCATTGGGGATAGTCTTACGTCAACTTGCTATTCAGTAACGATTAAGTCATAAGATTGTTGATAACTACGAGGCAAGAAATCAAGAGCAAAATCCTAATCTGGCAACTGTCTAAAATGACAGTGCTCTAGTATCTTGAATATTTTGTTTAAGTCTAGTTATTAAAAAAAAAAACAAACACAAAAAACCCCCCAGTTATCTATATTTCCTGCTGTTGAACAGAAATTTAATAGAAAAAAAAAAAAAGGAAGATAGGAGGGAGAGGCAGGAACTAATGAATGATTTCCAAAGATCACTGAGGAACTTCTTAATTATTCTGATAATACAGGATCTGCAGCAGCATATAAGTTATTGGACAGCAGGTTTGGGACAAATGAAAGGAAATACTTTTCTTGCACAAGTAATGACAGAATCACACAATTTACTGTCAAAGGATGTTGTGGATGCCAGAAGGACCAGCCTACTCAAAAATCAATTAGGCAAATTCTTAGGAGAAGAGTTTATGCAGAGCTAGTAACGATCACATGGGGATGGACGACAGAGGCTTCCCAAGCCACCAGTGGCCAGAAGCCAGGCAGGTACAACCAGGTGATGTACTAGTGCTGCCTGTGTGCAGTTGCAGCTGGGATGAGGGACATTTATCTGACCAGCAGCAGCCTCTGGATGCCCCTGGGCTGCTGCCCAGCTGTGCTGGCTGCCTGCACTATTCTGGGGCAAAGTCCAGCTGGCCAGTCTGGCCTGGGTGCGACCCTGCAGCTGCCTGTCCAGGCAGAGCAAAGGCAGGTCAGAGGTGCTGATACCCTGCCAACGCTCCCCAGGTAGTGCACAGCTCTTGGCTGGGGGCACAGTTGTCATGGCTGTGATGGAACAACAGCCCCTTCCCCACGTGGCATCAGGTCTCCAGTGGGAAGTGAGCGCTGGAGTGGTCCCTCCAAGAATGTTATTGATACCTGCCTTGGAGGAGGGTGTTCAAGGCTGTGGTGTTTGCTGCACAAATGTTGTGTTAAGCCCAAGACTGGGGGAAATTTTTTGGTAGGAGCCAGGCAGGTTGCCCTGAGGCTCATTGTACTGAGCTACCCAGTTGGCCAGGCACTGCAGGTGGGTGGGCTGAGGCAAGAGGCTGAGTGTCCCCATGCAGCCCATCTCTGCCCACAGCAATGCCATGCCCAGTGCTGCGGTGCATGTGTCTCTGCATGTGTCTGTGCTTTTGGTTTGGTTGCTTTCAAGCAATCAGAAACTTGGCTTTATAAGCAGAAAGCAAAGATTTCTGTGCTTGTCCTCCCATGTCCATGTCTCTATGGATGTGCACTTTATCTCCTACCCTGTGCTTAATTCCTGTATAGGCACTTGGCGACTGATCTTAAAGTGAGCATCAGCACCACCTCCTCCAGAACATATCTAAATAAAGAAGTCAAGTGCCAGCATATGGTTCCTTTCCAACTGCCATGTTGGTCCTATTAGAGAAAATGGTTATGTTTATAGCCTGTAGGGTTAACATTTCAGGGGGCATGATTAGAAAAATAAAATAAATGTCCAAATAAAAAGAATTGGGCTGCATTTTGCAATGACTAAGTAACTCCACTCAATAAATTGAATTATACTGAGCGAGGAATAAATTGCCCCAGAATTTGGCTCAGGGTTCATTGCTGGAGCCCGGACAATAATAACAGGTAGACTGGGATTGTATGTGAAAAGCCAGGATTGTGCTTTTCCCTGCTGTTACCAAATGTGCAGAACCTATTTTTATCGAGTATGTCCCTAGCTCACGTACGATGGGTTGAAAGCTCCAGTCACTGTGTGATGCCCCCGCTTCCTACACAAACATGCTCATACACGTGTGCAAGGCCTTGGCTGATCCTCGTGGCTTGGCTTGACGTCTTTCCTGCTGCTTATCTGCAGGGCTTGGACAAGGCCAGTGAAACTCTGGAGAGGGTCCCGGTGCTGCTGAGTGTATTGCACCCTCCTGCTCAGGGCTATCCAAGTCCTCTCTTTGCTCGGCTCCCCCAGGAGACCTGTGCCTGTGGTTTCTTTGCACTTTAGCAGAGACCCACACCTCAGAGGAGCAGGATGGGTGGTTGCTCTCCCTGGGTGAGCAGAACTATCTAGGCAGGAGGCAGGCTGAAGAGGAAGGCTGTCACAGGGGTCCCTGGCACATCACAGGCAGAGGCAGGGCTCCCTATGGAAACCACTGGGGCTGGGAGGTCTTGCTGGCTTTTAGCCTGCAGCCATTCCTGCAAGATCTGTTTGGGCATCTCTGACAGGGACTTCAGGCTTTTTTTGTTTGTTTGTATGTTTGTTTTTGATACTGATCAGGTTTAAAGAAAACCCCAAATGCTGTTAAAGCAAGGAAGTGTCAGGTTTCCCTTGGCATTTGGTTGTCCCTCCACTGGCTCTTGGGAGCCCTCTGGATCCTGCCCATCCTTATGACTTCTGGGGCCTGAAGCCTGCACCATGCTGCCATATCCTCTGTGAATATCTTAAGACCGTGCTGGACCCTGAGGGGCATAAGGAAAACCCACCAGGTCTTCTGGGCTTTGCTGGGATCGCTGCAGAACAGGAGCTATGTGCCAGGCTCCTCCTGGGCTGCTCTAGTTCATTCCCTGCAAGTCAGCAGGGCTGTGTGGAAAAGGAGGGCAGGACTCAGAAACTTTGGGGACTCTTTTCTTGCACCTCCTGTGGTCATGTCCCTGTGAAACACCAGTTTTGTGACGTTAAAGGAATATATGCTGTCCGGCCCACAGAAAGCTACCTCCTTTGGTCGTGTTCCTCAAAATATAAATAGGGTTGACATAATGTTTAGTTCAGCCTTCCCCAAGTACATTTTGTTTTGTGAAGCTCTGGTTTGTTACTGTTCCCAGCTGAATAAGGAACTTTCTTCCCTGAGGAAGCAGCACTGAGCCCACAGAGCAGAGCCCCTCTTCTCACACCACGTTCTACTCTTTCTTGCCATCATCCCAAAGTGAACAAACTTCATGGAAAGCTGTAACTCTACTTAATGTTTGCTCTGCCTGCTTGCTGCTCCCCAGCCTGCTCCGCACTCACAACTCTGATTTACAGCCCTGTAACTGCTTGTCTCTGTAACCCCAGCAGATTCACATTTTCCATTTTGCTAGCGCTCTCTCAGCCTGATGCATGCTCAAGTGGGACAGCACGTCAGATGCGGCCTCCTTAGCAGCTTGTAAAGTAGATCACGATCCTCAAAACAAGTGTTACTTTTATCTTCTCCCTCTGCTTGTTGGTGGCACTGATCTGAAAGCAGCTCTCACAGCTGTTTCCTGGCTACCACACGCTTCAGCCAACAGCTTCCAGCATACCTAATGAGGTGGAAGCATCACATAGGCTGCCTAGGTGAGGGATGCCTGCACCCTGGAGTGGGATGAGGCTTCTCTCCCCATCCCCAGCCTCCTTTCATGGTTCCCGAGACACAGCTCCAGCCAGAATCAGGCCTTCCACATGCTTCACTTTGTGTGTGCCTGTGAAAACCTCTGTGTCATGCTGGATTCATTATGGAGATCTCTCCTCCTGTCTCTGAGTGCCACAGCACATAGAAGAATTAATTAACCATATTAATAAGTAAATATTTCCTGTCAAAATATCGTGGGGGGTTTTTTGGCCAGGAAGTTGCTTGTTTATTTTTCCCACTGTGTTGATTTTTCTTTCCCCAGCTTAAATATTTGCTTCTGACTGAAACTGGAAAATCTAATTTTGCCCCTTGTGCAGTGATGCCTCATGGGAGGCACAACTCAGCAGCCTGATGCTGCCCTTCTCTCTGCTAGGCTAGGTGTGGGTACCTTCCTCCTCACCCTGAGGCTGTGCCAGCCCCACGAGGCAGCACTGCCAGGAAGGGCGCTGGCGGGGCAGGGAGGGTGGTGGGCCATTTTGGGGGCACTCGGGCAGAAGGGCAGCAGGAGATGCCCAAGCGACAGCTAAGGTTAAATTTTCAAAATGCTCTGCTTTTGTTTCTTTCACCAGAGAGAGAGAGACGTTTTGAGGAGGGGATTGCTTTTGCCTCTTTTTCTGTCTAAGCTGCCATTGATATCAGGCCCAGAAAACAGCCGGCTGCGAAGGCAGAGGGCTGGAAGAAAACGTGTGCTGCCGCACATCAGCAGAGACGGTGGACTGAGGTAACCTTTTCAATTTCTCCTGTTCAAGCACCTCTGTCAGAGTCTTCAGCCTTTAAAAAAACACTGTTAAGCCTTTTTATTTAATGACACTATAATAGGAAAGCGTTAGGGATCCCTTGTTGTTGGCAAAAGGCAGGAGGACCTGACTGCTTGAGGGAGGATGTGTGTGAGCATGGGAGCAGTCCGTGGTTCAGGCACAGGCACTAGCCTGACCTGAGGGTGCACGTTACTTGTTCACGAGCTGTGGGGCCACTGCTCTGGTTAAAGCCTTTCAGTGCAGACATATAAGCCTAGTGTGCCTCAGCCCTGCCCGCCTTTGGGGATGCTTTAACCTGATTAAAAATCAGGAAGAGCTTTGACCTTTCTGAGTTGCGCCTCTAGGATGGTTAATACAGTCCCAACCCCAGCTGCTTTCACTGCGTTACAGCTCCTTGGAGATCCTCCAGTCACCTGCAAACACACCCAAACACCCACACAACTTGTAAAACATGGGGTACAACCTACCCGTGGTTACACAAAGTGCTCTCGTTTTATCCATGATTTACAGATGCATGCGCTAAACACAAGCCCAGCAGCACATCACATGCACCTCCTGCTCAAGTGCACCGAACACAAACCCGCAGCTTTGTTTACCTGGCACTATGCCTGTATGCCAAATGCAAAATGTGTCTTCATGGCATAGGGGTTGTCTTTCAAAGAATATGACTGTCTTATGCGTGCAGTAAAATACAAGCTGGACAAGTAGCACTGTGAGAGAAGTTGCAGGGGCTGAGAGCTGCCTCCAGCCCAGCTTTGCTGCTGGGTGGCTGTGCCGCTGGAGCTGATTCAGCTGGCCCCCACAGCAGCGAGAGCTGCCATCTGAACACAAAGACTCCTTGTAGTCTGGGGCTGCTGTGGCCAGACTGAACTGCAGAGAAAACTGTTGCGTCAATATTTACCCGAACCACATGCACAGCTCCACATGCTGTCCAGAAATGCGTGCACTTAGTGTATGCCCTGAACACAGATTTCCATGTGTTCCTGGATGTAAATCTGTAAGAGCACGTGCACCCTATGCAGCACCCATAAAGCCGTGTGCAAGCCCCAACATGCCTTGCACACCTGTGTGTCTGCACTACACATTGCATTGAAAGCACCTCTACGCAGAGGAAACCCCAGTCTCTGGCACTGGCTGAAATGCAGGAGTGGGCAAGGCTCTTCGGAATGGCCAGTGTGTAGAAGGCAGACCTCAAACTGAAATGCCACACGGATTTTAGAGGTGGGACTTTATGACACTTCTGTGGCTAACAAATGTGTTGAAACTAGCCTCTGGTTTCTCAGCATCTGAATACTGTATTCTACTAGTAAGAGACAATTAGCATAGGATATTAGGTGGCAGTGGTGAAGTGACAACCAGAGGGAAAATGTGGTTGCTGTTAATGGCAGTGGCACTAAGAGGCACTTCTGACAAGTTAAAACCAGCCCTTGGCTTGCCGAGAAGGGACCTATGAATAACACACAACGCAAGTGCTTGTTGTCCTTAAAACTGAAAGCCATAAAAAGAGTACAAATAGCCCTCAAATTATGAATGCTTGTTCCTGGATCACGCTCACTCTGTTTCAGCTGCAGTGTCACAAGGATTTAACCTAAGGCTTTGGTTTTATATCTCTCCAGGCTGGGGAAGAAGGGTGTTTCTGGGATCTCCTCTTGCCCCATGATTTTGTACTGACCATGTAAAAAACTGAGGGGTTCAAGCATATTTTGCTGAGGCTGGGCTTCTGCTGGCTCAGCTGCTATCATGGTTACCCGCAATGAGGCTGAGGCAGGAGGTTAGGGCTCCTCTTGGCTCACAGATCCACCATCACAGCATGCCCGTGAGCCAACGTCTCACCCCAGGCTTCTCATACTTCACGTACACACTGGAGCAGGGGAATAACAAGCAAGTCCAGGACAAGGCTGAGTGTGCAGGAGGCTGTTACTAGCCTGGACATTAATATTGGAGGTGTGAGTAGCCTGGACATTAATACTGGAGGTGTGAGTAAATGCATTTAAGGCTTTTCAGCTGGAAAAGTAAAGAACAGGAACCTCAAATGTGTTGTTCTTTGCATAATCACCTGCTCCTCTCCTGTGAAACAAAATCAGAACAGCATTACCTTATGGTATTTTGGGGTACTGACTGTTGATGCTCAAATATTTAAGGTTGGGAGGACCAGGTGAGATAAGTGCTGTATGTTCCCCAATCACCTGAGCATTTTGAGAAGGATTCTTGCTGGAGGCAACAGGAAGGTATCAGAGCTGTCTTTTCCTTTCTGTCTCCCATCAGGAAGGCTAAGTGAGGCAGAAAAAATAGTGTAAGATTAGAAGAAAACAAGGGTGAATGTTACAAAGACTTGGACACTGTGGGAATCTTTGTTGATACTTGATACCCAGCAGTGCTGAACCTGTGACAAGGTGTGGAAGCTGGTACCGCTCTGGATCCTAGGGAAGCCAGAGGTGACACTGTGAAAAAAGATGATGCCTGATAGCATCAGGCCATGGAAGAATTAGGAAGGGCAGGTTGGGCCCTGGTAGCCTTGCTGTGCAGATGGGAAGCATGGTAATACACATGAAAAAGTGTCCTCTGTTATCTCTTTAGTCCTTGATTGTACCATCAAGCCTGCTTCATGCCCCCTTTTGCACTCCCCATGCATTCTGCGGGGCCGTAGCTGAGCTGAGGTCAGGCTTCCTTTGCAGTTAGCCATTCCGGGACAAGGAGACGGCACATAAAATCCAAAAGAAAAATGGTGTCTGTTAATCCTTTCTGTGAGTCCCAGCGATCCGGCTTTGTCATTTAATGGCCAGCAGCTCTCCTTCTGTGCAATGTTCCCTAGAGACCAAATGCATAAACCCTCAACTCCTTACGTATCAGGCTCCAGCAGATGGGGATCCAAAAAGGCTTTTAGAAGAGGGGTATCTGCTTGCTTGCCGATATCAATTGGTGCAAAGAACAAAATGCTCTTCGTGCAGTGGGAACCCACATATCTTTGTATCTTTAGCAATAAAACCAAATACTGGCTTCTCAAGTGCAAAAGTACAGCCAGGGCACTGCACGGTAGACCTAAGGCTGCTGCTTCTCACTGGGGCCTTGCTTCTGACTTCTGCTTCTAACAAGGGGATCAGCAGAGAGGATTTTGTGATGAGATGAGGGATATGGTTAATGTTTTTTTCTGGATTCTGCCAGAGTTTCTGCATGAGTGGGAAGCACAGCTCCCACTCTGTGCCTGCATGCTTCCTTTCCCAAGAGCCTCGTGCCTGACTGTAGCAATGTGCGCACTTGATGCACCTTGGTGTCCTGTCTGCAGGGCATGAACCTGGGGGAGCAGGCTGGGGCTGGATGTAATTGTCCTTCCATGAGTCTGATCCAAGGCTTTTCTCCTGGGAAGGAAGCCAGTTGCAGGAAACAGTTCCCAGGAGGTGCTGATATTTAGTAAGGAGGCGATGCGGTTAGAAGCACATTGCACTCTCCATGGGGGACTGGCTCACAGAAGAGCTTTGTTCTGGATTGGTGTGATCAGGCATCCCAGGCCAGACAGGCTGGATCTATCTGTGGACCAGTACAATCTTTGGGTAAGAAAGTCATCCGTCTGGATCAGTGGACCTTGCCTGTATAACCAACCAAGGGGAATTGTACTACTTATTAGGGACATATTCTGTATTATCCTGGCAAGCTCCTCTACACATGAGCATGTGGTATGTGAGGGTGGAGCAGTTGCGTGCACAGCTGTGCAGAGTGGAAGAAGCTTTCAACGTGCCCCTGGGGCCTCCACAGGCCTCTTGGGGCTACTGTGGTCAAAGGAGAGTGGCTCTTGCTTCCCCCAGACCAACTGGCAGGGCTGTGCCAGGGCCACACTGCAGGTGTGGGACACTCCAGCTTGCTCAGCTCTGGGCAGGTTTATTATTTAGGGCATAGCCTCAGAAAACAGGATCCCAGAAGCAGCTGGGTCCAGAAGCTGTTATTTAGTAATTTAATTAATTATTTATTATAGAATGATATTAATTCTATTTATTTTTTTCTTTTAAAATACAATTCCCTTTTTATTTTATGCACTTTCCATTCAGATATCTGCTTAGTTCAGTCAGTGGAGTTAGTCACGTCAATACCAGATATTGAATCTGTTGTACTGCCAGAGCTCAGAGGGCAAACCTAAGGCTGAACATCCACCCCAAAGTCAGCACTTCCTAGTCCTGGAGGCCTAAACCCAAAAAAGGACTCACCATGTCTTTAGGAATCTGTACTTAACATTTAAGTGTCACAGTCACTCCAGCTTAAACCTATAGATGCTCAGCTATTCTTGACAATCAAGTTTCTAGTTGTCTGCCCAGCAGCACTGGCTGAAGTCTCAGAGGGGACTGGCCTGAACCCATAACTGTCCTCAGACCAGGTCTCCTAGAATAGACCTCAGATAAATGTCAACAAACAGTGGCATTTGTGTGCTATTCTATCTGCCAGTCCAGGGGATAAAGCATTAACCTTTGGAGGAACAGAAGTGAAGACTTGTCTTCAGTCCTTACTCTGCCTGATTTGGCTCTGGGAATAAACCTGATTCCCCCACATCCTGGAGGGCAATGTAGCAAGAGGTGACTCTGAAACCCCTGGCTGCAGCTCTGTGGCTGGTTTTGTCACTCTAGTCAGGTTCTCAAGCTTCTTGGACCTGAGGAGAGAGAGACTTGCTGCTCTTGGCCTGGAGGCTGTCATTTAAGCCCTTCTCCTTGGTCACTCCTGCTGGTGTGACTGGTCACTCCTGACTTCTAGCTTGCTCTGCTGCTCCCTTCCCATCTGGTAAAGTGAGCCCTGGGCACCTAATTCTAAGCTATGCCTGTCTGTGGGTGGGAAGACACATAGGTGCTTGGCATTGCCGTGTTCTTCCTACTCCACTTGTGAGTGTAGCTCTGCCTGCTGCTAACTGCAACCACATCTTAGCACAGCAGCAGCATGTGGGGAGCTAGTGGTGAGGCAGAACAGTTTGCAGCTATTTAAGCCTTTCATGGCTGCTCAAAGCATCACAGAGAATCGACTGGATATTAGGAAATATTACTTCACTGAAAGGGTTGTCAGGGCTTGGAACAGGCTGCCCAGGGAAGTGGTTGAGTCACTATCCCTGGAGGTAGTTAAAAGGCATTTGGATGTGGTGCTTAAGGACATGGTTTAGTGGTGACTTGGCAGTGATAGGTTTACAGTTGGACTCGATGATCTTAGAGGTCTTTTCCAACCTATACAATTCTGTGTATCTGTGTGAGGAGGGAGATGATTTCAGAAACAGCTCCAGATCCCAGAGCTCACAAGCATCTTAGGAGGTGCTTATGAGAGAGACCTGGTCTGGTGTCAACTGATGGAGGTCTATGGTACACACTTTATGGGCAATGTGGTACTGAGGAAAGAGAAAGGGCTTTGAATAGCTCTTTTAGATTTGTAATCCTGTTGGTCTTTAAAAGCAATTATTCCAGTGCATTTAACACCATGGGCACATGGAGGGCTCAGGAGGCTTAAGGCAAGACAGAAGATTACTCTTTATAGATGGGCTCAGCAGAGTGGTATCCTGATGTAACAGGATCAGATACCTGGCTCACTTCTGCACAGAGGACTTGGAGGCAATCTGCCCCACTCACCCATGACTCCAGGCAGTGAAAAACACGAATTATGTGCAGAAGAAGTTTTGAGACAAAACAAAGAATACATTTTGGTTCTTTTTCCTTGTTTGCAGATACAGCTTGTATCCTGTTGGGTACAACTAGGTCAATAGTCTCAAACACTTTTCTGTAGCCAGGAGGACTAGAAATGTGTTTTCTTTCCTGAGCAGAAACTGGGAGTCTTGTACAAAGCGAAACGCTGGGATTTAAAGATAGTAATAAATGTGTCTTGAGCAACCATGATAAAATCCCAAGCAACGTGGGATTGGATGAAGTGCCAGCCTGTAGTGTGAGTGTTTGGGGCAGTGTGGTGAAAGGAAAGGGTTTGCTCTTGTGCAGCCCAGCTGTTAGCAACAAGCCAGAAATCTTGTGCTTGGAGTTTGCACCCTTGTTGCAAGGCCTATAGCTTCCACATATTTGCTGCACAGCACCGTGCCTTCTTTCCCACTCTGCAACTGCTCCCAAAGGACCCCCGAGGATGCCCCAAGTCCTGGCAGAAGTCACCCCTGCAGCTGCAGCCCTGAGCTGGTGTTGTTCCTCCTTGTTGTTGATTTGTCCCGCCGTGCACCTTAACGCAGCCCCATCTGGTGCCCTGGAGAAGAAGGTACCTGCAGGGCTGTTGAGGTGGGAGCCGTGTGTGCCATGATTTTGTGCTCTGTGCCAGGGGCTGTTGCCTCTGCCCATGGGGCGGCCGCGCTTCCCGCCCCTCTGCCCTTGGGAGCTGCTGTTTCAGGGCTACCTGGCAGCTGCACCCAGTAATTTTGCTCTTTCAGCTTTCCCTTCTCTGCATGCATTGCAGGGATGTCTTTGCCCCTTACTGACTTACTGCCAGCAAGCACATGTATAGACCTTGCTATATATAAAAGAGCAGGGTCAGAGCTCTATTTTTAGCCCATCTTAAAATATTTCCCTTGCTGTGCATTTCTTGCCACTGATTTCTACTCCTGTCTCCTTGCGGCACAAAGCCCTGTGAGGTGAATGAGGTCTGTCAGCCCTGGTATCAGACTGATGGGGGGGACTGGAGAGAAAACAGTGCTGAGGGACACCCCCAGCACAAGGCCCCACCACAACCACAAGCTGAGTTGGGCACTTCTCAAATGTCCCTTTGGCATCTCAGGTGAGGAATTCTCCAGGACAATTTTTAGCATTTAGAATCAACAGCCATGTAAAATGAAAGCCCAGCAGCTCAGCTGTATCGGAGTCAGCTGTGGGCGCAGGCAGGGAGTGTTGGGATGAGTTGGGCACTGTGTGACACTTGTCCCACCACTGTAAGCCTCTCCTGTGGTACCAGGTAAATATAGTTTTGTCCTCTCTAGGGCTGAGCTTTTCTTTCTCTTATAGCCAGTAGGATTGAGGAGTACAGGGGAGGAGCAGCTCATTTATCTTGTGCCAGTATGTGATGTGTTTGGTTCTGCGTGATGGCTCCTGTCATGCCTCAGACATTTTCTGAGAGCCATCATGGCAGTAACGAATGAAGCGCTGCTTCTGGGCTGCAGACCAGGGAGACTTCAGCATTGGCTTTCCATCTTCCCAAAGCCAGGCTGCCTTTGGAGGTGTTTGCAGTACAGCTCGTGTGTCACTGCTTCTGTTTAACCAGGTTGCATGGGAACAGGAGGTGGCTGACCTAAACATGGAGAGGGAATATTTTTGTAATGGAAAACAGATAAGTGTAAAAGGGAAGGCTTGGTTGTGGGTGGCATGGGAAGGGTATGGAGGGGACATGTGAGAGTGCAGAGGGAGAAAACCCTGGGGGCTGTGACTACTCCTCTTGCAGCGACAGCTCTTTCCCCTGGCTGCACACACTGCCTGCTGCCATGACTTTCTCCTGGATCCCTGGGGTGCCGGTGTGAGGGGTGCACACCCAGCCTGCTCTGGGAAGGCACAGCGGTGCCATGCAGTTGTCTGTCCTGCTTATGTTGCTTGCTCTGGCCCTCAGTGAGCTGGGGAAAAAGGAGTGAAGGGAAGTGACAAACGACCCCCTGAGGGATGGTTTACTTTGAAGGGCTCCGAGTTGTGAAGGGCTCCCATGCTCCATCGCTTTGCCATGCCACTGCAAGTTACAGTGAAGCTGCTGAGACGGGGCAGCTGCATGTACGTGCTGCAGCCCAGGATGGGCTGATCATCTTACCCACTTTCATCACGGGCTGAGCTTAATTTCATTTGCCTTGCAATAGTCCTGGCTTGTCCTGTGCACGTGGCCAGTTACTCATGGTAACTCATATCACTGTAACTCAGCTCTGAATCCCAGCTCTTACTTTTTGACTGTAAATCTGCTATTTGAGAAATTTTTTTCTTACTATCTTGGCTCTTGGAAGCCTCTGGTCTCGCAAAAATCTCTGCTTTTGCTTTTATAACACTTTCCACACTTCTTGTCTATGGAAAGAAAAAGCTTGAAAACAGGATTCCAGTATTCTCGGTGGGCTGGAAAAAGAGAGGTGAAATGCATCAACTGTTAAAAAATAATCATGACTTCTCACAGCTTCATAACAGGAGTTGATCTGGGAACACAGAGGCCTCACTGAAAGAGAAACACCACTGCTTTTTTCTCATGGTGGTGGCTGATAGTCTGTGGGCTAGAGGGGTAACTAATCTGTGTCAACTGAAGCTTGGGATATTTGTTGTAGGTTTGGGGTTTTTTTTAATGTGTGATAATCCTGTCCTTGAGAAGCTTTTCCTAGAAGATCTGTCATGAAAATCAGGTGCCACAGTATAATTTTAATTTGTCTGCCCATTACTACTGTTCTTATTTACATGACTTCAGCTACTTTTAGGGCCAATTGCAACACAATGTCTATTATTGGTGATGTGAAACCTCAGTGTCACTTTTTCCCAGCTAAGCAGTAAGGAGAAGCAGCAGCAAGTGTCCTCCCCCAGGAGCAAAAAGTGCACTTAGAAATCACATGGCCCGGGTAGTTCCAATGGCTGTGACAGCATCCCTTAAGTTTGTGGACTGCTCTGAGAGTTGCCCAGGTCTACAGTCACACACAAATTTTAGGCGTCAACAAAAATGTCAATGAGGATGCGGTACCACAGAGAAGTGTTAAAAATGCTGCAGCTTGTTCACAACCAGAAAAATTGCGGATGTTACTGTGATGCAAGAGAGTGACAGCAATAATAGCACCAAGTGAGAAATCCCTAAGCCAATGCTGAAGCAGGCTCTGGGGGTTTGAAACATCTGAGGCAGGAAATACCTTCTGTCAGATGAAAAACTTTTGATTACAGCTCCTTTGGAAGACATGTTGCAGTGTATCATCAATATTTTTGACACTGGGTGTCAAGCAGGTTTCGAAACAACCCTTTATATTTACCCATTTTATGAACATGTTTCTTTGCAAGTTTATTCCCATTAACTGAGAGGCAATGGAAAACTAATGACATTTGTATTTCTTATTCTCTATGCAGGGGTTTATGTGGCTTTCTAAGCAGGGAAACTAGATATTACATCACACTTGCTATTGAGTAGGGTACTCTAACATCTGGAAGGGCACATGAGAATTTCCCACCTGTGCCCTACATCTTCCCACCACGGATCATAGATCACCTTCTGCCCATAGTGCTTTTATTTCAAACCAACTTCAGAGTTGGTTTGAAATAAAACCAGAGGACCGAAACCCGCAACAACTTTAAGTGCCACAGGAACAGGATGTGAGAGATTAAGAGCGTCCCTGGTGTCCTCGGTCCCTGCTGCAGCAGGGAATTTCTTACTACAAAACTCTGAGATGAATCTAAGAAACAGTCTGTGGAAGAACTCACTGTGAAGTCCAAATATTGCTCTGTGCAACAACGCTGTGACCTCTGACAAGGTACACTAACCTAACCCCCAGTTAACAAGGAGTTTGTTGAGACTGTAATGAGCACCTGCCTATGGGTGGGGAGACTCATGGTGGTGACAAGGTCAGGGTACAGATGAAGGCAGGATACCCGTCTTCCTCTTTTTAGGCCTATCTGGGATCTGGTGGGGTTGTCCCATCTGAGAAGCATTAATTTGGAGAGCTAATCTGTGACAGCTAACCCTGGCCAGTGTAAGCTCTGGCATTTGGGGTGGACATTGGGGCCAGACACTCACTCTGCTCCCAGTGCAATGCATGGCAAAACTCCCACCGCTCTTGACAGCTGCTGTCTTACAACAGCAGGATGAGCTTTTGGAAATCCTGCCCTACCACTGCTACCCAGCTTGTCTTCTAAGACCACAGGCTCTGTTTTTTCCCCATTCTGCACCTGGCTCCTAGCAGCCTCAGCTCACCTCTCCCTTCCCATTCCACCATTTAATTGCATATGGCTATTCCGTAACTAAAAATGGTAGTGGGTAATTGCCACTTTCCCTCTTTTGACCCTTAAAACTTTGGCATCTCCCTCACTTCCAGCTAGCTGTGAAGATGTGGATTTCTGAAAGACCGAGAGTAGGATCATCAGCCAGCCAGCACCTAGCTCCTGATGTATCGCCTTTTTGTGGTCAGATCAGAGAATCCATGCTCTCTGACGGACACGATGGCCTAAGCCCAGATTCCCTGGGTCTGTACCATGGGGAGGGGAATGAGTGAATAATCAGAGGCACCTTGAGTTTGAATTTTGGCCAGGGCCTGTTTGCTGCTCCCATCAACAGTGCCCCAAGTGCTAATTATTATTTCCTTATTCTGCTTTGGTCAGGGCAAATGACAAAGTGGGATGAAACCCAAAAATAAGCAGCCCTCAGCATAGCCCTCCCCATGTCTTCCTGCTAATGGCATCTCTGAACAAGACTGCTTGTTCCCCTTCAGACAAGCTTTCAGAGGCTATTTTAATCCATTTTTAGTTGCAAATAGCATTTATCAGAATAAGAGTGGGCTGGTCGCCAGCTCCTTCAGATCTTTGACAGCCCAGAGGGGAAAGTCTGAAAAATAACCGAGTGTGCTTCTACTGCATGTTCCCCTGCCCAGGGGATTTTTGGTACATAATAAGGAAACATTCATCTGATGAAGCAAAGCCCAGTGCTTTGCTAAAACCAGCGATTCCCCTGTCATCAACACTTGTTCCCAGGAATCAGAGCTCTTGTTCCTGTCATCAGTGTGGATATTTTCAGATTCAATTTAGCAATCATCAGGGGGCAAGAAGCAAGGGTGGCAAAAAGGTTAGAGATCCACTCATTTCTGAGTCACTGCTTAGAATGTGACCCTGGCTAATAGTGTCCAAAAATCCTTGCTGACAGCAATCTCGTGGTTACTTGGTGGTCTCCGGTGAGTTCATGATCTTTGCTGAATTCATAGACTGTTCAAAGTTATATTTTAGAAAATGTCACAATGAACGCTAACTGGCATTCCCAGGGAAGTAAACACGGAGCAGGCCATGAAGATTAAATTCCCCCTTTCCCTGAAGGCATTTTCATTACAGGCAGTCTCTGGGCAGCTTGCCTTACTGCTCTCAGTGATCTGTCTTGGGCTTTGGGGCTGTCATCTTTCACCAGTCCTAAATAAATTTTAAAATATCTTAGGAATAATATGTGTGGTGGCCTACTGCCTGATTTCCCTGGGCAAGGGGTGACAGGCAAGGAATAAAGAGCCGACAGAAGGTTGGAGGGTAGTGTGAGAGATCTTGGGGCCTGATAGAGGTTGACATAAGAGAAATTTAGGAAAATATTGCTACATTTGTGATGTCTTGCTGTCCTCCAGCATTTGTCGGAGTGGCTTTGAAGACCACTTGATCCAAGCTTGATCTATTGATATCTCTTGTATTCAAAACCACGCATCTGAAATGCAGATCAGAAGGGATTCACAGACAAGAACTATGCTGAAGGCCTGTTGAGCATGTGATACCTGAGGCAGTTTTGGATCCATGATCCTGGCCAAACACTGGCATAATAATGATAAATTCTTTGCTATGCTGAGGGAAGGTGTTGCACTTCACCAAGAATACAATGGTACCTGTTCATTTTTCTCTCTTTCCTGCCACCTGAGACACAATTATATATTTTCTGATGTGCAAAATTCATGTGTTTTGCCAGTCACGATAAACATTTCAGAGCGATGTGGGAAATGCCATAGTGCTCTTAAATTCTGGTTTCTTTATTATTTAAAAGGGTAAAGCCCGGTAGTAACAGAACTGATTGGATATGTTGATGTGTAGATGGAAACAAACCTTCAGGGAATATTAGCCAATCTTATTCTCCCTATTTAATTTCACTGGCTCTGTGAGAGGAAAGGAGACTCAGCTGGAGGCAAGCAAATAGCACATGTTTCTAATTATTACAAGTTTGAAGGCTGACTAGACCATCCTCATGGCCTTTGCTGACCTCCATCAGTGCACTGTCAGGGTCTTGTGACCTGTGCATTTGTTGCCTGAAAAATGCCAGTAAACGTGACTTCCCAGTTGTGTGACACCATCTCAGCACCGGCAGGGCAGTTACATTTTTCCAATGAAATACAGCTCCTTTAACATGTTTTTTTGCGTAAGGGTCCCAGCAAAAACCAAATGGCAGCCCTTACCTACCAGCTCCTGTCAATGCTGGACATCTCTGTGTCCACAGTTTCAGTGCTGGACCTCTCTGTTTCCACAATGCTGGAAACTCTCTGCTGTCACAATGCTGGAAACTCTGTTTCCACAGGTGTGTTTGGCTGTCAGGTGGGGAAGTCTTTAAACTTTACTGTGGGAAGAGTATAGGATGACTCACTCTGCTGCAGGGAGCTGGGATGCTTCTGCTCACTGGCTCCAGACTGATTCATTTATCATGAAGGTGGAAGAGTTTTGGTCTGCTGAATAAAACCATGCTTGTTTTCCCTGCCTGCGCTTCTCCCATTATTTCTATGTGGATCTTTAATGGAAAAATCTGATCTGCCTCCTGTAAACGCACCTGGCTCTGTGACGATGCTGCAGTCCCGGGTGGGAAACCCTAGCAGCATCTTCACTTGCGCGCTGCCAGGCACTGCACCATGGCAGCATGCCGAGGGCATGGCAGGGCCCAGGCTGCCAAGAGCAGGTGAGGTAACAGGGCCAGTACCTGCAGTCCCACAGAGGGGGCAGCTGCTCCTGGCTCACTGCCCAGCTGTCTTGGCTGCTTCCCGCCTTGGTGCCTTGACTGTTGTGCCAGCTGGAGCTTAGGGGAAGCTGCTGCTGATCTACTAGTTCAATAAATATCCCTGGTGCAACTGGAGATGAAAGTGTCTCCATCTCAGCTAGGGCTGGTGCCAAGAGTGCCAGAGAGCAGTAAAAATGGTTGCAGGAAAGGCTGGAAGGGCCTTTTAATGGTCCTAGCAACAGGTTTGAGTCCCAGAGATGCCCTTCCACTGATGCACTCCTGCATTCACAGCCCTGAAGTGCCAACTGCCTTCTCACAGCCATTTCTCCTCACTGCAGAGATGGATTTACTCTGATGCAAGTTTGCCATGGAGATCAGTTTTGATGTGTGTGTTATGTAGTAAAGCTCGGGCACTCGCATGACTACTAAAAGTGCCGCAGTGCTTTCAACTGGAGAATAAACCCATCTTTTTCATCTTGGCTCAGCTGTATTCTCTCACCTTGTGCTGCTCCTCACCTTGTGATGGGGGCATTTAAGACATTGAATTTATGTAGTGTATTTAACATTTGGAGTTGAAGGAGGTTTGCATCTCTGCACATATAAAAGTGGTAGCTGATTAATTAAAACTGTGTACTCATGGGGAATGTCTGTACAGGCCGAATGAAAAGAGAATGAGCTTTGCCAGAGTTCACCCTTGACTACATCATCTTCTGCAGAAGGTCACTGCCTCTGTTGTCTGTTGAGGAAATGCTGAGAGCAGACTGTGAGAAGGAAGGAGGAAGCAAGCAGGAGCTTAAGGAATAAAGGGAGAGAAAACCAGAAATGAGGCTTGAAGACAGGAGACTCATGGAGAATGTCAGCTCCTTACACTCACAGGGTTGCAGAAACAAAGGGTAGGTCTTACCTAAGCAATCAGAGGAGTGATGTCTGTGTATCTGGGGGTTGGATTTGTTCGTTTGGGGTTTTTTTTTGGCAAAAGCACTTAAGGTTTGGTTTTGTCTTTGAACATTTGCATAAAACTAGGGGCAGAACTCCTCTTAAAAGTCTTGCATTGCAGTCTGGCAAGCAAAGGTTCCTCATCATGATTTCCCTTGGTAGAAGTCAATTCCCAAGGCAGAGGCAGTACACAGTGTGTGGACATACTGGGGATGGTAGTACAGAAATGAGTAAGCAAAGGACTGCCTCTTGCCCTGAGCCCAGAGCACTTGAATGTGCTGTCCTGATGGCAAGGGGCAAACTTTGCTCTTTTACCACCAGGCCAGAGCTGCCTTTAGCATCTGCTTTCCTACTCCATCACACACTTGGACAGAACACTTTTTTGGATGGGTTTCAAGAGAGGTTTTAAGGCTGTAGGGTGTTTCCTTTATAGTTGCAAATCGCTGGTAAAACCTTTCTGAATTATGCAGGCTTCTTACAGTGAAACAGGTTCAAGAACCTCTATTTTTAGTCCAGCTCTAAACAAGTGCAAGAATTACTTCCCACTCCTCGCACATTCCTCCGTGGCCCTCTCCCTCACCAGGGTGGTTAGCTTTCTGTGCCAGTTAGCTGTTCAGTGGCAAGAACAGTCAGAGAAACAGGACTGTTTAGTCTCAAAGAAACCATAACTTGCTTTTCCAGAATCATAAAAAGCTAATAAATCCTCTTGATTTGTCACAACAAGCTGATGTTCCATTAACTGGCAATTCTAGGCTGTTCTTGGAACAGGATGGCTGAAAAGTATGCAGGCTTTTAAAAAATTGTTGACCAGGAGAGAGCACGAGGTAAATGTAACCACTTAATACAGCAGCATTGAGGGGTGTGTGTGCGTGTGTACTGTTTACGTAGTGATGTATTTATGCATGAGACATTACAGATATTTAGAATGCACATTCCTTGATGTGAAGAACTGTACTTGTGAAATCATTTGCAGTCATAACGAGGTCTCTAGTTGACCTGCAGATATGGTAGAGTTCCTTACTGCAATATCTGTTTATATAAAGCATGTATGTTCTCTCCTTCTGTTTTATATACAAATTCATGTGGTGTCCATCCCAGGAAGCTTACAATCTAAGCTTAGCACTAAAGGATGCTGACTGTGACACAGGTAGGAATGGCTGGAAAGCACACAAGAGCCCACCCTCATGAGAGATGGTGGTTGCCATGAACCCACTGTGCTAACCCTTACCTGCATTGCCTCTCCCCATTTGACCCTAGCTCCACCAGATATTGAGTAACCCTGCAGCACCCCTACAGCCAGCTGCTACAGAAAAAGTCCCATGAGACAGTAATAGCAGGCAAGACTTCAGAAAGGATGAGGTTACCTCTGGCGCACACATATATGTGCTCCAGCCCAACCTCAACCCACCTGTTGTCTCCTCCTCAAGGGCTGAAGGAAATGAAGGCCTGCTGCAACTAATTGGCTGGTGCAGCTTCCTTACATACATGCCCTTGGAAGGAGGATTTTGCAGGCTCTGCAAAAGCCATGAAAGCAGCTCCAGCCTCTAGGCCCCCTTCGTAGCATAGGTATGCTCCTTGGCCATTCAGGAAATGCATAGCCATCTTGCAAAGCCAATTCACTACTTGCTTGCCTTCCCTCTCCTGGCTTCCCAGCTGAAGCTGCCCAGGCTGCTGCTGCTCCACAGGGCAGACCCGCATGGCTGAGGACAGTGGCTTGATAGGTGGTAAGTCCCAGGGAGGGGGTGCTTGGCTTTGGCTGTCTGGACCATATCCAGGGCTCCTGTATGTCATTGTCACTTGATGTAACTTGAACCCTTGCGGTCCAAACAGTTTTGAAGCCTAATTGAAGAGGCTCTCACAGCAAGTAGAGCAGGGCCTGTGCAGAGCTGGTCTCAGGAGGCACTCCCTTCCTTTGCTGAGGTAGGGAGGTTTCAGCACATGGAGGAATGTGCATGTGTTGGTTGCACATGGAAGAAGGTGACATGATTCCTGAGAGCCTATGGCCCTCAGCTGTTTTCCCTTAGAAGTTGTGAAAAACTATGTGGAGTTGAGTAGGTAAAACCTGTAACTGGCAGATCAGCTTTGCTTTCTGTCCCTGAAAGACCATTGAGAGCTCAGCACAGGCCCTGTCCTCCCTTCTACAGGGGGTGTGAGAAAGACTTGCCTCCTGTGGCCATTTCAAGCCAGCTCTCTTCTTGCGCTTCCCTCTGCCCTTGCTGGACTTGTGAGCAGCTCTGAGGGTACGAAAGGAAGGGACAACCTTTTCTTTCAGCTCCCACAGCCCATGTCCCATGCCTCCCCAGTGAGATGCACCTAGGGGCTGGGAAAGAAGCAGAAAGAGGCATCATCAGGGTGCAGCTCCCCTGCTCCAGGCCAGCTTGACACAGCACAACCTCCAGAGTTGGAAGTCCCAGCAGTAAGTCTGGTTCTTGCAGAGCGGCATTGAGGCATCTGTTGCTGCTTTTCTGCTCAAAATCTATTCATCTGCAGGCTGAAATGAGAACCAGCTGGTGGTTGTTTGGGATTTGTTTTAGAAAAAAACATCTCCTGTAAAGCATTATTCTGTTTTGAGTTCCTGTTTCCTTTCCCATCTGTCTGAGGTGCTGGGTTTGTAAATCTTCCACTGGCCATGTGTCCTCACTCACAGCATGGTTCCTCCACTCTGGGTCCCAATGTGGCTTTGGTGGGAAGGCGTGAGGGTGCACGTACATTTCTCCCCTGACTGTGCGCAGGATGGGCTTCTGCAAACTCTTTGTCAGTTGGGTATGTTTTCATCTGCTTATGGTTTCCCTCCTTCTGAGTTTTCTAGATTTAAGCAAACCCAGAAATCTCAAAGCAAAACACCACTGAAACACCATCTGGTTTCACATCAAAACAGCACGCTTCCCAGCCATTTCTCTGCCAGCCCACTTGACTCTCCCTTGCAGCCTGCAACTGTGAGTTATCACTGGCACCAGCACAAAGTGGCTGGTTTGGTGGTATTCTGCACCCACAAAGCCTCTGCAAAAAAGCAAAAACACAAGGCACAAGGCCAGCTCTCAAAATCTGGGCAGAGCATATGCAAAGACATTTAGCAATCTCTAGATTGTAATTTTTACACCTTCCTTTATTTTCTGTGTTTGATTTTATGAGAGTACAGAACTCTGCCTTATTTGTTTAAAAGGAGAGGCCAGATGCTGCTCTCAGTTGCACCAAAATTAATCTGTATTTACTTCATTTTGGATATACTCTCAAGTTGTGCAGAAAAGGAATACTGCTCTGTGTTCTCTTTATTTTTTGCTTTCTACAAGTGTTCTTTCTCTTACTTTAAGTTGTTGGCAGCTACATGAAGGATTTTCTCACTGGATTTTTCATCATTGTTAAATTGTGGCTTAGAAAAGTAAGATTTCACTTTCTTTTGTAACTTCTAATAGTAATTACAATATCTTCTGTAACACAGCACAATTTGCTCTGATATCTTTCATTGCTTTCTGAGGTCCTTGCCATTCTTCCCGGGCACTTTTCATATTTTTAAGACCAGAGAGAACTTTATGATTATCTGTTCTGACAATGAATCTCACCCAATAATTTCTGCTTCAACATTTCTTGAGATACAATGTATCTCTGAAAAAAGGCTGTTTAGTTGTCAGTTCAAGACCTCAAAATGTGGAAGCTCTACCCCATCCCTAGGTAAATTGTTCTAACGGTTAACGGCTTTTGTTAAACAGAGTTCCCTATAGTTCATCTGAATTTGCTTGACTTCGCTTCCCAACCATGGCATAAAATTATATTCCCGGGTTTTCTTCTCTCTGCCTGATTAGAAAGCCCTAACATTAATAATTTCTTCTTGTGCTGGTAATTATAGACAGTGCTCAAGTAATCTTTTGACCGTCTGTTGGATAAACTTGGGTTGACCTTCTTAAGTTTCTTCTAGAAGTGTGTTTTCCAGATGCTGAATCTTTCCTGAACTCTTAATTTCTGTGTTGTTTTTAAACTGTGAACACTGACATACAGCCACACATTTCTCTTTCGATGTAGTGTAGTAGTTTCTGCCACTGTTTCAACAGCACTCTATACTGAGGTAATGCCACCTCTCTGCTATTATGTGGTACTCTCCTGCTTGTATGTCCAAGAATCACATTTGTCCTAGCAACAGTACCGGATTAAGGGATCCTGTTCAACTACATACCATGGCCCTGGAGCAGAGTCAGATTTGTAATTGTCCTTTACGGAGATGCAACTTTGCAAGAGACTGTCTTCTAATGTACACACATAACCATCATCATCCTTTGCTACTGTATGAATGATCCCAATCTGGATGTGTTAATGACCATATTGCACAAATGAATGTGTTGTGCTAGACAGTCTTCTAGGTGGGCCTGTATGGCTGAACATGCTCCTTGTCTTTCCAGGCCCACCATTTTTGTATCATTCTTAATGCTACCTGCTTCCTAAGAGCAATGCTAATTTTGCAGATTGCTGCTTTTATATGAGAATGCCAAGTGAGGCTGTAAAATGCCTCCTGATGTTTACATACTGACACAGTTACCTACCTTAAATAAACTAGTGATCTTACCATCAACATCTGCTTAAAGAACTCCATATTTATGGCTAAAATAAGAAAGCACTTCATTATCAGGTCATCCTGCTCATGCCAAATACAAACTAAGCATGCTTGCCAAAGACAACTTTCTCCACAGGCTGACAACTTTATGGAGGGTGTCTGCTGTGAGGTGTGTTTCTTTCTTGAGGGACATGGCTGGCACTGGGGTGCCCACAGAGATTTGCTGGGGGCCTTCCTCTGGTGCTTTGGCCAAATGGAGGCAACCAGAGCCTGTGGCTGGGCTCCTGCCATCCCTGGAACAGGGCTACCAGGCTGGGAGTCTCCAGGAGAGGTCACTCCTGTCTGCCAGAACCTGCTGGCGCTGGACAGGGAGCCGCCTCCTCCCAGAGCAGATCCTTACCCTTGACTCTGCGACCTGCGGCAGGATGGTAGGAAGGAAAATAATCTCTTGACGGTGGAGGAAGGTGCTGCTCATTTTCTCCCCAGTCTGCCTTTCCCATCTTGGATGTATCCAGCAATATTAGGAATGTCAGGCATGTGACTGGCCTGCGATTTCAATAAAACCTATTTCATCATTTTTATTTTAATAATGGAATATTTCCAAATCTTCCTGCTTTTGATTTCTTCACCCTGATCACAGTTCCTTTCCTAAGTACTGTAAATAGCTATTTCAAGCTCCTGTTTTATTCCAATGCTTAATGGTAACTTGTGATCTAACACCTTTGTAGAATCTAATTTAGGTTGGAAGAGATCTCTGAAAATCACCTGGTCCTTCCATCCGCTCAAAGCAGAACCAACTGTCAAAGCCACCTTGGGTTGCCTGGGGCCATACCTGGTCAATATGTGCCTCTCCAGGTGCCTGTTGCACTGCTTGACCACCCTCATCAGGATTTGGGTTTTGGCTTAATAACTAAGGGAAATTCCCTTGCTCTGTCCCGTGTCAACTGCATGCAGTCATGTTCTTGTACACTTTATTGAGATTTTTCTATCCTATTCCAGGCCAAGCTTTCCCTACCTTTTCCCAAATCAGTCTTGCTTCCTGAAGTGCCTAAATTAACAGGGGCCAAGTGTGTACAGGCTGGACTTGAGGGAGTCTGGGAGCACTGCAGCTTTGCAAGTATGTTTCATGTTGAGAAATGTGCTCTGGTGCTAGAGAAGAGGAGTGTGACTGAGGCAAGAGGTAGCTGGGACGTCTGGCATCTCCCAGAGGGGCCTCTGGGGTGGCGTGGGGGACCGTATACCCAGGGCTGTGTTTGTGCAGCCCTGCACCCACCTCTGTGATACAGGCGCTGCTCCACCACTGCCGCCTGAGCCAGGCAAGCATTCTCCAGCTGCCTTCTTCGTTTGTGGGTTCAGTTGTTTTGCATCTGCAAGGTTGAGTGGGTGGCTTGTAGTTTCTGTACGCTCTGTTCTTTTGGTGTGTTTAGTTTAGTCTGTGTGTTTAAATACAAGTTGTGCTTCGCAAAAGGGACATTACTGTCATTGAATGCCATAATATATCTAAATACCTGGTTTGGCTTTTACACCAGAAAAATCTGATGAGATACAAGCTGACATCTTTTCTTCATCTGGTTAGAGGAAGTCATGATGTTTTTTCAGGGAAATCTTTATTTGAAGATCTGAAGATATATAAACAAAGAGACACTTCCTCTGCTCTCCTTCCCCAGACTGTCAAAATTTTCCCAGGCCACCCTGGTTTCTGGTTTTCACTTGTTATTCCTTCTTTCGGATGACAACAGAGAAATGAGTTATCAGGCACTGGTGTCTGAGGCAGGGAGTTGCTCTGGGGAGAGAAGTGCTCATCTTTAAAGAAAACTTTGCTGTGGTTTTGGCAAGGCTAGATCAGTGACCCTGCTGCAGAGCAATGGTGACTTTCATCCAAGGGTATTAATATTGCTAAAAGACACAAAATGCCTGAAATAGCTGCTCTCTGGGGCTGTCCTTTGTGGCTGGGAAGGCATGCATGTGTTTTATGCAAGGGATATAGGCTACACTCAAACCTGTAAACATAAGCATGTGCTAACTTATTTATAAAGTCAGTATCCTGCCAACAGTACAAATATCATATAGCTTTCCAGACACCTAAGTGTAGGTTCGTACCTTTATTCTGCTCTCATTTACACTTCTATTTCAGCACTGTAAAGTGTCGCATCAGTGAAAGGGCAGGCTGAAGCCCAAGGTTGCTCATCAATTTGTTTCATTCGGACTCACTCAGCAATTCATAGGCTGGGTGCAGAGAAATGACTGGGAGAGCTGAGATCTGTCTGATCTTTGACTTTAGCAAATCACAGCAGCTAATGAGAGGGGAGCAGGAGAGTACACCTTGGACTTGCATGGTTATACTGTGTTAGCTTGAACTTAAAACAGGAAAGGGTTAGGGGCAGTGGGTGGTCGTGGTTTTACTGGTGTGTAATATGTCCATATTGGCTGGAGCTGGGGGCTGAAGACAGCAGTCAGTGGGGAAAGGGGCTTTGCTGGGTTCATGAGAGAGGAGCAGAGAGAGCCTTAGCCATGAGATGGAGAGTGTAACTGGTCTCTACATTTCAAAAGTCTACGTGGTGAATTGGAATAGATACAGGCTGTGAAAAGGGAACAGGATGGTGGGGAGCAGCAGAATATGAGGGCAGCAAAACTGCGGTAGGAAAGCAGGAAGGAAAAAGCTGGAGCAGTATGGACCCCCTGCAGAAGGGAGAGGTCAGGCTCATTAAAGATTCCCCTTGTTGCATGTTGAAATTTGTGACAACATCCAATTTCTTCTAAGTAATAGTTGTGCATTCAGATGCAAGTAGACATGCAAGGAAGCTCGCGTTTGAGTTTATCCCTGTCTACTTTCCTTGCCTCTTCTACTTGTCCTTCCTTCATCTGTCAGCCTCATGCTACAGCTGAACAAAGCTGGAGGTTTCCAGACTGCTGCACCTGAGTCCCATATAGAGTAGAAAGCAGAGGCAGAGCCATGCTACTGGCAACCACTCTGGCTAATGGAATCATAGAATCATTAAGGCTGGAAAAGACCTCTAGGATCATCAAATCCAACCATCAACCCAACACCCCCATGCCTCCTAAACCATGTCCTGAAGTGCCACATCTACACGTTTTTTGAACACCTCCAGGGATGGTGACACCACCACCTCTCTGGGCAGCCTGTCCCAATGCCTGACCACTCTTCCAGTAACAGCATTTTTCCTAAGAGAATCATTAAGGTTGGAAAAGAATCATTAAGGTTGGGAAAAGGGCCTGCTGCCTCCTCTCCTTGCTTCCATGAAAGGTCTTATTGCTGTGAGGCATGTGAGAACACAGACACACTGGTGCATACCAGGCATCCTCTGATCCAGGCAGCAGTGGATCAGTTATGTGCATGAGAGAAGGTGGGATAGTTGTGGAGACTGATATCAGGAGTGGGGGGAAGGAGTGGTGCACTGAGTGATTCTTGGTGGCTTGAGGTAGCCATGGAAGTGGTCAGCAAGGTGCTACCTGTGCAGCCTTGCCAACATCCATAACAGATGCCAGTGCTGCCTGGGGGTCACAGGCGCGGCCATTCCTCTGCTGACCTCTGGCACCCCTTATGGGACTACGCATGGGAGGGAATAAAAGCCGGCAGTATATGTATTCTCCTGTGGTGGATGTGAAGCCATGGATAAATGTTCTGTTGCCTTATATGAAGGTTACCTGGCTGGCTGACAGCATTTTGTTCCTGTAAAAGCATGTGTTGGGTTGAGACTCCAGAGGCAGAGTAATGCTCTGTTATGCACCTCCCCATGGAGCTGCCTTGCCTGTTCCAGAGGTTCTGGGTATGCCACGCTCTGTTGAGCCCAGGCATGGGGAGTCCAGTGTGTCATGTCTAATGTCCCTCCAGAGTCTGTACAGAGAACCCGGTGTTGGGCCCTGAGTGTAGTGGCAGCTAGCTAGTAGGGGGTCCTTTAAAGGTCACCCCTGCTCCCTTGGGCCCACCATCAAACAGCACTGCCTTCCTGTAATGCCCAGGTGAATCTCTCTTCTTCTTTTTGCACATGAAGAGACACCTTCCTGGTGCAGACTCACAGCCAGCTGCAGTTTGTGGCATGCATCAGCCTGGTATTGTTGTGACACTGCTCATGTATTTTGTCCTCTCACCCACCACCTTTCCAAGAGGAAGCTGTGATAATGACAGGACTTCTCATTCTTTGTCACAGAAATTGGGTATAATTGCTCCATTTCAGTGGCTTTAAGAAGTGCAGCAAGGGAACAGGCTGGATTCTTTCTTAAGATATCAGTCATCTGAAGCATTTGGTAGATGGCACATCAGGGCTGGGAAATGACTCAACCGTCTTTGTTAAAAGCAATCTTTGGGCTCTGGGAATAAAATTAGAGGGAGAGAGCTGTGGGGTGTGCGGGCGGGGAAGGGAGACTTGAGCAGCAGAGACGCTGTGTTCTGTGCACTGTTGTAGCATGAGAGTTTCCTCTTGCCACAGCTGTATCTGAATCATCCCTTCAGTCAAGAAACTGTTCATCAGCCAGCCTCCTCACAGCGTAAAGGCCAAGGTATCCCAGAGGGGAGAGGTGGCTGGTGGGTGCAGGTGGGCTCAGCACAGCCGCTGTCAGCAGAACAAGGCTGCAGCCTCTCCACACATGGCTGCAAGCTGTCATTTCTGTGAGGGTGCTGGGGAGAGTGCAGACCTCTGTCCTAGGCCTCTGGGATCCCTTAGAGACGTGTAGGAGTTGAGCATTCCAAAATCTGCCTAGGTCCCATGTACTTCTTGCTTTTAGCTTAGTGTTGAGATCTCAGCAGAAGAACCCAAGCTTCCCACCACCGCCTGAGCCCAAGATGGTTGGTTATTAGAGGAAAGCCTCTTTGAGGTGAGTGAGGATTGCCATGAACTTGCATGGTCTGATTAAACTATCTCCCTGTTCTGAGCTGGCATGGTGAACAGGAACCAGGGTGGCCTTCAGGTGAGCCTCCTGCCCAGGGCCAGGAATGTCTCCCTGCTGATGTGCTGCTGAGCTGCCTGGACTGACTGCAGCCTTGCTCCCCTTTCATGTCACTGGGAACATCCAGCTTGAGGTAATCCTCCTGGCCGTTTCTCCTCCTGGCTGGGCTCACAGAAACCTTATTGAGTTGGTCTTGCCTGCCTGTGAGTCTTTGCAGGTCTTGTGTGGCTGCTTCTCAGTGGGCGTAGCAGGGACTGGCTTTGTTTGGTTTTCCTGCTTCCAAGGCCTTTCTTATCTAACCTCCCTTTAGGTCCTGTTCTGTATGGAAATATTCTTATTTATGCAGCTGGGGCAGAGGTCCTTTTTGTTTTAACTCTTCTAAGTTTGAACTTGTGGAAGAGAAAATCTCTCATCGTGGCTGTCTTCGTTCTGCTGCATGAAATGTGGTGCCTGATAGAGGGATTGTACCGACAAGTGCAGGTAAAGCTGGCTGGTCTCCATCCAGTAACAAGCCATGGTAATGTCTTCAGTGCATGTACACATCTACTCAAATGCATCTAATACAGTTAAGCAGGGCTTCCTGGTCCAAGAATCACCCCCATGACAGTAACATCTAGAGGCTTCAAGCCTGATACAAGCCAATAGCAAGAAACAATCCCTGCTCCAAAGAGGACTTAAAGGTATAAGTGCCACCACACCTGGAGGACTCTTTCAAGAGCACCCCCGTGTGATCTCAGAGTGGGTCTGGAGGCTATCTCCTGGGATGTCACATACTTGGGCACACTTTTTAGGCTACTCTGCACGCAGACTGGGGGCTGTCCGTGGGGGGCCACATCATTGAGCAGGCTGTGCTCATAGCTGCTCTCATACTATATGTGAAGAGGTAGCCATGTATCTAGGAGGCCCTAGCGCTTTGTCCTGCTGTTTCTGCATTTACTCTGGATCCAGCTTCCCTGATTGCCAGCAATGACTATTGTGACAGTGGGGACCTGACGGTCTTCATGCACTGATGTGGGAACCAACGTGACTGTTTTCGTCCTGTTTTAAGTTAATAGAGAATTCAGTCATTTGCAGAGCATCTTATGCCTCTTAGCATGTCTACTGCAGTGTGACAGCTCAACTGCCCTGATACTGTGGTTCTACCAAGTACTGTGCATTCCTAGATGGTACTGTAAAAGGATGCAGAAATTACATTTCTTATATATTGCTTCCTTTTATAGTTTCTCAATGCACTGCTTCATGTTTTTATTTAAATACTCCGTGTGCTAGGTTCGCTTTGTTCAGCACAAAGTCAAGTCAGTCATTAGCAGTGAATTGGAATGTGTTTTTCTTTCTTAGCTGTCCTGTGCTTTTATGGACTGTCCGTGTGCCTGCTTGCAAAACAAAGTTGCTCTCTGTGGCTCCCCTCTGAAAAGCATCTACCTATGCTGGGTTATGACACCGCAGTAATTAATGAAGAGTTGCAGAGCTGGACAATGCTGTCTATTTAGTGCAGCCCAGTGTGTTTCTAAGTACCACAACAAATTGGTTAAGGGAGCACATGTGCACAATTTGCTACAGCTGATGCTATTGGTGACAGAATTAGACTGTCCACGTGTGTGCTCAAAGGATCTACATTGATAAGGTCCTGATGACAGCTCTCATGTAGCCTGTATGAAGAGAAACTGTAATTTTGGCAGCAAGCACAACTGAATAGAGCTTGCTAGAAATGTTTCAACAAAGATGATGTGGCTAGAAAATGTGTATTTGCTGAAGCAAAAATGTTTCATGGAAACATATGTGGTCTGACAAACTTTAGTTGTCAGTCTCCTGTTAGATAACTTGCCTGTTGTATCACATGTTTGACCTCAGTGCTGCACAGAAACACAGCTTCAAAGGTTTGCCCCTGAATTACTGCCATGTAGTCACAGTCCTGGCATCCTCTGGCTGGCCAAGATGGGACCCCTCCTGTCCCATAGAACCTGTCTCTTGAGTGAAGTTGATGTGACTCCTCAGTTTCGGTGTTGCTCACTCCCAAATAAATTTGCTGTCCCTACTCAGTGTTGAACAGCAGTGATACTGGGGGAAAAAACCCTATAGTAATTTTATTCAACAGCTACTGAAGTCCTGGGCTACATCTAGTATCTGTGAAACACCATGTATCAGTGTTTCTGAAATTAAATTTTACAGAATTTCTGTTTCATAGGGAACACGCAAACCTTTTTTTATGCCTACTTGAAATTACATCTAAGCTATTGAAAATTTCTATGGAAGAGGAATCCTATTATTCAGCTAGCCTGAGATCTGACTTCGACCTTACTGTAACTGAGATTTTGAGTGGCTGTGGCTGGAGATGTGACACTAGCTTTTAGCACTTGCTTTTATTACTGTATAAAAATACAATGTATACTGAGGTTTACTTGTACATGGGCTCTGGAGGCTTGTTCAATGGAGACTAAGTGTGGAATGTGTTTGGCCATTTCTAAAACTCTTTGCAAGAAAGAAAATTGTTTTACAGGGTCTGATAAGATATTGCTGTGTTCTGCCTTTACAGAACCAGTTTGAAGCTAACAGCAACAAAAAAAAGTTAGTATTTTCTACATCCAGATGTTACTTTCTTGGGAATTTGGTCACAGGTATAGTTAGTGCTTAAAAAACCCCAACTCCAGAGAACTGAAACCCCTAGAGAAGTTTGACAACTGTATAAGGAGATCCTAGAACCCAATTTTCTGCAGTTTTATCCTATTACAGACTGAAATCAAAGATGAAATATTATGACTTTAAAGCCATGGCATGCCTACCACCTTCGTGTCCAAGTGGCTTCACTTATATTATATTGAAATTATACTAGCTGTGGGATGCTTAGTTTCTCTATGCAGCAATTTTGCTGCCCATAAGTAAAGGGGCACTGAGATCTTAATGAGGTGAATTCCACAAACTGAAATCTTGCAGGTAAATTAAAAACTTGCCAACATCCATCAATATTTACCTTCTAGATGAAATCTCAGGTCTAGCTGGGAGGACAGTGTTAAAGTCCTGACCTAGGGACAAGCCAACTGGATTGGACTCAGCTGCTTTACCATTGGTTTTATGTGCAAATTTGGGCGAAGGCTTCTGTTTTAACTATTCTTTGCTCCTCATTTTCAAAGCAGGGGTGGTAGTACCTTTCTGTCTCACAGGGGTGGGAATTACAGTACAGCTTGAGGCATTTGGTCATTACTGTTTGGAAGTACAATAAATCCACCTGTTTTCCTGATTATACAGATGGTAAAGGCAACACGGGGAGTCAGCTTTGTCTGAGGCTGTGCTAGAAATGATGGACTAGTTGATCTAGTCTGGGAATAACATATTCTGATGCCAGATCCCTGCTTTGGCCATCCTGTTGCTGTCTGTGCTATGCTTGGCTTTGTGTCTGGGGTACTGAGGAGTTCCACCTAGGGGAGTAACTGGAGGTAAAAACCTCTAGTTTCTGTCCTTTACCAGCTGCGGTTTCTTCTGGAAGTCTTTCAGATTAGCTCGGTCATTAGACTCTCTAATTCCTTTAAAGAAAAGTTTGTTTTGCTTTCATATACTGACAACACACTGATGCTCATCACTTGACTTGGCTGCATAGCACTTCCCATGACCCCAGTAAGATATTTTGGAAAGAACATTAAAACAAGCATAAATTGGCCCTGAAGGAGAGCGTGTTCTGTAAGCGTGTGTTGCAAGCACTTACGTCAAGGAAGCTAGAAAGCTGTGCAGAACCATACTCTCCATGAAAACCTTGTTATGAGGTAATTTTCTGAGGTGCTGACACAAAAGGACCTTGATGTTGTTTATGCAAGATCTGGTTGGCCTTCCCTTTAGTATTTACAGCACCCTAGTTGAGCCCACATCAGTGGAACAGAGGAGGCTTTGCTCCCATCTCTTTGGGAGCATTGCCTAGTACTGCACAACTTAGGGTTCTGCCACACAGGTGATTTGCCATGTTCAAAGGTTACTGACGGAGTTGCATGCAGGCAAGAAAATGTGTGTCCTTCTTGCTTGCTGACCAAAGGCAAGAATAATTAATGCAAATCTATGAGAGAAAAAAGACAGAAATATGTGCATGTTCCTTTTTTGCTCCATCTTAGCAGATTTTGTTTTCTTTTTTTGCCAAAGATTGCAGTACCTGGTTGCTCAAAATGATTGATTAGTTTAGGTAAAAATAAGCAGATTGTTTCAGCTATCTACGGCTGAAATGTAGACTGCCCAATTTTTTGATGTTTCTGTTACACGATGTTTCAGATTGTTTGGGCTGGAATCCTAAGTGGAAGTGGCTACCAGTTACTGTTGGGGTTTGCAGTCCATTCACTAGGGCAGAAGACCCTTTGGTGTGAGAGACCCACATACAAGTATTCTGCTGCAAAGACAGATGCCCAGGTACTTCAGTCACCAGGCTGTTGTGCTATCCTGTCTCCATTATGTTTTGTTGTAGAAATGGTGGGATGGCTTCAAAAGAGAAGCCTGAAAGATGTATGTAGCACATCTGAAGGTTTAGTGATTGCGACCCTCTAACAGGAAGGGTAATGGGGGCAGATAAAAGTACATGTTCTGGCTCACATACGTGAGGCTTGAACTTGGGGTTCCATCATACATGACGACAACCAGTACTGGGGCTACTCTGCCCTGTGTAATAGGGCCCTCCAACTGTCTCAGCTAAAGCTGCTCTACTTCATTTCCCATAATTCCTGAGGTCACAGTAAGTGTGACTCCACAGCCAGCTGCTTAGTGCAGCCCATGCAGTACCACCTCTTTCTGCGGCCCCAGGAACAGCCTCTGCTCCCTCGGTAACCCAGCCATTTTGTCTGATTCCTTTGGCTTTTGCAGAAAATGCCCCCCAAGGGAAATTATTTGTTTTCCACTTAATAAAACATTTCACTTAATCTAAAGGCACATGTTTTCAATTTGCCAGATATTCCAAAATATGTCAGTCTCAGGGGGACCCACAAAAACACTTCCTTTTTTCTTTTTTATCCTGTTCCATGACAGAACAAAATGAATTAGTGCCTCAGCCCACCTCTTATGCTAAAGGCAAGGCAAAGCAAGTATTGCAGTGCTGTCTCCCCTTCTCAGCACAGAGAGCTGTGCAAAACATGCTCAGGCTGAGGAAAGCATTGTGTCTGGGGGGAGTGATACAGGGGCACCCACTGACCCCAAGGGCTAGCTGGTGTTTGAGAGGGTGAGTCACACCTGCCTGTTGGCTTCCCAGTGAAAAACAGTCATCCTGCAGAAGAAGAGGTGAGCAGTTCATAGGTTCAGGGCTGTCCTCAGGCAAAGGGGTGAATTTTGCAATATCATCTGTCCTTCAGGCACCTTCCTCTTTACATGCCGACAGCTAAACCACTCAGTTCACATGCTTGGGGGTCGCTGAGGTGCTGCTTCTTGCAAGTTATCTGTCTTGCTTGAACAGTATCGCGGATCGCAGTTCCAGCTGTCATGACAGTGACCTTTCTCCAGGCACCAGAGAAAGTGTCCAAGGAAGGATGAAGGACATGGTGATACTGTGTTCTCAGTTACTTTCCTCCCCCTGCAGCTGCTTCCCCTGGCTCTGTTGTTTCCCAGCAACTCAGCCTGCAGGTGTGATGTCTGTGTGTTATGGGGATGCCTTCACCTCCACTTCCAATGTCAAATCTGTGCTTTTACTCATCAGTCCTTTCTCCCCTCATCTGTTATTTGGCCCATGATAATGCTCCTATCCTCCTCATGAAGGCTAGATGGGGGGAAGGAACAAGCTGTGTTCTATCAACGCAGGAACACAAAGCCGCAGCCACAATTGCAGCTACCAAGCACATAAAAGCTGTAATTTCTTTGCCAGTGCACAGTCCCCATCCAGAGACAAAGCCTCTGCAAAGCCCTGCTGGCAACTGCCCCAGCCAGAGACATCTGCATGGCATAGCCCTACAGGGGTGTAGAGCAGAGGGGATGATACATCTCTACCCTGCAATTAAGGCTCTCATTTTGTCATTTTTATTCCCTTCTTGTGGAAGCCAGCAAAGTGATTTACTTCTTCCCATCTCCTACCCCCAATGCAGTGCTTTATGGTGCTTGGATGCTTCCTCCCTGCTCTGCAGAGTGGCTGCCACCATGTTCCCCTGTCCCCAGCTGCTCTAGCAGGGCTGGGTGACCTGCCTGCCTGCTTGCCTTCAGATGAATGACGTACTTCTTGCTTTCCCAACCACTGCTGTGAGGCACTGATCGGCACAGGACCTTGCTGCTGGGAAACCTGTGCGTGCAACCCTGCTCTGAGGCATAATCCAAAGGCTTAAGTATGTTTGTTTGCTTCATGGGTTTGGAAGGGCTGCCCAGGCCTCTCCCCACTTCTTGTTTTTTTTTTTTTTTTAATGAATCCTCTCTTTCAATGTCTGTGATTTAAAATATTCTGCTGCAGGTCCCACACTGTAATCATTTGCCGGCCCAGCTCTTCTTTTCCACCTAAGACTGTGCTGCCAGAGCACTCTGAAGTGCTAAACTCCAAGCAGATGGACTGAACCGCTCAGCTGTTTGGATACACACAGAGGCTGCTTTCAGGAGGTTACTGATCTGGTGTGATTCAAAGATTTCACAGAGACCAAAATCTGGACAGACCGTGGGAAGAAGTCAGAACTGCTGCACCTCACTGTCCCATTACACAGATGTGCATTGCAGGTTTTCTCTCCTCTCATCTGAGAGACGGTATTGTACATCCTGCATCCTTCCTCCTAGTGTGCTCACATACAGAGATAATCTCCAGGCAGAGCTGTATTTCTCAGCACCCTAAACTAGGAATCACCAGGCAGAATGAGTCACTAGTGCAATTTTTCAGTTTAATCTAAACTTTTAGAGCCTGATTTCATTGTTGTTGCTTACATTGAGTGGTTTCTTCCTGTATGCTGAAATCAGCAGTATTACTTGTGTCACTTGGATGGAAAGGTTTTTAAAAACATAGGTTGTTTTAGGTCAGGATTCAGTTAGGGGAGTGAAGTACAGGAAGAAGTGCTGGACAGGTAAACAGAGCTGGTGTTGAAAGATGCCTTCACAAAACCTTTCCTCTGTCATGTGTACTTTTATGTTACTTAAGCACTTGAGCAGTTTAGTAACTTCTGTGAGCTCCAGGCTGGAGCAGATGGGCTGGCATGGAGTGGGGTGGAGGGGTGGGGTACAGTTGGCAACTCAGAAATGCCATGTCTCTTGTGAAAACATGCAGTGTTTTGGAGAGCAGGGAGCTGGATGCAGTGCTGTTCTTTACATTTTCTTTACCAATAAATCCTCACTCAAGAAATGGAGTAACTTTCCTAGACCACCAGAGCTGAGTACTCCAGAAAAAGCATTTAGGTCTTTGAAATTACCTAAGGACCTGACGCCCTTCCCTCGCATGCCATGAAACAGATCTCTGCTATTTCCCAGAGTCACAGATTATTCCTTTTCCCTCCTGACCCTTCTTCTACTAAAAGAAACCCAGTCCTGCTGCATGATTTCTTAGTATCTTGGCCAGTCTAACTTGAAAAATACTCTTGTACTGAAGCTTTCAGACCTACCGTATTACATGATTTTTCTTTAGTCACGTTACTTTTTTTTTTACTTTCTAGCTAAGTCCTTTTCGCATGCATAAAAAAATCTTCTGGTTACTTTTGCCATATTTGCAGACTTACTAGCATATCTGTTTTGTCTCCCAACCAAATGGCAGAGACGTCTCAGTTCTGACAGTCTAGCTCAGTCCCCTCTCTCCTGTTTGTTTCTCTTCTCTGATTTTTCCGCTTTGACAATGTCTTACTGGTAACGTGCTACCCATAACTGAGCAAGAGTATCCCAGAGGGCATCACCCACAGATCTTAACCAGGATTGTCCCTTCTCTCCTTCAGGACATGAGGTATTTCTTCAGATTCTGTCAAAAAAATCTTTTGCAGAACAGCATCCTTTCCCCCACTATCGCCAGTTTGACTTTTTCAGGATTAGCTGAGGAAGGCTTTGACTCTGCCATATCTAGGGCAAGAGACCCCCGGGGACAGCAAATTGGGTCCTGGACCCCTGCTGCACTTGTGCCAGAGTACTGGCAAGTCAGGTTGGCTACTGTGCTCCCCAGTGAGCTCTGTCCTACTTCCTTTCCTTCCTTTATGCTTTTTTTTCTCTGTTCCTTTTCTCATGGCAAAAGCAGTTCAGCCCTTTGTTTTGAGTCAGTAACTTTTTTTTTTTTTTAATTCTGTTCGATCTTCCCACGCTGCAGAGATTTTATTTTTTTTTCCAGGCTGGCTATGATATCACTCTGTATGAAGGACTTTCTTCTCCTGTAACCCATGAAAGTATGGGTGAAAACTATAGCAGATATTCAAATAACTTGAGAAAGCATATAATAATTAAAAAACTATCAATTTTTTACCAGAGGCTTCAACGTTCTAATTTTCAAAGCAATTAGATAATAGAGTAGGTCAAGAATATGCCTGCCCCACTTCTCATTTTCCGCTTTCCTTATGTCCTATTTCTATAGCTTTTACTCCTCATAATAGCTAACCCTTTGGGAGTAAGAATGAATCCCTTGAAACTAGTGTATTTGGAAGGCCTGGAGTAGCTTTTCCCTTTGCAAGCGCTAGCTATATGTAACTGCATAATCTGTGTGAATATTCTCTCTGGCAGCCTGTGTAACCCATAGGACCTCTCAGACTGTTGTTTGCAGTAGAAATTGTTGAGTTTAAAGCCTGTGTTTCAGATCAAGCGAGTCCTGGTTGTTAAGCTGAGGCACGTGGGTGATGAGTAAGAATTGCCCTTGCACATCATCCCAGCTACTTACAAGCACTGATTGGTATTTTCTGTGAGGCAGTAGCAATGCATAGGTGAAATCCAGAGTGGAGGAGAAGAGAAGGAAAGCAGAAGTTGAACAGAGGACAGGCTGGGTCATGAAGAACCGGCTAGAAAAGGGAAAACCTTTCCTACCTGGTTTTGCACAAAGCAAACAAGGGATGAATTGGGGGTGAGGATGGCCAGCTGAGGTCCTTTTCCCAGGTCTACATGTGGTGCCTGGGGCTTTGGCAGATCCCCCAGGGAAAGCTGCTATCACTGCTTCCTCTTTGGTTCTCTGTACACTCACAGCTGGAAATGTCTCATGGACTACTCAGGCTCCATCTGCTCTCTGTTTATACTGATACACTCCACAGGGCCATACATGCAATGCACCCATCAAAACACAGTCTCTGCAGAGCAAACGTCCCTTGCAACTCCACATGCTGTGCTACCCAGGATGGGCATAAAGCTGCTGCCTTCTGCAAGAACCTCCGCTGGCTCAGATCTCCCCTGAAATATGCAGAAAGCTCAGGTCAGGGGTTTGTTGTTGCCGCAGGTTTGAAAAACATTTCTTCTTAGTGTCAGGTGTCTTTGGGGTTCTGACATTTTCTGTCTGACACCACCTTCTACAATATTTACTAGGCTATAGAAAGCTAGAAGTCTTAGAGGAAAGATTGCCCTCACAGAACAAGCACCCCAGGCCAGGCAGGTCCCAGAGATGGGGCTGAA
The DNA here is from genome assembly GCF_949628215.1 of Phalacrocorax aristotelis. Taxonomy (NCBI): domain Eukaryota; kingdom Metazoa; phylum Chordata; class Aves; order Suliformes; family Phalacrocoracidae; genus Phalacrocorax; species Phalacrocorax aristotelis. Next base: position 46,142,013 of record NC_134280.1, on the reverse strand, counting down.
CTTGCCAAGTTCAAACCCTCATCCAGAGTTTTGTCTGGCTTTGTTATCTCTCTGATGCAGTTGTATCTGAAAGGGGACTTTGGGCAGGTCCTCCTTGCTCGTTCTTATCAAGATCAAGACTCTCAGGTGCCTGGCTGAACTGTGACCTGAAACTCTAGGTCAGAGCCTGCCTTCCGACTCAGCCCACCCATGGAAACAGGAGTGAAATTCCCAACACCTGGCTGCCTGAGCTGCCTGGATATTTACTGAGTTCTCCCACACAAGGTCCTCTGAGAAAAAAACCCAGCTCTGGATCTCTCTGCTCCACATTTTTTCCTCTCAAAACAGTCAGACTTGATCAAAGCATAACCCAGTTTGACAAAGCATTTGTGAACTTGAGCAGACCTGGCCTTCACTGCAGTTTGTAACAAAACCCCAAACCAGTGGCGCCTCGACTGATTCCAGGCTGGGCTTTGCTCAGCTGCTGGGTTCAAAGCAGCCCAAGCCAGTTGGGTTTAATTGCTGCAGACGCCATATTTTGTACAGCGGGATGCAAAGTGGAAAACAGATTTTCACCCCCCTTGTACTCTCAACAGACAAACACGAGAGGGGTTCAGTGTCTCCGAAGGGTAGAGGGTTTGGATAGGAGTCACAAGGAATTTGCAGGGGAAATTCTGATGGAGCTGGGTTTGCACAGGAGCCAAGCACATTCCTGGTGCAACGCTGTTGACGTCAGCGCCTCATGCCTTGTTCAGTGTTGGATCCTCATTTGTATTTTCTTCTAAGCTCCTATGGGCTGGCATCTGGTTTGTGCTTTTGTTACTGCAGCTGTTTGCTGGTCTGGCTGCTTCAATAATTCCCCTGGTCCCTGGAAAACCCACCCACAATACCGACTCTAGAGCTCTGTGATTGCTCTGTTAAACACATGCTTCCTAGATTGGCTCCCTCTCCCCAGACTAATTAATCTGACTAATTATCCCCTTCCTTGGTGCTAGTTTGTCATGAATGCAGAAATTTGGTCATTACAATTTGTTCTATTCTTGAAAATTCCGAAGTCATTGAATAATGATGAATAGAAAAAGCCTTTTGTTAACTCAAATTCAGCAGTGAATAGTGGCAGCCCCTCTGATGGATCTGGCATGTGAGGCTGTCTCTCCCAAAAATGTGAGGCTTGCAGCATTAGAAATTTGGCTGCTTCAGGGAAGTCGGGCGGGAAGCTGCCCTGTTGTCCAGTGCTGCAGCGGGTACAGCTCATAGGCACTTCCCTGAACAAAATACTGGTGTATTCCTGGGAGATTTTCCAGTGGGAAAGATGAAGGAAAACCACTGGGACCTAAAAAGGAAAAATGGATTTCCCTCAGTGGAAATGTTTTAGAAAAGGAAATGTCTACCAGCACCTTCTCAGTGCAGTGTCAGTCTAGCAGGACTCAAGCACAGGAATGGCCACGCTGGCTTAGACCAAAGGCCCATCACTGTGCCCAGCCTTTGTTGCTTCAGAGGACAGCATAAAATGCTATCAAAATGGACACTGGGTTAATAACCATGTGTAACTATGGAGAGTGCTTCTGCTGTTTGCATAAATCTCTGCTGGATTTTTCGCATTCCTGCAAGCACTTTGTCTCAAGCAAGTTCTCAAGACAAGGGCTGTCTTATAAATTCCTGTGGAGCCATCTGTGTAACTGTGCTCTGCACTTCGTAACTCAAAATACTTTGTCTCAGCTCTACCTGTTTCACTAGTGAATGGCAAGCTTTGTGGGTGGGTGGGACAGTTTTACGCTTGGAGCTTCTTTAACTGGGTGCTCTCTGGGTCTTGCATTTTAAAGTGAGGTCATTAGGTATGCCTAAATCATCTCTTCCACAGTTATGCCTATGTCTGCCCTCTCATATCCCTGCTCACCTGCTTTCCTTCTCTTCTAAAAGAACCATTTCTTTGGATCCCTCTGTGTTTTTATATGGATACTTTTTTAATCTTCCTAGTGTCTCCTTTGTAATTTTCAATTTTATTTTAGCTGTTTCTTTTAAAAAAGAAAACTGAACACAGTTATTTCAGAGGATGGACTACTATAATTCCTATAATTCCATTATATTTTCAGCATTATCTTTGTCATCTTGTCAGTATGCCTTAAGATTGATTGTTTTTGACCACTGCTGAAACTTGAGTAATATTTTTACTGAATCATTTGTAAGTGGTTTAATTTTGTTTTTAAAACCACCAGTAAAGGCACTTTGCCTAGTCTCCCATTGCCTGGTTCTCTCTGCAAGTTAGGACCTTCTGAGACTCTTACAGTTGCCTTTTCTTGATGTCAGGGGTTAACAACGCGAACCCTAGTTCAGATACTTCTATGCCAACAATGACTGCTTACGTCAGATTTCCACCTGCTGCATTTTTGCTAAAAAGAGTATTTTGTATTTGTCTGGATGAGCATTCCTATCCCAGTATCACCTAATCATGGGGAAACTGAAAAAAATTAGCCGCACCTATTTATGCATGTATGAGAGCAACTCATAGACGTTCTTGTTTTCTAGGAGGAATATGGCTACAGTGATGTTTTGGTTTCATGGAAAGTAAGTTAAAGCTGTAATTCCCTGAAAGAACATAACACATTGATGCAAAACCCATGAAAATATTGTTATCTTAGGACACCCCTGGAATGAAAGCAAATCCTTTTGCTTCTGCCATCTCCTTGACTCTTTCTTGAGACCATAGCAATCAAGTTCTCACCTGGTGCTGTTTAGTGGCAGATCTTAATCATGTTCTTAGGGAGCAGTTCTGTCCCACCCAGAAACCACCACCACAGCTGCCATCTCATCGACCACATCAGAAAGGAAAGTGAATTTTGAAAGAGATGGAGTTAATTCCCTTCTGATCTGTAGATGAAAGTTGCATACTTTTCCACTTGCCTTAAATATGCTGGTTTAAGAGAGATAATTTTATTATTAAAGTAACTTTATTAGCCCTGGGTCTTCTCTTGGTAGGTCTCTGTTAGGTTTCTTCGCCAATATTGTGTGAGATGGAAAGTGACTTTTGCTCAAAATATTTGCTGTGGTTAACTGTAGAGAGGAACTGTGAATACAGAATCAGCCAATGGTGAGGAAAAAAGACCAGTGAGACATGGTCATGTAGAAATGAAGAGAATTCCTATGAATGGAAGATTTCCCATAAAAGGCTGCACACTGATACCTGCTTATTTCCATTTGTCTCCCTAGCAGGTTTGAGATTGTGATGAAATGTACAGCTTCTTCACATTCTTTTCTCTGTATCATATTCTCTTCTTTTTCTTCTGCCCCCTTTCCCCCATCTCTAGTATTTGTGTTTGAGTTAAAAGCTGGACACAGCAGGAGAGAGATTTCGGTTGCTTCCTCCTCTTCCCCTCTGATCTTTCATCTCTTATTTATGTCTGTAAATGCTTTGTTTTATTTAATATACTTTTACAGAAAAATGCTGGGCCCAGCTCCAGGCAGTCTCATTTCTCTCTTCCATATTGAGACATTCCAGACCTGAACAGCGTGATCTTGCACAGCTAAATATTTAAGAGAAAACAATGAAACTGTGTCACCAAAAAGCTTTGAATATCCCTCAGAATGCAATGAGATTATTTAGTATGTGAAGAAAAACATGTATCACACCTTTTCTACAAAAAGTCTTGGAGCAGACTGGGAAAGGCCTATACTTCAACTATCAACTATTGTGATCAGCACAGCATCTCACTTGAGTCTCATATCAAAGGTAAGGTACCACCATACTCAACTCACTTCTAACCCCAGACCACTGAAAGATCACACTGTGGTGGTGACTTCTCAATTCAGTAGGGTCCCACACCCCTCCTTGCACAGATGAACTTCTGTCACTGAAGATCAGCGTCTTTGTGTTTCTTCATCTCATCCCTCTTGTAGTCTTTCAGTACTTTCTGTGAACATGGAGAGAAATTACAGCAAAGCACACTTCACTTGGAGCACAGGCACTGTACTGCTTGTCTTTGTTGAGATGAACGTCACCTACTGCTACGAGTTCTGAATCTGGCACCAGTGACTTTGCAAAGGTTTCAGAGATTTCTAAACCTCTCTTAGAAGTTGATGCAGAAGTTCACCAGCGGTTGCCACAACTTGTAGGAGTGATGATCTTCAGCAGAGGAGTAAAGCAGACAGCTATGACTGTCTGCCTTACTTATACTGTTGCCGTTAATTTTGACAGAGGTTGTGAACCAGAGCACAAAGTCTTAAAAAAGTACCAGAGGTTTAGAGTAGCTTCTGGACATTAGCACTTGTATGAATCAAGCTCCAAGCCTTCGGATTGGACATGTCCATGAAAGCAGCTCTTTCTCCTTCATTGCCACATACCCCGGACATGATGACATTAGAGGAAACTGAAAGAATATGGGATTCTGGAGAAAGAGGTCCAATTTGTCCTCAGTGATGCTGGAGTAACTCCACATGGAGGCTCCTTCATGTCTAGATGAGCAAGACAAGACAAAGACTGGGTGTCTGTATATGCACGTCCTGCCTGGTAGCGGCTAGAGCAAACTGCATCTTCCAGTTGCCTCCTGCCCATCGGAAAGGTTTTTAACACTTCTCTACTCAAGTAAGGACAACACTGTATTTAATCAGTTTCCTGTCAGCCGGCACAAGGCTTTGAAGTGGTTTGGGAGAGGGAGGACAAACACTGCACACCTGCTTCCAGCCTCTGCCCCAGACATGCTCTGCAACATCAAGCACTCCCTTTCTGTTTGTTTCTGGGTTACAGGTGAGCATTAAAACAGGTCTAATAGTTACACAGACACACAATATCTTTGCACCAGCCTAGGCCCAACATTTTACTTGTTAGCTCATCAGTCTTGTGGGAAACATCTGAAGCCTGGTCATATGTGAATAAATATTCCCAGTGGATGAGAGGGAGGGAGAGCCAAGCTGGCAGCTTGACTGAATGTAAATGGGAGAGAAAGTGAACCAGCTCTGCAATGCCAAGGTCTGGATTTCTCTATCAACTTTGTGATTGTTTTTGTTTTTCTTAATGCCCCAGCTCTATGGAAATCAGTGTTTATTTATTCATATTTAAATAATGTATTCCTAGCTCCTGTGTTTGTAGCATGAAGCTAGAAGTGGATTGAGTCTGAACTCACTAACGCCCTGAAAAAACACCAAATTTATTATTTCTTAAAAGTTGGAGCTTTAAGACAAGTCTCCTGGAAAAGGGGAAGTCAGGATGGCTGTTATTGATAATAAAATCTTTGGTGGAGAGTAAATGCTGGTTTTAATTTCTGGTTTATTCATTGGAATGGGGAATACACAGACCTCAGGGAATTACATATTTTTGTATATATTAATATAAACATTTTTCTTGTAACTCAGCAGCAGATGGAGAAAAATCTATGAAAGGCATAAATGAAACTCATTTTCTTCCTCCCTTCTTGCAAATTGTTCTTTACATAACTAAGATTGGGTTTGGACCAGAGGCCAGACCTTGACCACTTAATCAGTGGATCACCTGTGCCTTTTCCCCAGCATCGCTTTGGAGCATCTGGTGCGTTCTCCATGTGGGACAGGCACGTGGCTTGTACCTGGGTTTGGAAGGGAGACAGCAATGATCTCTCTTCCCCCAATGGTTTGGAGCACAAGAGAGTGCCTGGTGAGACAGCACAGCTAAGAACTGACTCCTGCTTTGGTGCTGGAGGTCTTCCATGCCAGTGCCTTCTGCTCCTGGAGACATGTAAGTGATAGATGATACTGCCTCCTTGGTACTGAACAACCACTGCCATTTAGCAAAGCCCCTGCCTCAAAGGTTGGTAATGCAGATAAGATCTGGAGTGGTTTAAAACTAGCTACTACTACTAAAGCAGACTAATATTAGCTTAGACTCTGGTGCTTTCTGAAGGAGGTATCTTTCTGTCTGCAAAGAGGTCTGAAGTATGCTAACAGGGAGAGCTGGTTTGGAAATCTGTGCGCTCTCTCTGAATGTAACTATACTCTTGACTTCTCTCTTTTTCCATATTTGAATTTTGTGAAGCTTAAGGACTTTCATGGAGATAGAGTGAATGAAATCCCATCATCAGACTGAAGCAGCCTGGGAACAGGCAGAACACACTTCCACGTATGCTGCCTCTGCTTGCCAAAATATTTCTTGCTTCCAATTGGAAAGAGGCAGGTTTCTTTGTGGGACAAACAGCCTGCTTCAGTCAAGATCTCCAGGCCAGCAACAGACTTAATGTTTTTCCTGTGAGGTATTCATCATTTCTAAATAACTGGTTTGAAATGTAACTCATTTCCATCATAAAAGTTACTGTAATTTTGCTCACTTCTGAAACAAAGCCATTTCAGTCAAACTGAAAAATGGGAAAGCATAGAGAAGAAAGATGGCAATGATGCATACATTTCAAAGGGAAGGTTTATGTGTGTCTTCCTTGATAATTGCCCTATTCAGCTGCAATGGATTCAAAACTGCAGAGGAGAAGGGGTGAAGGGACATGAACTAAATCTAGCCAGTAAAATAACTTTTTAATAGTAGACTCAAATTTTGATTCAATTAAAGCAAAGTCTCTTAAGGGTGGGGAAGATACTCCTGGACTGAACAGTCAGACAATAACAGGACAGACTGAAAGGCTGAAAAATTGGGAATGTGATGTGAAGGCTCTTGTTTGTAAGTCTCTGATACTACTGCAAGTGAGATCATGCTTCCTCTCTCCCCCAGGCCTTGATTTACAAAGGATGGAGGCTGCTGCTACTGTCTTGGTTATAGACACCTGACTCAAGTTCAAGCCAAGCAGCTCGCATCTTTAATACTGGTGATCTCCATTTCCTTTCCTGTGTCAGCTAGGGTGGTGATGGTCCTGGACACATTCCAGTAGTCTGGACAGGAGGTTTGGATGGAACCGGCCTCTGCTCAGTTTCTGCTGCACAACTCTTTCTGAAGTCTGGCCAGATGCTTTCCAGACTTAGAGACTGAAAGTATTTCTTTCATCCGTTGCAGTCACCCACCAGTTTCAAGCTATGCAACAATGGTGGGGTGGCATGGGGAAAGCACCCTTTGTCAACTGAAAATGACATGCCCCTTCTGGCTGAATTCAGGGCATGAGTACCCTGACTCAGTTCACTGGCACTACATTTACCTGCTATTTTAAAAAATTACTAACAAATCTAAAGCAGAATCTTTTGCTCCCACCATGTATCCTATTTGGAAAATGATGTCAACACATCAGCAGCAGAGACTGGCTTTCGGCAGGTTTGAGAGACCCTGCAAAGGGTGCTGGGCCTCAATTTGCCAGAGATTTATCAGCTTTGGAAAGAGGGGTGTCAAGTATTCCTTCAGGCTCTTGGATGGGAATTTGCTGTGACCGTCTCAGGTTAGGAGGTGATCTCTGCAGAAACCCTCTAGTCTTTGCAAATCTGAAACTAGGGGTTGGAAAACATAGTTAGCCCTAGCATTCTTCCAGGAAATGACATCTGATTGTTATTGACACCTGGACCAGTGAGTAGCTGAACAGCCTGTCACTTGAAGATCTACAAGTATTTTCTTAAATGTTTTTAGAACCTTTTGTGAAGTTCCCTAAAATAAATCATTGTTTAACAGCTCAGTAAACATCATACTGTTAAAATGACTGAACACAGTACAGTTTGAACCAAGACTGAGTTCTCAAAGAAAAGGCTTGCTAAAAACTACAAAACTCTGTTCTTTTCCTTAAATGTAATAAAACTCCTGACAGCCTCTAAGGAATCAGATTTTCAGAAATTTCTAGCAGGCTGTGACTTCTGAATGCTCTCTTCCACCCCAGAAGGTTCACACCTGATGACTGATAACCAGTGCACATGCTGCTCTTTGAATACTGCAAGGAAGGCACATGACCCTAACCAAGGGCACAAGGACATGGCCTTTGATGGGAAAACCTTGTGAGGGGGTGTGTGATTCTTACACATGCTTTTCTGGGAGCTCCTTGATGCAATCTGAGTCTAATGAACACACCTGACAAAGTAAACAAACACAAAAGAGAGCAATTCCTCAGCCTTTTTGTCAGAGTTATAACTGCAGCTGTGTCCAGCATTAAGAGGCAAAATCTGACTGACTGTTTGCCAGCAAAGTCTATAGGTAAGAGCAAAATATTAGTATTTTACTCCAGCTGTGTTTTGTTCAGCTGTAAGGTATGGGGAAATATTTTTGTTTGCTTTATGCACAGGTATAGTTCATTTCTGGGCTATCCTAGTTCTGGATAAATGATGCTGCTGTCATTGTGAGGCACTGAACTCAGAGAAGACAGCTAGCATCTCTTGTTGGTACTTCTACACACATGTTCTCTTGGATCTGTGACAAGTCACTGAATTGTTCTGTGCCTCTCCTTCTTAGATGTAAAGTGGGAGCAAGCTGTATGACTGTGTTGTAAGGTTATAGTCATAACTACATGTGAGGCATTTGCCTATTCTATAGTAGAAAAAAAGATTGGGATGATCAACAGCTATAATTTTTAAGAGTAAGTTTTTTCCCACTGCTAACTTTTTTTGAACTGGGCCAGTGTAGTGGGATGACTGTTAGTCAACAACTCCCCACTATTTGACTGGCAGGGAAAGATACGCTGGATATTGGGATGGATGACCTGTGTATTAGATCAAACCAGCTGAGGACCAGCAGATCTAATTAGCTTTGTGGCAGCCTCCTGGATGGGTCTGCACCACTGTAATGCAGGGAGTGAGAAGAAACAGTGGGATCTGGCAGAAATAATGAGGTCAGATCCAGCATTGCACGGATGTGGTTGCTCTGCTTTGAGGACTGGGTTGGCTCAGGACCAGTGTTGGAGGGAATGAACTTCTGGCAGATTGGAGCTGGCTTTGTGTAGCACTGCTCAGCACACAGGGCAATCCTAGGATTGCTCAGGCACACTTGATGAAGTCCAGCATTGAGGGAACTAGCTGAGACAGCTGCAGAATTGTTAGGAAGTATTTGAGATATCATAGGAAATAGATAAGATCCCAAAATGTAGGAAAAGGGTGCATGTAATGATGGCATTTGAAGAAAGAAGAGAAAGAGGTGAAAAGAACTGGGTAGTAGTCACCCCAGATCCGATTCCTGGAAAAAGTAGAACGAATGAGCTGTGTGTAAGCATATAGAAGATACCAAGGCAATAAGTCACAGGCACGCAGGCCTATCAAGAAGAAATCCTATCAGAGCAGTCTGCCCTCTTTTTCTGACAGAGTAACTAACCAGGGAAGAAAAAGGAGGTGTCCTATATTCCAAGTTGGCTGAGGTGTTCCGTACTCCACATGATACTCACAAGCCAGCTACGAACATACATCCTAGGTGAAAGTCCATGGGTACACAGCCCCATGGAAAAGCCTATTCACTGAACAGCCCTTGCAGCTTTGCATCAAATGGGGAGGGAGCAATGAAGCGGCTGCAGGGTCTCTGCCCGGTCAGTTGGTCTTGTCATTAATGGTTTTGTAGGCACAACAGAGATAATGCGTATCAAACGTCATGGCAGTGTCATGCTGGGGGGCACACAAGCACATGGGAGAACAGGGTCGGAATTCAAAGGGGTCTTCAGGTGCTAGAGGACCAAATGGAGAAATATTCGATATTGACAGGTACAAAATAGGAATGAATAATCCACTTCTCGAATACAAGGTAGGTAATGGCTTGCAGGACAGCAGGTAGGGAAGGTTTTAGCAGTTTTAAGGGATCGCAAAATGAATGTGTTTCAAATGCTTTGCTGCTGTTAAGAGACCAACATTATCCTAGGACAAACAGACACGAGTATAGTCTCTGAAAGAATCTCCTTTTTCTGCTTAGCACTGGTAGGGTTTTGGCTCAAGTGTTACGCCTACTTGTGGCTGCCAGGTTTCCTAAAAGCTGTAGATTAGTTTAAGAGAGTTGAGAGGAGAAAACCAAAAATAATCAGAAGTCTAGAGAAGATATTCTCTACATCTTTTGAGTTCGTTGAGAAGAGAAGGCTGTACGTTTACCTTTCAGCTTGCTGTGAAAGAAGACAGTTTTCTGGTAGATAGGACAAAAATTCCTCCTTAAAACTTGTATTGTAGCAGGGGAGACAGGCATTAGGAAGCCCTTCTCATGCCAAATGTAGTGAAGCTTAGGGAGGCTGGGAGTCTTTTATGGGAGATTTCAAAAACTTTGCATCTTCCAGGAATTACGCCATGGTAGTGCTACCACAGGTCGAGATGGAAATTTCAGAAGATGAACACAGATAGTATAGCTGTGAAAACCAGGCAAACCTTTGAGCAAGTAAGTTCCTCTTCCAGTCTCAAGCTATTGGTAATCTTCCTGTGGGACAAACCAGACAGTGTCCCTGCCAGTCTGTGCCAGACAAGTGGTAGGGGCAGGAGAAATTGCTCAATAAGAAAAGAAGAAAAGAGGTGCTTGGCAGCCCTTTTAGAAACAAAGGTAGCAGCAGCACCTGCATACTCTTGTTGACTGTTTCTGCCTTATTTTATTCTCTAAATACTAATAGCAGGTTGGACAACTCTCGGGACAAGAGGATTCTCTTCCTGGCTTTAATTTAAGTGTCTGGGGGCCACTGGCTTTAAAGGTATTTCAGGTTCTGGGTCTGTGTGGGAAGTTGGAATGATTTCCAGTCTTGGGAGAACTGACTTCCATCCCAACCACTTCCATGTTTCTTTCCTTGACAAATTTTTTTTTCTCTGTATGCTACTCTGAAGGGAAGATAGACTCTTAGCAGCATTGACAAATACCGGCTTAAAAGTATCAGATCCCTGTGCTATTCTAACTTCTGGTTATGTCTCCTTTCCAAACAGCAATCAATCAAATGTGGTTGTTTGAATTTCAATGTCAGAATAAATTTCTGCTAGCCTCACTTGAAGATTTACTTCAGGCAGTTCAGAAAGCTCCCTGTCATTCACTCCCTTGCACAGCCAGACAGCAATGATTTCCCCAGCCTGTTCTTGGGAAGTTTGGATTGAAACAATATTTTTAAATTGGAATTTCTTTTCTGGGCCACGTCAAGTTCAGATAAACACATTGTAGCTGGATGAGGCATCAAAGAGTAGTACAGCTCAGGCAGCTGGTGTTGCGGAGTTCAGCAAGACCGATGTTGTCCCACAGAGTCTTAGGCTGTTTCCTGAGTGTTCTGGTAGTTACACAAGGACAATCAATGTTCCTGGGAGCAATTACTGACTTTTTAAGGGCAACATTACTGAAGCTCTTGCACAAGATGGGGAGAATGAGGGAAGGAGAACAGAAAGGTCTCCAGCTCTCATGAACTGACTGTGAAGGAAAGTTTTGTTTGTTTGTTTAGGTTTTGTTTTTTTTTTTAAGACTATTTATGAGCAGTTACTAAGGAAGGATAGACAGCACTACAGTATGTGAGGGGAATATTCCCTTTTGAGGATTACACTTGGTCCAGGAAAGCAGAAGCTGGGCACAGCTGAGCTGGATGGGTACACTGATGCTGCCTTTGTAGCTCTGAGTTCAAGCCAAGCAGTAGCACAAGTTTTGTGGCCTCAGACCACTAAATGTAGTTATTGCGGGTGTTATTACAGAAGCAGTGTAAACTGTTATAAATGAAAATACAAAAGAATTCTCACCTGTGGTTTTATCTAGAAATTTAATCCCAACTGTTTTCTGTATCAGACCAAACATGGAGGTTTCTGTGTCTATCCTTAGCATCAGATAAGGGCCAGTTAGCCTGCTCTTTTCCTTGCCTTTGGCTTTTCTAAGACAAATGGTGACAGATCCTGAATACGCTTTTCTTAAAACCAGAGGAATAAAAAAAAATTAAGGCAACTGAAGGGCACAGTCCAGCCAGCCACGGAGAGGGAAATGGGTTGATACCTGGTTTTATTGTGTCATTACTCGCAGAGTTTTATCTCTTGTATTTACCTCAGTGATGCAATTTTTGTGTTAGCTTGCCCTGATTTTGTAAAGCAATATAGCAATACACGTGTCCCTGCAGGTTGTTGCTGTGTTCCTGAGCATATTAGCTACTGCTTTAATACGTCTTTCAGGAAAAAGGATAATACCATCAAAACGCATAACTTTGTGATAAAAACAGTAACCTTATCTCAGCGTGATAAGATTTTTGTGATCTGCAGATGTGAGTCTGGAGGCCACAAAAAGGGCTGAGGGGTTCTTGGCCCCGCCTCTGAGAGTTCTGAAATGACCCACATTTTTTTCTGGCAGCAGAGAGGGAGAAAACTTTTGCATGTCTCCTTGCAAAGAACTTGCAGTACAGACCAGAGCCAGCCCAAGAAGCAGCAATGGCCAAAAAGAAAAAAAACAGACAAATAAAAATGCATGACTGGCTAATATAAACAGCATGTCAAGAGGGAAGCAATTTTGAGTGCTCATTTTCCAGCTACCTCTTCTTTTCCTCTACTCTAGAGGTACTAGCCAGTACCTTTTCTTTTCCTCTACTCTCCTCAATGTGTTTTTTCCCTGCAGCCCTCTTCCAGTATCAGTGACCACGAAGAAGCTGCAAACAGAGGTCACTTCATCAGCTGCCACACCATGCGTCCTTCACGGTGAAGCCTCTCAGGGTTTCTTTCTCTAGGGCAATGCAAAAATCTCTTGTGTTTAGAAAGGGAAGGCTTCAACCAGCCCTGCAAGGAAATTAAATGTACGTGCGAATCTGCAAGTGATGAGTGTCTTTGCTTGCCTTGGCCATGAGATGCCTGGCAAGCTTTAGCGGAGCGATGCACAGGACGTAAAACACTGCAAGAACTTTCTCTACATGTAGGATGACAATTGTCAGTGTTATATGGAAAGGTAAATTTATTGGTCCTAATAGACACACTGGGTTAGATTTCTTGCCTGGGGCATCAGCCACTGTTACTTCACCCTGAAGAAGAAAACACAGACCCTGTCACTCCCTAGTTACCTGTGGTGTGGTCATCAGTTTAGCAGAAGTGCAATACACTCCTGCCCTGAAATTTGTCACCGTTTCATCTGTAGTGTAGACACTTATTCAGTCATGACTTACTGAAATTGCATTATGGCAGCTGAGCCTCCAGTAATTTAGATATCTTTGAAGAAGAGAATTTGTTTCTCTTCATTTTAGTCCTGTCCAGGCCTGAAATTGCAGAAGTAGGCTTAGCCATAGGAATCTGGATCCATTCCCTTCCTTGAATCTCTCTAACATGAATTTAGACACTCACATTCACTTTATCTCTGTTATTAGTCATAGGGTTAGCCAGTACTTAAAACACCCCCAACCCGATTACCACTTCATGCTCCAGGGAATAGTTGCATGGGATGAGTAAGCAGGCCCGGCTCTTAGCAAAGTAATTTGCACAGAAAGTAGGAAAAACACAGTTTCTCAGTTTGTGTGGATGTTATAGTGACTGTGAGGGTGGAAAACACTCAGCACTTCCAACAGCTCCCTCTGTCCGCAACGGGAGACGCCTGCCCAGAGTTTCACAGAAAACACAACTTGCTGTTTAATCAGTTACAAAATTGACACTTGGGAAAAAAAAAAATCAGTCCCAGAAAATCTGCATGCTTAATAACCAAACTCTTCTTTTCTTCTGCAGTTTTCCTTGTCTAGCTCTGCTTTACAAAAGGTTTTTGAAGACTGTCCTACTGCCCTCTGTGGGCTTTACTGTAAATTACCTTAAATAACCCTTCGGGCATGAGTGGGGAGCATAAGTCCCTCAAACTTTTGCTTCTCTTCTCTCATGTCTGTGTGCTGAAGCTGCTTATTAAAATGATATCTTAATTTAACAAGGCCAATGGTACCCCTGCTGTGCCTGCCAATGCAATAGGAAGCCAAAGAGAAGGCACCCATGATGGCTGTTGGGGCTTGCTTGCTCTGAAAGCCAGTGAGATATAAACTCATCTCCAAATAAACAGATAGAGATGGAAGAATTAGTAATGAGTTAGGAATGAAGATCCTGGTACATAAGAGATCCTACCTTAATTTTGGTTCAGGTGCCTCATTTCAGTTATCATTTTGTGGTTTTCAGGGACTGGGCTGAGGGTTTTTGCAGGAGGATTGACTGGACAATCAATATTACTAATAAGATTTATACATCAAAAACTTTTTAGAAACAGAAAGGGTGTTTTCCAGCACTTCTCTACAATGGAGTTTTTAAAGAATATAAAAATAAATGCTGCTTGATGGCTTCAGCTGCTCAGTGCCCCTTGGCAATCTGGGGAATGAGATGCAGAACAGACCTGGGGGTGGTTTTCTGCACCATCTCTGGCCAGGCATCAGCTTAGATCCAGAAAACCTGACAGAATTAAGAGAGTTTCAATTTGTTGTGGCTTGTCCAATAACATGGCAAAATCTCATATTTATTTACACTATCTACCAAACTAGGGAGATGTAAGAATGTTTTTGTCTCAATGGTCTATTTGTACTTTAATTTCTAAGTTGCAATTATTGCCAAGAATTGTTACCAGTGTCATCTCTTTAGGAATTAGACCTGAGCCTGCTCAACTCATCTGACTCTAAGTCAGCATGGAAACAAGCATCAGATGGTTGTGGCTTCGGTCACAGTGCTGCTGGGCTTTAAGTAAAGCACTGCCAGCAGCTGCGATGCATCCCAGGGAAATAGCCTTCCTCTGATCTACAGCATTGCAAGAGTCAAACCAGCATCCTTTTCTATGTCAGAGGATGTGGAACAGAGTTGTGTTTTAGTCAACTGCAGCAGAAACTTCCTTTTATACCAAACCATGCAGAGCCATGTACTTGAACTTGTGGAAAACAGGCCTGCTGGGCAACTGACCCTCTGGTTAAATCTCCTGCTGAGGCATTCCTGGCCTGCCAAGGTCCCCCTGCTTGCATGAGCTCCTTCCCACCCATGACCTTCCACAAAAACCTGAAGCAGGTTACAGACCCAGTGTGGCGTGCGCCAGCTAGAGGAAGGTAGCCAGGGCTGGAGCACCCTCTGCAGGGACGTTCCACCCATAACTCTGCCATCCACCGAGCTGCCTGCCCAGGGAGGAGGCCTGCCAGAAACACCTCCATCCCACCATGTCTCCTCCCACAGAGCCGAGAAAGCCATGAGCCAAAAAGCCAGAGAGGTTTTGCTTTGCAAAGCTTCAGCTCAGGATGCGCCAGCAGTAGGAACTGCTAAATGTCCCCTTTGCCGGGAGAGGATGCGAATTACTTTCTTTGGGAGAGGAGTAGAGAGCAGAACGATGGTGGAGATGCTAACCCAAACTGCCTCTCATTATTAGCCATCCTCTTTGCAGCACAAAGGCCTCTCTAATTTTAAGGCTTTTAAATATTTTTTTTTTTAACCTGCTGTAGTTACAACAAAAGCATTTATTGTTACCATCTGACATTTAACTGGGTTGCAAGGCCTCCGTTGGCTTCTGTGAAAGTTTTCCCTACCAAAACCACCATGATGGTTGTCATGCTTCCCAGCTGAAGGCCTGATATTCAATAGGCCCCTTCCACTCCGCTATCAAATGTGCTGTAAATAGAAACTTCAGCTTCCAGGGCTTTCATTTCAGTGCCGTCTGCAACCACACCATTGAGCTAGACTCCAAATTTAATAAAAATTTATTTTGAATGTCATTACTTATGGGAACTGGCAGGACAGCACAGTCCCCTACTCCCTCTGTAACTGTGACACTCAGCTGTCATCTGCTGAGATGAAACCAAGGTGTGAAATTCTCTGAGAATAAGGAAGGTACTCAATGGCAGCATTTGGCTGGCATTCCTGAGCTTGCTGCATGAAAAGGAAAGCTAAAGAGGGTTTTTTGTCAAATGAGTGTTAAAAGAATTAGCCAGTTGTCTTAGGTACGTCAAGTTAGGTGGCATCTACGCTTCTGTCTCTAAAATAGGTGTACAAACCAGTTCAGAAAATAAAGTCTTTCTTTTTGGTTTTGTGGTTCTTGGTGGCTGGCACTGTGCACATTTCAACACCATCGCTTCTTGCACTTTGGCAACACAGCCCCTGGTAGTTTTCTCTTTCTATCTGAATTGGAACAGCAGCTTGAAGAACTGGCATCTCAAAATATCTCAGCAATATAACAGCACATGATACATTTGTTCTCAATGCTATGCATGCCTGACAAATGATTGTGAGGGAAGCTCTTAAATTAATTTTAAAAAATCAAGTTTCCCTTTCAAGTAGCATAAAAAGGTGGAAACAACTGAACCATGAACAGCAGTTTGGGATTAATTATTATTATTTTATATCACAAATCTAGGCTTCATCCCTTTTAATGCTTGCATTTTGAAATAGTGGCTCTTTCTGAAGCCAGGGCGTATGTTGAGTTACTTTTGAGAATGTTCTACTGTGGCCTGGCTAAGTTATAACAGGTATAACAGGCTGCAGCCAGGCTCTCAGGCTTCTTTGAAAAGCTTTTTAAAAAGACTATTCCATGCTGCCTTTAATCTGTTTATATTTACTATTGAACTTCTACCATCGATGGCTCTATTAATTGTTGCCCTGATCTTTGCATACTCCAGTATGCAGTCAATGTAAATGTCCTTACATAATTAAGACCGTATTTGTAGAACACAGTGCTGTTCCCATGAAAAACTCTAGGAAAATAAAACCATGTCTGTCTTATGGGGGTGTGGAAGTACAAACTCTATTTATGCAGGCCACTGGAAAAAATCCAAACTACTATCTGACGATAAGTTATTAGGAAAGGTAGTATAATTTTTAAAGCCAAATCTTGTCTCTTCCCCACCCCATACAGACAGTATTCAAAGTATTTCACAAAATATAATGAAGATCAAGATTTTTTTTTCCCATTTCACAGACTGAGAAATGGAATCAGAGTGGCCATGAATGATTTATTAAAATCCAGGAGGAAGTTAATACGAATAGGATAAAAGCCCCACGGTGCTGCGATGAAACTCTTTTGATTGAAAAGGAAAATTGTGAAACTAATGTGTCCTTCACAACCTGTCCACTAGCTGTGAGAACTGTGGTACAGGATATGGATGCACTGTGTTTCATTCTGTTTTTCTCATAAATTACTGGTTTTATGTTCATACTTACTGCCTTAGGGCTCAGTCCTTATCCTGCCGGGCTCAGGATTGAAACTGAAATTTCCAAACTGATGGACCATGGTACAACATGCTTCGCCCTGCAGTGTGGCTTGAGGCCATCATCATAGCTGATGCGGCAGGACAGCTCTGCAAAGACTCGAGTTCTGCAGTTGTAGATCTCTGTAGGGGAATTTGACCTGGTGGCATAGAGGGAAAGGAAGAAATCCTGCTCTCTGCAGTCCTCCACCCTGTTCAGGGATGTAACAGAAGACCGGGGGTACTTGGAAGGATTTGAACTGTGCAACCAGCTGGTGGGGGGTGGTAAAGAGCGAACTGATGTGACGTCTGGTCCCTCCGTACCTGCTGCTTGCTCAGCGTTCTGGCTGCGGGAGGGACGGTGCCAAACGGGGCGCCCAAGCCCTTCGCTGCTGCCGGGGAGCACAGGCAGTGCTATGTCCCCCAGCCCTGCCCGAGTGGCCCGGGGGCTGCCGGGGACAGCCGCCAACATCCCAAGGCCCACCAGAGACACCCCCCGCCCCCCCCTCCGCCCGTTAAAGCGGGCCCGGGGAAGCAGCTCTGCGGGGGTATCGCTTTCTTCACCGGCGGCTGCCGGGCCGGGGAGGGGCCCTGGTCCTACCGAGGGCTCCCGACTCGCTCTGGGCCAGTGATGGCGGGGGGGGGGGGGGGGGGCGGGAAGCCAAGCAGTGCCAGGCGGGGACGGGCAGGCCTGGCACGACCCCGAGAGATCAGCCAGCACCTGGCACGGACTAAATTTATCCCGGAATAAGGCTGCACGCATGTGCGTCACCCCGGATGTGATCATGCCGGCCCGGCTCCCCGCTAGCTCGCTCCGCCCGGCTCTAGCGGATGGGCTAAACCGAGCTGTGCCGAGCCGGACCGTGCAGCCCGTTAGGGGCTGGGGGGAGGCAGGGCCGCCCGGGCCGAGGTGCCAGAGCCCCCTCTCGGCGGGGGGCCCGGCCCCCCGGACCGGGCCAGGCCGGGCTTAGCGGCGGGCGGGAGCCCCGGCGCAGCCCCCTCCTCGGCGCCCCTTCCCGCCGCTTGGCCCGGCCCTGGGCCCGGTGGCCGCCCCCGGCACACCGGCACCCCCTGGGAGACCCCGGGAACGATGGATTTTCGGGGGAAGAAGTACGAGCGCGGCAGTAACTGGTCGGACCCCGAGGTCGTGGAGCTGCTGCAGCTCTGGGCCGACGAGTCGGTGCAGATGGAGCTGGAGAGCTGCTTGCGCAACCAGCATGTCTTCAACCGCATCGCCGAGGTGCTGCGGGAGAAGGGCATCCACCGGACGGGCGACCAGTGCCGGGAGAAGATCAAGAAGATGAAGCTGGAATACCGGAGGATCAAGGATAACAGCAAGGCCCCGCGGGGCGGCCGGACATGGAAGTTCTACGAGGTGATGGACCGAGTGTTGACCAGCCGGCCGGCACTGGCCTACAGCTCCCTGAGCGGCAGCATGATGGCTCAGCAGGTGCTGCAGGGCAGCATGGTGGAGAGCTACCATCACCAGTTTGCCTCCTCGGCCCTGCCCTTTGGACACGCCCAGCACCCTGAACTGATGGAAATCAAATGTGAGGAGGTGAACTCTGATGAACACTGCTTGACCCCAGAGCCCCCACCATCCATGTCTTACCAGCAGGGTTCCCCTGAAGAACATGAGATGGAGAGAGCCTTCTTGGAGAGGGCCCAGAACGACTCTCCCATCTCCAGGGTGGAGATTCCCATTGAAACCAGTGTTTCACCTTCAGGTAGGGATAGCCTTTTACATTCCAGCATAAGGTTTCTGCCCGGTTTCCCAGACAGATTTTTTTTTTTCTGGTGCAGAGATAGACACCTGGTTTTTGCACTGACGTTTGGATCCTTATTTTTCCACGTCCCAAAAAGCTTTAAAGTAGAAGGCTGGTATCGGCATTCATAGTCTTCTGGCCATTCCCGAAACGTATCTTGCAGCAGGTAAATAAAATCTAAAATTACTGTGCTAGGCTAAATGTTGTGTATGAGATCCAAAGGGCTGGCATGCCTGCCGTAAGCCAGGCTAGGTATCTGTTCTAGATTTCTGCATATAATGCTGACAGTACTTACCTTACTGAAAAAAAAAAAAATTGCATGCTTTTTGGTAGCATTTGAACATCACCAGGGCTGTCCGTGGTCCTCATGCTGAATTGTATCAGGAGACCCCCTTCCACCATGGCTACACCGTAAACCTGCAGGTGAAACTTTCCTTGCGTTCTTTTAAAGTATATTCCGGATCTAATCTTTTAGGACACTCCACAATGAAGGATACTTGAGAGTAATCATTGCCTGCCTTTCTAAGCTATTCATTAGGACTTGGAAAGAAGATATTTTTGAAAGTCACTGGCAGGAAGAGCATATCTGTTTACAAGAGATGAGACTCCTGCACTGAAAGTGCAGTTGGCCGTTGCTTGGCTGCCAGGAAGGGTACAGTCTGGAAATCCTGCAGATTTCAAACCAGTCTAGGACAGGCTGATGGAAGAGCACAGCATGGTGGGGAAGAAGAGAGACGATAGCTGGTGTGAGATTAATGTCTGAGATCAGGAAGAAATGCTAAGTCCTCTTCGCTGTGGTGGTTGCATAGTTAGTCCAGTGGAGGGAGCGGACAATTGTTCAGGTTGATTTGGAGGCCGAGTATAGGGCAGGGGCTGGCGGCATGAGGGGATGCCCAACATGTGAAGTTAAAAACAAACTTCTAAAAAACTCACAAACTTCAAGACATGCCTGATAGGTTTTACTTTGGTTTTCCTGCAAGACTTATAGTAGATCAAAGGGTGTTTGCTAGGAGGGGCAGGGGAAGGCAGCAAAGCACGTCCGTGCCACTTGCTGCATGTTTAAATTTTCTTCCTTGCTTTTACATATTCACAGGTTTCAGTGAGCCCAACATGGCAAACTCATCACGGATCCAGAACGTGGTTTCCCGGCCTGGCTTCTCCACCTTGCATCGGCTAAGAAAAAAGCGGAAAGGCCAGCGTGTGAAGGACCCGCTCGATGATCTCTTGCTGAAGACCCTGACATCTCAGCGGGCCATGGAAGAGCGCTTCTTGCAGATGGAAGAACGTCGATTTCAGCGAGATTTGGATGTGGAGGAGCGCCGGATGCAGCTGGAGCAGCGCCGGTTTGAACTGGAGCGGGAGCATGAGTTTCGCATGTTCAATGTCTTTGCTCAGATGCTCAGCATCCTAAAGCAGAGCCATAGTGGCTCCTCCTCCTCCCTTGCAATGCCCCGGGGCTTGGACTTCAGCCAGGCACTGTCCGAAATTACGGGAATGGGAGGAGGAGGGGGCGACTTGCAAGAGATGAGGCCTCGGCCGCTGAGCGAGAGGAGGGTTGACATGCACGGCTTCTGTAACCCCAGCGACTTCCAGAGAAGCCCCTACCTCTCTGCTCGTGGCAACATTGCTAACATTTTTCGTGGCTCCACTGAGGAAGGGTACAAAGCTTATCATGCTGACAAATATGATGAAGACAAGAACCCCAATGTGAGTGAGAACCTCAAAGTGTTTTCCTGGCTTTCTTGCTAGGAAAAAACTTTCTTAGAGGTTTGCTGACAGATACGCTAAAAGCATGGGGTTTGTTGGGTTTTTTTTAAATCTCACTAATGCATTGCGGGTCAAGCTGTTTGTTTGAGGAAGAGGAATAAAAAGTAGCTTTGAAGATCATCTGTGTATCAAAGATAAATGCCATGTTCAGCTCAGGTTTGCATGCTCCAATATCCCTATAGGGGAAATAATAGCAGTAGTAGGCCTTGAAAGATATAAGTCTGCAGGAACAGAGCGCGCTCCTCTTCCTCCTTTCACCTCATCACCTCTGTTGCCCACTGAAGACCATCTCTGATTATCTGATTATATCTGATTATTGCAGGTGTTGGGTGCAGCAGATGCAACAACTAAGTAGTAGACTTTTTTTTTAAATTACTTTTAATTAACTTTTTTTTTTAACACTTTTTCTGTTTACCCTTGGCTGGCCAATTTTAGGTAGCTCATCATAGCCCCCTTGTGGCACAAAGGCTGAGTGTTAATACTTCATGGCAAATCATTACTGAGTAACAAGTATAGTAAATATAAATAATAATTTATATGCGGATTACTTTTAAATAGATCCTGCATTCAAACAGTGAAATACTTGAAACTTAAAAGATGTTTTATTACTAGCCCTGACTGTAGTGAAAAGTGGTGAAAACTAGATTTTTAAGGTAGAAAAACACAGTAAAGTTCTTGATACAAGCTGCATTATGAGGCACAAACCGCCTTTTCTCCCCACTGTTGTCTATGTAGGAACTAGCTTTTTAGAAAAATGACTAAAACTGGACTTGTACTTTAGTAACATCATAAACATAGAGTTGCTTAGATTTCATTTTGCATTTTAAAAAATTTATTTACCCAACCTCTTCCAGTAGTGAAAGTGTGCTAGTAGATTTGAACTCTGCACAAGCAGGACCAAATCCTAAACTGGAACTGTATAGTTGTCTCTCCAGGAGGGAAAATTTATTGTTTAAACCACTTCTTATGACTACACGTTTCTGTGGATTCTGAGCAAATCAGTGGAGTGGAATGGTAATGAGTGATAAACAATTTTAGATGAAGAAATGTATCCAAAACCTTGTTTAAAATTGTGGCTGAAGGGTAAACCTCAGTTTTCTCAGAACTGTTTGAGGGTTTCTTTTGTAGTTAGATATATACCGGTGAGTGAATCAAGATTAAGTTAAACATATTCTGTAAATAAGTATAACCCATTAGTACACGTTCATTTAGACAGTTTATTGACTCAGAAGCTGAGTGCCTGGGACATACATGTAAACACACACACACAGATATGTGTCTCGAGTTATATATAGTGAAGATTATGTGAACTCTGTTTTGTCTTTTCCTTGATGAGCTTTTTGGAGGCAATTCAGTGAAGTGATATCTAAGGTGATGTATACCCATGTTTTTTGTGTCTGTAAACAATTTTTTTTCTTTTTCTAGGGTATAATAAACTTTGGCACCAGTGAGAATAAGCTCTGCTTTGACCTGATGTCTAAGCGGGTAAGTCCTATCCCAAAAAGAAATACTGAATTTGCTATTTAGTTCCTCCACAGTGCTTGCACTTTCCTACAGTTGTTGCTGTTGCTCAGGTTCCTTTGGTAAAGTTTTTCATTGTGAATTTTTTATTTGTTGGAATTCACTTTTAAATCCAGCTATTTGTACATTTATTTATGTTATTTTTCCAGGAGGAGAGGAACAAGGGTGTTTTTATGTTCCTCTTCATGATGGGTTTTCCTTTGGGGATGCACTTGGCTCAGAAAACTAAATGAAAATAAGATGCATTTTATTTTCTCTTGCTGACAGTAGTTGATTTAATACAGAGGTTTTGAGATTAGTTTTGAACTCTAATTTCAAGGATCTTCATATCTGTCCATTATAAAGTCACATGATTTGGACACCCGGTTCTGAACTTAGCCAAAATGTGTGAGGGTGGCAGCAGTGAATGGTGGCAGCCCTTGTGATCTCTCGAAATCAGACTGGGTCAGCTGCTACCTGCTTACTTTTTTCAGTTGCACCAGAGAGAGGCATGAAACACAGCACAACTCAAAAAGTAGAAAAAGTCAAAAGAAAACAGCAGAACCATGCTGTAGAGGAATGTGTCCCAATTCCCCTAAAAATCACTGCCCAGGTGCAGCCTGCGAGGCAGGCAGGTGGCAGTTTCTCCTACCTGAAGTTGTCTGTGGGGAGGGATGGTGGCTCAGGGTTGGACAGTCGGCCTCTGCAGTTTGAAGTTCACTGTTGCTCCTGTTCCCCCAATCCCCACCCTCAAAATGTTCCTTGTTTTATTTCTGCCTGCCACTCCACTGACTCGGGGGGATGCTACCCCACCACTCCGCCTTCCAGCTAAAAGAACAGGTAAGGCAGAGCTGCCGCCTGCACAAAAACGGTGCCTTCTAGGCTGCATAGGTGGTACCTTCCTTCCTTCACTGTCCTTTTCCCTTAAAACTAACACCAAGCCTGCAGTAAGTAGTGCACAGAGAGATGGTAGTCAGCTGTATCTTAATTAGCCTTATGAAAATGAGTTACGGCTTCATTGGCTATAGTGAGATGAGCCATCATGCTGTGGCAAGAAGCTGAACAAAGATACTGTTGCCAGCTTCTCAGTCATTGCACCCTGGAGCTACGGGATGGATTTGCTGAATGCAGCACCAGCTGGGACTGCAGGCAAATAATTTGTTGCTGTTTGAGACAATAAATACTTACTGTTTCCACTGAATAAAGTGATGTATCAGATTACTGCCTTCAACTTTTGACCCTTAAATTAGAGAATATTTTGTGGCGTGGGATCTCAGATGGTCTTTGTTTCAGCTGGCCCATCTAGTTTCCTTAGCCCTTAAAGAGGGGAACACTTAAAGGTGATGCATTATTATTGCGTAGTCATGTTTGGCCAAGTCTGCTGATATGTTTTATGTTGCATTCTCTAGATAAGTTTAGGAGAGAGATCTAAGGAGGCACAGTTATGTGCTGCATAGGCTTCAAGAACATCTACAGATGAATAAAGGAACTTTAATCCTATAATATCAGGTTGTAATTCTACATGGGGTAAGGACAGTATCTTTAAACTCCAGAGCTTGGCACCAGTTATTAAAACACCAATACAGAATGTTGTGGTTCTCAATGTGGTTGAGAAACTTTCACACTGCATGTTGAATTTCCCTCCTTCCTTGCACTGTCACCTTCTTGTCGTGTTGCCCCACCCTCACCTTTTTTAATATTGACTCATAGACTTGGTTGCCATTAAATATTTGGAAGGTACATTGTGCATAATATTTGTTCATTCCCTTCTTGTTCATGTAAAATGTCCTTTCTGCCCCATCACCATTGTGCTTTCCCTCGCAACTTCATAGAACTGGATTATGTGAAACCCTTGATAGTTACAACCTTGAAAATATTTAGATAAAATTATTGTGGATACTTTATCTAAATATAAACATTAAAAGGGCTCCACAGTTCAGGTGAATCTGTCTTCGAGATCAGAATGGACTCCTAATAAGGAAGAAAGTGCCTGCTCTGAGGAAGAATTACCAAGAAGATAATTTCCTTTTTCTCCTGTCTTTTGAAAGCTCCTTGTTAACATTTATCAAAACTTATCAGAATTATAGATCTGAAGGAGCTGCAGTAACTTGGAACCGAGACATAAGTGAAAGCTAGAATTCATTTAAAAAATAATATATTGAAAGATTATTAAAGAAAATACATGTCTGACTGTGATTCAGAATTTTTTCTGTCTCTGACAGTCTAGACCTGAGCTTTCACAATTGGGATTTACTTTCCAGCTGAAAGCTCTTGTCCTCAGAGCTTGGGCAAAACGCTCTTTGGGACTATTTGGGTTGCTTCATTTGCTGAGACAGCCTTCTGCAGGCATCTTGGTTATGAGCATCACGTCTATTGCCCATTCTGCGTCCTTTTGTAGATCTCCGTGCAGTTAAGTGTTGGCTTGCAATAACTTAGCAGAAGCTCATACTTCACATAACATGAAGTTACCACTGATTGGTTTGCTGGTCCATTTCCAAGCTGCTTTAATTTTGATGGTCAGTGGCTTTCTCAGTCCAGTTTTACAACTGTTGAAGTTGCGTGTGTGCGTGTATGTCTATGCAGGTGTGTGCCTGTATGTGGATCCTGTCTATCTCCATGTTTCCAATACCAGTGATCGTGCTTTTAATGGTTCTTCTCGTTGCTCCCAGCTGACACAGACAGATATGAATCTGATGGAGCCTCCACTGCTTCAGTATCCTGACTGGAAGGGACATATGTTGTAAGTCTTTTCCGTTATGCTTCTCTTTTTGACTACTTGTCTGATAAGCAAAATGGATGAATACAGACCACTTCTGTTACTACACTCACTAGTTAAAACTTTTCTAGGCCATTTAGTAATCTTTTTCTTTGCAAAAACCGTAAATTAGCTGCCCTACCAGTTCATCCTGTTAAAAATCCTTTCACGTGAGAGAAGATGCAAATTTTCTAAAGCAAAGACAGTTTTTAAAGCACTGTATACATTAACGAATTAGGTAACTCCAATTTTGAAACATAGTGAACACTGGGGACTTTAATCCTTCTCTTCTGTGCTTCGATTAAAGCTCATCAGGAATGTATGGACCATTATAGACTATTGTGACACCTTTGACATGTGTAAAAGTCATGTCTGGGGCGTGGGCCTGAGCTATCCTGTTTCCTAGCTATTTTTACCAGACTTTACTGTGCCCTGGCTTTATTTTCCTGAGATGTGGACCTGGGGAAGGCCAGCCTCTTGGAGAATAAGCTGAATCAATATTTGCTTTTGTGTCTTTCTCAGTTTACGGGAGGAAGTGGCTCGATTTTTGACCTATTACTGCAAGGCCCCTGCACCTCTTAAGGCAGAAAATGTGGGTAACCCACTTTCCATTGGTGTCTATTCTAATGTATTGCCATTTGTTGTCACACAGTTGCAACTTCTTTTTTTTTTAAAACGAATTATTTGGTAAGATGACAGCCTTTTATCATGTAAATGAGATTGATTCATAGCCATTTCAATAGCTTTTCATGCACACTTCAGCCAAAACACTCCAGGTCTACTGTATGTTTGCCTCATGCTTTACTATTGTGTGCCAACTCCTCGTGGCAGTGCGCTCAGTGGGGCTTTCTGTTTTCATCTCTTTACTCAGCTCTGGGACCTACTGTGCCTGTATCCCTCAGCCTTATAAAAAGTGCCCATTGTTTCAGCTGAGTTTAATTTCATCCCCTTCTGCTGTTACACCTTCAGGACAAAAGTCTGTAATGGACCCAAGAGTAGTTTTAGCCTGTGAAAACAGACCTTTCCAAACTTTGAGGCAGTGCTGTAAGGAAGGAATCAAGACCCAAGTCTCTGCAGGACCTGCTGACCTGGGGGAGATGCAGGCTGGGCACAGGTACCTGTAGAGTTCAGGGACTCCTGCCTCTGCTGAGTGCTGGAGGCAGCAGGAGCTGGTGCAGCCATTGCTTTTCTGCCTGCAATAATTCAGCAGAAGCCCATACTTCACATGAACTGAAGTTACCACTAATCAATTTGCTGACCACTGCTTCTCCAAGGCAGCAGATTCTGTCTGATACTTGGAGTGAAACTCATGGGACCTGTGAGCAAGTCTTCTACAAGCAGGAGTCAAACCTGCTCCTGTACAAGACAATGGTTCCTACTTTTGCACAAATTTGGCAGGAGATTGGAGCTGCTGTTACCACAAAGAGACAATACCACATATTAGCTGATGAAAAGTAGTTTGCTTTTCTAAGAGTTCAGAACTGCTCCCTGATTTTTTCCCTGCTCAAAGCCTGCTCTTCTTCTAAATTGCTTATTAGAATCAAGAACAGCACTGGGACGAAGTGTCTCTGAAGTAAAGAACAGGTTTCAAGTTATTTCTGGTAGAAGTGGGATTTCAGTAGGAAAGTTCTGGGAATATCTGTACCAGAGAATTGGGGATAAAATATATTTCAGTAGTATGGTCAGAAATTATTATTTTAAAGTGTTGTCTTTCTATGGACAAATTTATCACTAGCCTCTCTCTTTCTTCTGTAGGTGATTGTTTTAAATGGTTGTGGCTCTTTATTTTCTGCATTAGCTACAGTTCTTTGTGATCCAGGGGGTAAGTGGATGGTTGGGAGATCTTTTTAATGTTTATTTTTGCTGGGAAATAATGTGTTACTCTGTTTAAATATTGTTTGATGGAAGTGAAGTAGTGGAATTGACATTGGCCTACTGCAAAGTTCTTGTTTCCTGCAAGACTCTGCTGTGAAATTCATCATCTCCATGGTCTGCAGATGTCATGCACTCACACTTGGTGCCTTACCCTGTCTGACTTCACTGTTTTCATGGTGACCTGTTTTAGTTTGTTAGACTAAACGTTGGCTATACTCATGTTTACCTGGGTTCTTGCAGACGATTAAAGAATTAATGTAAAAATAAAGTGGAGGAAAAGGCAGTAACATTATGGTGTTTCCAGAGGGCACAGCTGTAAAAAAGCTTTCACGTTTAGCTGAAGTACATTAGAAGAGAGAGAAGGACTGGGACCTGTTGATAACGAATTTTGTTTTCTCGGTTCCAGAAGCTGTTCTGATTGCTACTCCCTTTTATGGTGGTATTACCCAGAGTGTCTTCCTCTATGGTAATGTCAAGCTGGTGTATGCCTATTTAGACAGTAAGGTAAGACCTGCGGGAAGGGAATACCAAACTCTGTAGTTAAAAAATAATTGACACTCGAAAGTGCTGAGCTTTGGGAACTTCTGAAAGCAGTCCTCAGAACAAGGATAGGCTGCAGCCCGTGGACATGTTCCCAATTTATTGCTGGGAAACTGGGCACATAATTTGCAAGAAAGTTGTTTGAGACCACAAATCTGGATTCCAGTCTTGTTCTTTTCTTGTATCTTATTCCCAATAATGGCTCTTGAGATTTAAAAAATGGCCATTTTGAGCCTTGGAGGCAGAAGTATGTACTGCCCTACTAAAGATGGTCCCAGGGGTGGAAGAGCACATGGAGATCTTACATTGTTTTAGTTATTTGAGGATAACTAGAGAATTCCCTGTGTGTGGCCAGCCTATGATGAACTTTTTTTTATGTATTTATTCTCTCTGTAGTATAAAAGGATAGGAAGATGGTTGCTGGGTCGTTATTGTTGGGTTGCTGTTTTCTTTTGGGGAACATTTCCTAGGTGATTGGCTCATGGCAGACTCTATAGAAATAACTTGGCCTTTTATCTTTGTGATGTCTTTCAGATTACTGGAACAAGCACTCGGCCTTTTCAGCTTACAGTGGAAAAACTGGAAAAAGCCTTGCAGGATGCCCGGGCAGAGGTGAGTTTAGCTGAGCTTCACATTACCAGTTAAGTCTACAATATGTTTGAGGCAGTACATCCCAGAAGTGGCCTGAAGACCACAACATTTTCAAAACCTAGCACCTGGCTTTCCAGTTGTCATTGTAGACGACCTGAGATAAGGCTGCTTGCAAACTCAGGGCAGTCTTAGGGGGAATCCCACGGTGTCATGTCTGTCCAATTTTGGTTACAGCAGAAAGGATAAACCAGGAGTACTGGACCATTCACAAAGCACTGGAACCCATTCATATCACAACTTGCCCCGCCCCTGCTATATTTGGACATGCACTAAGAAGTAGGGACTGCCCAGGGTTTTTTTTCTTCAGGAAGGCCAGCTGAGTTAGCCCAAAACTGACTGCTCTACACAGTATCACAGAATCACAGGTTGGAAGGGACCTCAGGGATCATCTAGTCCAACCTTTCTAGGAAGAGCACAGTCTAGACAAAGATGGCCCAGCACCCTGTCCAGACAACTCTTGAAAGTGTCCGATGTGGTCGAGTCAACCACTTCCCTGGGGAGATTATTCCAATGGGTCACTGTCCTCACTGTGAAAAATCTTCCTCTCATGTCCAATCAGAATGTCCCCAAGAGCAACTTGTGTCCATTCCCCCTTGTCCTCTCCATGTGACTCCATGTAAAAAGGGAGTCTCCATCTTCTTTGTAGCTGCCCTAAGCTTAAGTACTGGTACATGGTGATGAGATCCCGTCTGAGCCTCCTTTTCTCAAGGCTAAACAAACCCAGTTCTCCCAGCCTATCCTCATATGGCAGCTTCCCAGTCCTTTGATCATCTAGGTGGCCTTTCTGTGGACCCCTTCCAGCCTGTCCACATCCTTTTTGTATAGCGGGGACCAGAACTGTACACAGTACTCCAGGTGTGGCCTGACAAGTGCTGAGTAGACTGGGATAATGACTTTATATCTGTTGGTGATGCCCTTTTTGATGCAACCCAGCGTCCTGTTGGCCTTCTTGGCCACAGCAGCACACTGTTCACTCATGTTGAGCTTCCTGTCCACCAGGACCCCCAGGTCCCTTTCCACAGAGCTGCTCTCCATCCAGGTGGATCCCAGTCTGTACTGCACTCACGGACTGTGTTTTCCCAGGTGCAAGACCTTACACTTGTCCTTGTTGAACTTCATAAGGTTCTTGTTGGCCTGCTCTTCCGGCCTATCCAGATCTCCCCGCAGAGCAGCTCTCCCTTCCAGAGTGTCTACTTCCCCACTCAATGTGGTGTCATCAGCAAACTTCATCAGGCTACACTTGATGCCATTATCCAGATCACTTATAAAGATATTGAATAACATTGGGCCCAATATTGTAGTGCAGTAGTGCAGATGAATCCACTAAGAACACTGAGAGGTTTTGCAGGAGGGAGAGAGGTGCAAATCTAGAGGGTAAATGCCAGATGAGTTTCACCTTTCTGAAGAGTTAGTCTGTAAGTTTGGACATTGTCCTAAGCCCTATGTAAGTTTAGCTGCATCTTTTCATCATTACCAGATCTGACATCTCCAGCCAAGTGTGCTCTAAATGAGAACAGTTTGGATCCACCTAGCTCAAATACCTATCTTTGTTGCCCCATTCATGGGCAATCTTCAGTAATTTGTTACTTCCCAATTACCCATACAGCTCAGAGAATGTTCTCTACCATGCTGAGAATGTGTGAGAGCGCCTTTCTCGTTGGCTGACCAGATGGCAACGGTTGTGGCAGACTCCCTCTTTTCAAAATCATAGATTCATTCTATAATCTTCTGCTCAGTTCACTTTGCAAGTGATGTAATTGAAAAAAAATCTTAATTTGTGGCTTAAAGTGTTCTCATACAAATCTAACCTTTGAGGTGAAAAGTCATGGTTCCCTTAAGGGAAAAGTAATTTCCCTTAAGGGGAATCTTGTGTCACACTCACTGCTGAAGTAGAGGGACTGAAAATTTATTTCATGATGGGTACTCTCTTAATACTGCATTATTTGTGTTCTGCAGGGTGTCACTGTAAGGGCCTTAATTCTTCTCAATCCCCAAAATCCCCTTGGGGACATCTATTCCTTGTCAGAGCTACGGGAATACCTGGAATTTGCTAAAAGGTATGTCAGTTTGGAAGGCTGAGGCATCCTGAGTCGGATACAGCTTCAGAATCTGGTAGACTACTCGCTGTCCCTGAATTTATCTGGGAATACCTTTTAAGTCGGGCAAACAGTCTATTCCTCCACACAGCAGCACAGCAGTGATCTTAAGATGGGAGGCAAGGGGACAAGGGAACATGGACCGTGCTGTCATCTGGAGTGGCAAAGCAACTTGCATCAAGAAATGCAAGTTTTATTTGTTGGTAGTCCTAGCAAACATGATAGTGCTGTGCTTCCCTGGTAAGAAGCTGAGTTCCTTTCCTCTCAGTTTTTCTGTATGTGCAAAGACAAAGAAATATACAAGTATGGGTTCCCAGCTTCATCATGGATCATGGATACTCTCTGAGATTCAATGTCCATGTGATTCTGAGTGGATGATAATAGAACTTCTAGATGGGTAGTACATACAGGAATTAATTTTCACTAGTGTGTTGGAAATGACTGAATTTTTATCTTGTTATATGGTTGCAGTAGGTGACAGGTGGATATATCTTAAATCACTTCAATGTACGCATAATAGACCTTCTGAATTGTGAAAAAAAAAAAGCTTTACTTCTGCAAACCTTAGTGTCCCTCTGCTTTGTACAAAGTGAGTCTCTGCAGGCCTGAATTTATTTCTGCTTCTAAACCAGAAGCAGCCTTCTTTTGTAATCTCCATTTTGTCCTTTT
This sequence comes from Phalacrocorax aristotelis, assembly GCF_949628215.1. Classification (NCBI taxonomy): domain Eukaryota; kingdom Metazoa; phylum Chordata; class Aves; order Suliformes; family Phalacrocoracidae; genus Phalacrocorax; species Phalacrocorax aristotelis. Next base: position 46,111,475 of record NC_134280.1, on the reverse strand, counting down.
GCAGACATGAATTGCATGTGATAGTAGATGAGATCTACATGCTGTCAGTTTTTGATGAATCGGCCACGTTTCACAGTGTCCTAGGCATGGACAGGTAAAATGAGCTCCTACTTCCCTGGCCATTTTCCAGTGACAATTCAACGTGATGCCTTGCTGAGAACTTGTGACTGGAAGTTAAGTCATGAGCTAGCAAATTCTGAATCTGCCTTATGCTGATTTCTTCTTTTTTTTTTTTTTTTGTGATTTCTGAATGACAAATGCATTTTGCCAAATACAATCTAGCAAGTAAAAAATGGTAGTTAGTTTTCTCTCGTGGTACACTTTTCAATGTGTGCTTTGGTATTTGCTTGTGACAGTCCCTAAAACTTGAAGCAGATGTCTAATTTGTTGAGAGGCTCTTCTTCCTACCTAAACATTGTTACCTCTTTCCCACATTTCTGTTGATACCTGTAAAGACTTTCTGTTGCTGTTTATTTTTTTTTCATACAGTAGTCATGGATCACAGTGTTATTACAGACTGGAGAATGGGTTTTATTAGGTGTCGATTTAATGAGATGAAAAACTTTTCAAGTCTCGCCTTTTAAAAATATGGTGTGTTTTTATGTTTGGGTTTTTAAAAAATGTCTAGTTTTCACCATTTTTCTTTCAATTTCTGCAAGGAAATAAAATAAACTTGGTTAAGTGTTAACTCAGTGTTGCTGGGCTTGAATGTACAACATTGCAAAAGAAGAACTTTGTCTCCACACCATTGGGGTTTGAAAGAAAGAAAATTCCTTCTAGTTCTTGGCAAATACATTGGCAGATGCCTGATTTCTAGCATTATATGTACAAGCTTCATATGTGCAGGAAATCTACGCATGAAATGTAGCACTTGCAAGTATCTGTATATCTGAAATATTTAAAAATTGTGTCTAAACCTGGTTCCAGGGAGTTCCTAGCTTCTAAAGTTAGGTCGGATTTGAATTTTCCCTACTTGACTGATGTTCCATGCTGCACTGTCTGTCATCGTGTAATGCCACCTCTCTGTTTCTGCAATGCTGCACTGGTGATCCAAAAGCTTCAGCACCTATGACACTAACTGCCCATCTGCATCCTTCTACATACAGATTGCCTGATCCACAACGGACTCATGTGATGTGGGGAATAAGCAAGGTGAGTGCTGGTTGCCATCGTGAGGTGACTTCCTGGCTGGTAGGGTTGGCCTGGTGTCCTCAGGTTCCTCATGCTGTAGTAATAGGACCCTGGTCTTCCTGTGTAATAAAGTAGTCTCTCCATGTCTTCTGCAGGATTTTGCTGTCTCTGGGATTCGTTTTGGTACTTTATATACAGAGAATCAAGATGTTGCTAATGCAGTGGCTTCTTTGTGTTATTTCCATGGGGTTTGTGGACCTGTCCAGCACAAGGTTGCACAGCTGCTTAGAGACAGAGGTGAGTCAGTAGCTCCATGTATGGTCCTCTGCTGTTCTGTGTGTATTGGTACCTGGGGGATCCTCTCCCCTTACTTTTCCAAGTGGTCTGCTGTTTGTACAGCTTAATTCTGTAATCCTGAAGCTGCCCGTATAACATGAGGCTGATAGTTCTACAGAAAAGGACCATTTCTGCAGAGCTCCTGATGAGCAGAATTAGAGGAGCAGCTTTGAAGAAGTCATAGCTATTTGTATAGAAATAGCCAGTGTTGTGTAGAACCAGATGAGCAAAGACAAAGAATACAGGCTTGTGGGAGGAGGAAAATGGAACTGTATTTCTAGCTTTGCCCTGGTTGGAGTGCTAACAGTCCACAACTGGGCTATGAATGTAGGGAAACATCCTCAGGAAGGTCAAGAAGATACTCTTCTGCATAGACATGAAACTGCTAAATAGTTCTTGCCCCTCTTTTTGCTATTTGAGGAAACGGAAAACAAGAAAAGGAGGTGAGGGGTGAAATGGAAAAAGGTACTGTGGGTGTTTTGGAGACTTGAACAGATCTGAATTAGAGAACAAGTCTTATGAGGAGTAGCTGAGGGAGCTGAGGTTGTTTAGCCTGGAGAAGAGGAGGCTGAGGAGAGACCTTATCGCTCTCTGCAACTAGCTGAAAGGAGGTTTTAGCGAGGTGGGGGTCAGACTCTTCTCCCTAGCAACAAGCAATAGGACAAGAGGAAATGGCCTCAAGCTGCGCCAGGGGAAGTTTAGGTTGGATATTAGAAAAAAATTCTTCACCGAAAGGGTTGTCAAGCACTGGAACAGGCTACCCAGGGAGGTGGTGGAGTCTCCATCCATGGAGGTATTTAAAAGAATGGTAGATGTGGTGCTTTGAGGATATAGTTTAGTGGTGGACTTGGCAGTGATAGGTTAGCGGTTGGACTCGATGATCTTACCGGTCTTCTCTAACCTTAACGATTCTATGATTCTATGAATTCTTTCTATAGTTTGTGATATTTTTTTTTTCTTTATCATCTTCTGGTCAGACTGGATCAACCAGGTGTACCTGAGGGCCAACCATGCCCGCCTAAAAGCTGCCCATACATATGTGACAGATGAGCTGAAGACACTTGGGGTTCCTTTTCTCAACCGCAATGCAGGCTTCTTTGTCTGGATTGATTTCCGAAAGGTTGGTAGTCTTAGGAAGGGAGGCTTCTCCTGGGGTGAGGGCAGGCATGTGGTGCAACTGTATCTAGAGGAAGGTTCAATATTGTGATAAGCATTTTGTTTTAACAAATCTTATGTCTGATAAGCCAAGGGAAGGGCTGCCTGGTATTTCTGCCCATTCTTTTCCTTTCGTCTGTCTGTGTATTTCCCTCCTTGCAGGAATCTTACTGTTCTCAAGCCACTTTCCTCCCCATTTCTTCCTTTATATCACAACTGCTGTACTTCAGAGGTAAAAGGTGTTTCCCCTGGCCTTTGCAGACCTCATTGGAATCACAAATTCATGAGGATCTAAGTGATTTAGCCTGTATGTTACTAACCTCTGGCCCTTCTGCTGACTCCCCTAGTACCTTAGGACAGGCACATTTGAGGAGGAGATGCTGCTCTGGAGGCGTTTTCTGGATAACAAGGTCCTCCTGTCCTGTGGTAAAGCCTTTGAATGCAGTGAACCCGGATGGTTCCGCATCATCTTTGCTGACAAGACCCATCGGCTACAGTTAGGTGAGTAATGTTTTCTTCTCTTTTTCCTCACACCAGAACTTCTGCAGCACTGTTTACTCCTCTCCTTAATCCTAAACTTATCCTATTATTATCCTCTTGTCACCTCTGGCTTTCTTTCCTTTCCTTCTGTCCTCCATATTCTTCTGAATCTTGACAGACTTAGGTACACTTGTGGTTTAAACTAATCCAGTAGTGTTTCTCTCCTTATACCACTGCAGGTATGCAACGGATCCGCAAGGTTTTGGAAGAGCGGGAGCAGGAAATACTGGCTGAGGAGAAGGAGCAGCCTTGTCAGTCAGATCAGGATGGCAAAGCAGATAGCACAGATGAAGTAATTTTTGTGTCCCGCCACCAGGAGCCTACTTGTGCCAGTAGCTCCAACCTTGGTGACCTCATTGGCCTCTTGCAGCAACAGATGCGTTCATCCGACTGGCTACAGAAAAACACAGCCGAGCAGTTTGCACAGGAAAAGCCAGAGATCTATGATGTGTTCAGCAAACTGGTGGGGAAGCAGTAGGGGTCTGCGTACCTTCAGGGAATTTCCTGAGCAGTGACTGACCCTGGGCCCCTAGCAGCTCAGCAGTGACTTCCAGCAAATAATATATTTTCTGTATAGGAAGAAAATCACTTTGTAAAACCCCTCCTCTCCCCCCTGTTTGAGATCTCTAATTTGTATTATATAGGTGCATTCCTTGGATTGGGGTGAGGGTAGGGAATGGTGGGGGTCTTGTTCGCCTGCTGCCCCCGTCCTGTGACATCACTGTATTTTGTATTTCATTTCTAATGAATATGCTCTTAACTCTCTTATAAGGTCCTGTGGTGTCATTTTTTTATGCTTCTTTCACGCTTTCCAGGAAGACGGAGACTTGAGATCATTGAAATGTATAAAGTTTCCCTTTTCCTGAATGATGATCAGATGTAACTATTTCAGGGCCAGAAGATGACTGCTTTCAGAAAGAGGTGCTTTTGGGAGATAGAACCCAGTGCCAGCCCTAACTTAGCCTCAGCTAAGGGTAAATAAGCATGTGTATGGGTTCATCTGCATGGGTGGGGCTCTTAGAACCATGGTCATCTAGCCTGAGTTCTGTAAATTTTGTGTTGGTTTCCAGTCTAACTTCAGATCACACAGTATCCAACACCCTTGATCGGTGAAATGCCTGTCCTTGTTTCTATCTTTCTTTTTTGTATTCATATAAATAAACAGCACCCACTGGCCTCTTGGCACAGTGTCCACAACAGAACTAAGAACGGAGAGGCGATTGAAAGTAGATATTCTTTCTGCAGCCTTCCTATTCCTGGAAGTCCATCCCTTCTGGTTAGCAGTGAGGTATATTGGCAGGACAATGCAGAGAATGCTGCTTCTGCCACCATGCTAGGTGTACCTACTTTAAGCCCACAGGCTTCCAAGGTGGCATCTTCCACCATTATCAGGATAATTAAGGCAATTTTTTAGCTACATTTGTCAATTTGCAGGGTGATTTTTTGACTAAACAGTATTCTTCAGTCACCTCTCCTTCTTCTCTTTTCCATTTTAAAAGACACTGTTTCCTGTATGATGGTGATAAAGTATTTTAGATGGAAAGCTTCTTTCACAGATACAAAGCTCTTTAATTTTGGTACTGTAAAATTTTACGTATCTTAAAGGAATTTAAGCTGGTTTTGCTGCATACATATTAATCCATAATTGAAGGAAATTGCCCATGAAAAGTGAATGGAAGTGTGCCTTTCTCCTCCTGGAATTTGTTCTAATAGTAATCCTGGTGGCATTATGGAATGTGTTTACATAATGAATTGGAGAGGTGAAAGATAAAATTTAGGCTAAATTCTGTGCTGTCAGTTTGGATTCCAGCAGTTGGAATTTGCTGATCACAGGTGAAAAACTGATTTCTACTCCTCTGATCAAGCCTCAAATATGAAATTGGAAAGGCAGGAAAAAAATCCATGGTCCCATGAAATACATGCATCTTGCTTAGATTACTTCTCTGCAGATAATTTAGGAGAAGGGCAGTATTGAGACTTAATAGGAAATTCAGATTATTCTTTGGTTCTATCCTCAAGTAAAACAGCTCTCATTTTACAGCTACTTTGTGAGGTGGGATGTCAGTGATTGATGGCTCACAGCAGTACCGTTGGCGGCTCTGTTGGTTTTGTTCTTGGGCATCATAGATTTGGGCAGACGGGCACATCAGAATGAGTGACAAAAGCATACATCTATATCATAAACCAAATTACCAAGGCATAGGTAGCAAATAATTGATGTGACTGCACTTTGATGAGCTGATGGTGGAGAACTGGCTGGACAGTGAGAAGGAGAATCTGACCAGGGGCTGAGGAGAAGATGGTGCTGCCCGTGGCAGCTGCTAGAAGCAACTGGTCCTTCTCTCAGATGCCAGCGATGAGGCAAGGTGGTGAGGTGATTGGTAAGATGAATATAAGGGCTAGTTATAAGCATCATTAGCTTGGCATTTGTCCACATACAATATTTTGAAGTACAGATTTTGATTATTGTAATTTATTTTTCATTTGCTCTTGGGTGTCTACAAAGAAAGCTATAGCACAAGACAGGTCTCAAAGGAATGGGAGGTGAGATGTACAGCCAAAGCACAATGGACTTACTTGTTTGCCCCCTCTTATTCATGTATCCCAAGGAGGGTCTGAGCAATGAAAATTTAGGGAGAAAGCTCTTTGAAATGGAGAACCAGGTAAGACTGTATAGGCATTAGTTGAAGTGGTGTTTTAGGGAACTCCTATAGCAAAATCAACCATTAATTACTCCTAATTTTCTTTTCTTTTGGTATTCTGGTCACTCCTATGGTTTGAGTATGTTAATATACAATAGTAACAATTAATATAGTATGTTTTTCACCCATAGATGTTTACTGCTCAGAAAGCAGGTTTATTGTACTGTCTCTGTGTGGTAGCAGCTAGTAAAGCACACCTCTCTGTAGGAAAGAGGGTGTAATACACTTTCAAAATCCTCACAGCTAATATAATATGGCTCACAGTAATTTCAATCTGAGCTTGCTGTAACACAAAATAACAGGACAGCCACACACTTTGTTGAATGGAATATTTTCCATGTTCTTTTCAGGTTTAAGACAGGCCTGAGGAGCTCTCCACTGAGGAATGTTAGCTTGGTCACAGAAAATCAAAATATAACTGGAAATAAAGCTAGAGAGAAACATGATGTTATGAGGCTGCTGTTGGAATAAGCAACGTTCATTTGGACTGTACAAACCCCATAAATTTTGAAAATCACCTTTACTGGTTGAAAAGAATTTGTAAACATTTAGAAAGTCCTGTGTATGTGTTTACAGAAGTTAAATCAACTCTTATTTGCTGTAAGAATACCCTGACAGAAAAAAACACAGGCTCTGCCTCTAGAAATGGTTTGTTCCTTCTGCTTCCTCCATGTTAGATGTCCTCCCTTATCACAGTTTCTCATCATTATTATTAATGGCCTTTTTTTTTTTCTGTGTGGCAAATCTCTACAGAAAAAAAAAGATAGAGAAATTATTAAGGACTGTTCCCCCCCATTTCTTTCGTTTTACCAGTTTGTCCAGCAATAGGCAAACAGAGCAGTACCTGAAATGATGAAGCTACTCATCTATGTTTTTTTAATTGCTGTGTTTAATCTAAAATAAGAAAAGCCATCAAGATGAGTATAACACTGTGCCTTCATTGCTTGTGTCCATTGTAACTAAACAAGATTATAAGCTCCGCTTTGCATACAATTTTTGTGTTGAGGTTATAATGAATTTGAGCACAGAGGGCATCCTAGATGGTTTCATGGTCCTTGCCATGTTCCAGTCTCTCTTTCTTTTTTCCCCCTTCTCTCTTACTCCAGAGAAATGTTCAGTGTTTTTAGGTTAGAGGTGGGAATTTCCTGTATAGCACTGCTCTCGGTCATAGAAACTTCCCTAGCATGCATTTCAGGTCTACCCTTGATATGTCCATGTTTGTGGGAGGGGAGAATCTGTGAATTATTAACGTGTTACATTGCAGTTAAGTGAACAGCATAGGTGCGGCCCATTCTAGATAAATATTTATGAAGGATCATACATGTTTAAGGAAGAAATCTGTGAAGATGAGTTTTCCCTTAAAGAAACTGAATAGACCCCAAGCAAAATACCTCTAAGGCAAAATATTCACTAGTAACTTAATAGTTCTCTACCGTAACTGAAGAAGGGCAGCTGCTCAAATGTACTGTATGATAGATTTTTTTTTTTTCTAAATAAATGCTAATACATCTACAATGCAATACAACGCTTAATTGTTGTCTTTATTAGAATGCATCCAACAGAGTGTACAGCTGGGCTAACTGATGTGTGCTCCCCCCATCACCATAACCACCTAGTTTCTTAAAACCTGCCTTGGGGTCAAATTATCATTTATATTGACAATTTCTCTGCAGTCCTCCTCCAGTTACTTGGTTACAGAACCCCTCTGTTGCTCTTCTGCTGCTGGCACAGCAGTGATTTCATTTCATCAGAGAGATGGCGGTACACAAGGGCTGGATAAAAAAACCTTCTCATGGAGGAAGTTACATGAATCACACCCCTTGAAATTTCTGCATCTAAAGTATCAGGCGTGCAAAAGAATAAAGCTGCTTTTGCACTTTTAATTGCATATGCAGCTATTTTTGTAAGATGGGCTGACCTAACAGGTAATTGTTTTAGTTCTTTCTGAACCAATGCAGACTGCATCATGAAGAACAGGGCAGGGTAACCTACAAGGATTTATATACAAGAGGATGTGCATTCCATCTAAGAAAACCAGAGTGGCAAGATACACTCTTTCTTCATTCCAATTTATGCTTTATTTATTACCAATTACATAAAACACAGGCAACTGACCAATGACAAGATCCTAGATGGTCTGCAGCCAACAAATGTACTAAAGAGTCTGAGATGGTTATAAATGCTCTACTTTTTGTCCTCAGTTTGCTAGGATTGGTTATTTTTAGCAAATAGCCAGTCGACCTTATCAAAATGAAGAATCAAAAATAGTCTGGAAAAACACTGCAAGGGAAGGCTATTTTTAGCTCTCTCTCCTCTCTATTCCCTGCTGCTATCCAGCAAGGTCTGATGGCACAGCTCATGCATGAGCACTTAGTTATTCTAGGCAAATGCTTGTCATGACCCATTCTTTCCCTGAATACCTCACTGCAGAAAGTATTCAATTGATTAAAGGTTAATGCATCTGCAAACTGTGACAGCTGAAAGCTTTAGGGTGGGGGGAATGCACACTGACAGGGTGTTTCTATCTGCATGTTTCTGCCACATTATAGTTTCTTTGAAGAGAACACTTGCCTAACCGAATTGCCTCATGTCTCACATCCTTCAGTGGGAGCTAGAGCAGCAGACCTCCAAAGTATATTTACATTTCTTTTTCTTTTCAGTTCAGGAAAACAGTAGAGGATGTAGAGTTACCAACATCAGGCAGATCACTGCATTGACCAGCGCCATCAGTCACAAACCAGCAGTACTGGAAGTATATGATGGGCTGGCTCAAGATGTAAAACCATGCAATTAGCTGCTAGATACAGTTTCTTGATCAGACTAAAGATAAACTCAACTAACGTAAATTAGGGTATTGTTTGGTTGTAAGACATAAACCAAAATAGTGAACCAAGGCAATGACCTGGCTGTTACGGTATCCTGCCTTCTCTTGTGCTAAAAACTCTTTCATTTAGTCCAGTACCTTTTGTACTGGTAATAGTCAGACAAATTATTCAGAAGAAAAAAAATGAGCTATGGTTTTTTAGTTATGCTATGCCATAGGTTGAAAATAAGGTGGAAAAGATGTCCCCAAACCATTAGTTTCCCCTTCATATTTGCCTTTTAAAATGACCTCCTTTTATGACAAAGGTGTTTTCAGAATGTGCTGCTTCCAGCACTGATTGCATAAGGTGCACCATAATCTCATATGCAGCTGCTTTACGTGTGTGGAGACACAGTAGCAGAAGGCTGTCTGACTGTTTCTTTCTCTTCTGTATACTGATCATCCCAGCAGAAAAATACATGATGGTGTATGCGACAGCAGGCAAATGTATGGTGTGATGGTAAAGCCCTTAAAAACAAATTCCCAGGTGACCCCCAAAGAGTCATATAAGGCAGGACATAAAAGGGCAAAGCAAAGGGAGGTAAAATATCTGACTTCTCTTGTGCATTTATAAAAATTTATAGTCTGTTTTCCAGATGTTGATGAATATTTTTACAGCTATAAATGGCAACCTGGAGTCTAAAAATAGATGCTGTGCTGCAGACTTGTCTGGCTTAGCTACATCACTAGAATATAAACAGGCTCCCTGATGTGGTTTCAGGGAAATCTCTATCAAAACAGACTACCTCCTCCATTTTTCTTTCTAATTTGAAATAAAATAGATGGTGCTGCTTGCATTTCTTTAATTCCAGCTTTTAATAAACTTGCACTGCTTTCCAAGTTTTCCTACAGGGATCAAACAATCATCAAGCCTCTGTGAATGCTTCAGCTACAATGGATTCGATGCACTTTCTTCTCCCTGGCAGAGCAGGGAGGTAGAGTAAGCACTGGTGGGCACTGCATGGGCTGGCGCAGGCTGCGTTCGGTGGCCCCCAGTCCCCCCCCCCCAGCTGCACGTGGACCAGCCAGTGTCCCCGTCACATGCCAGGGCTGCAGACCCCACTCCCAGCTCTGTCACATCCAGGCACAGCTCAGGCTGATGAGACACTTGGCTGTGGAGATCCAGTGCTTGTCCCAGCAGCCCCAGCACATGAATGGTGCCCCTTCTAATTCACAGAATCAGTCATGGTCCATTCACCCTCCAAAAGGCGAGTTCCTGCCACTGATTCATGAATGGGGGAGCTTGCAGCAATTTCAAGCTGATCGGTTAGAACCAGAAGCACTGTGCTCTAACAAACCCTAGTAACTTGCACTAGGGAGGAGTAAAAAGCCAGTACCAGTGTTCAGAAAGGACGCTTTAAGATCTATGAGTCCTTTCTGTTGTTGGCTTTGAATGTCATGGACAGGATGAAGAAGGTAGCAGTGAGTCTAAGAATGCTACATCACCTGCTATGCAATGTGTGCAAGAAGAGGTTGAGAGAGAAAGCACTGCAGTGACAGTGCTTTTCCCTTCTTGTGGGAGCACAGAGCTGCCTCTGTGTGTGCGTGTGGATGGCTTTGCAGAAAGCAGTTTTCCCAAGGGCAGGTGAAGTGGAAGGGAACTAATCCACTGCCGACAGTCAAGACTGCTTAAGAACACTGTACTCTCCGTGTGTGAGAGAGACACAGACAGAGAGACTCAGTTTAGAGCAGGGACAGGTACAAACCCTTTCACAAAGACACATTATAGGATAGTACACCATCACCTCACCATTGTACATGAAATACAAATATATAAAAATGGATACAAGAAAAATTGAAGAGGGGAGTAATATATTTCAGGCCAGTGAAAGTTGGCACTGTGGGATACACGTGGTAGAGTCTTTTAAACAACAAACGATTACAGGACAGGCCCAGAGCTGGCCTGCCTTGCATCCCAGGTGGCAGAGAGCAGGTAGCAGACTAGAGATGTTTCTGGTCCAGAAATCAGGTGACTGAATGGGCTGCAGCAGGAGAAGTTAGCATGGCAGGACGTTGCTGAGCTTTGGTAGCTCTGTGGCTGTTGCAGTGCTGCCTGGAGACCCGCAGCTTTACAAAACAGAGGACTAGCTCCTAAAACAGGCCATGTCTGGCAGGAGAGAAGAGCCTGTTTAGAAGAGGTGAGAACTGTTTACAGGTGGGAGATGTAAAGTCATCCTCGTTTCTACCTCAGTGGCACTGAACATAGCCAGGGTCTGCTGGTATCAGCTCAGAGAGCAGAGAAAGGTAGAGAACATGGGTGCCCCATGCAGGGACACTACATTGCTGCTGCTGAAATGTCGCTGCTGCACTGTTGCAGTGTGCATGGTTCAGCTGCAGCATCTTGAGCCAACAACATGTGCTTGCAGCCCAGAAGGCCAACCGTATCCTGGGCTGCATCAAAAGCAGCATGGCCGGGGGGGTGAGGGAGGTGATTCTGCCCCTCTACTCTGCTCTGGTGAGACCCCACCTGGAGTGCTGTGTCCAGCTCTGGAGCCCTCGGCACAAGAAGGACATGGGCCTGTTGGAGGGGGTCTGGAGGAGGGCCACAAACATGATCCAAGGACTGGAACACCTCTCCTATAAAGAAAGGCTGAGAGATTGGGGTTGTTCAGCCTGGAGAAGAGAAGGCTGTGAGGAGACCTTATTGCGATCTTCCAGTACTTAAAGAGGGACTATAGGAAAGATGGGGGCAACCTCTTTAGCAAGGCCTGTTATGACAGGGCAAGGGGTAATGGTTTTAAACTAAAGGATGGTAGTTTTAGACTGGATATAAGGAAGAAATTTTTTACGATGAGGGTGGTGAAGCACTGGAGCAGGTTGCCCAAGAGGTGGTAGACGCCCCAACCCTGGAAACATTCAAGATCATGTTGGATAGGGCTCTGAGCAACCTGATCTCGTTGAAGATGTCCCTGGTCATTGCACGGGGGTTGGACTAGGTGGACTCTAAAGGCCCCTTCCAGCCCAAACCAGTGTATGACTGTGATCTTACCCACATTTTATATTTTTTTTGGCAAAGGGTGAGTTTGCCTGCAGACCAAGACAGGTCCCATTCAGCCGGAAAAGGCATTCCCACATCCTGCAGCCAGGCTTCAGTCACTGGGGTGGAGCTAAATCCAGTCCACTGTTGGAAGGAAAGTCATCAACAGCTGAGAAAACTCCCCAAAATGTAAAGCAGGCTTCAGAGGGGAGCCAAGGCAAGGAGCCTGCCGGGCATGGCGGGGCAGGAACGTGAGGTGGAGGGGAGGAGAGGGCACGGCCTTCGACTGGAGATGTTTGCACGTTGAAAAGACTGGTTTTCTTCCCCTAAAAAGAGGCTGAAGTCACAGGTAAATTCAAGGCGTGTTGAAGGCACGCGCCCGGCAGGCCCCGCTGCGCCTCAGCCCTCCCGCCGCCGGGAGGCGCCCTTCGCGCTGGAGCGGCCGGACGGCGACGCTCTTGGGACATGCGCATGCGCAAGTCTGCCGCTGCCAGGCCGGGAGGCGGCGGGGACTGGGGCAGCCGGCGGGGACTGGGACCGGGAGCAGGACCGGCGAGCCCCGCTCCGTGGGGCCGCCAGCGGGGTCCGAGTGACTGCGGGCGGAGGTGAGTGTGGGCGGGCGGCGTGGGGCGCCGAGGCCCGCCTGGCCGGCGCCGTGTGGGGAGGCCGGGCGGGCCGGGCCCTCCCGCAGCTGCGGCGTCGTCCCTCAGGAGCCCCCGTTACCGCCTGTCACATCTCGGGGTCTTTGTGCCGCCTCTGTGGCTCAGCAGTGCCTTATTCCTGTTACCTCTAATGCCTCAAGTGCTGGTAGAGCTTCTCTGGTGCCTGCAGGTGGGTTATGTGCTCTGTCAAAAGATCTACGAAATAAACGTAAACCATTAAAAATAAACGGTTAATTAAACGTTAAAAAATAAGCGGTTCCGTGGGTGGAGAACTACATTTGATTGAGTTTTTTTCCTCCCTTCAGGCTCAGGTCTACACCACTTTGCTGACTGACTTAAATGTTTGCTGTAAATGTGTAATTTTTGTTATAATACAAGTGGTTTTGGGGCGATATCAGGAAGGAGGAATGACACGGTTAATGGTCAGAAGCGTATGGGAAGCTTTAGTTATAAAACTGATAGTAATGTAGCATTCTGGCACTTATCCTGATAACCACATCGCACATGTATTGTCTGGTATGGTAGGCCTTAAAAGATCTCTCCAGAGTCAGAATGTGAACGTACATCAATGAGAGCAACTGTTAAAAGTGGAATATCAGTTAATGCCTGAGGTTATTTTTGTGCTGCTCTGCGTAAGTGCAGTTACTCCATGCGTTAGCTACCCCATCCTAACAGTTGTTTGTTAAGAATTGCCAAATAAACATAACCCAATTTGTTATAAAGAGCATTTAATGCCCTATGGATACTTTGTTTATTCATATTTCTTGTCTGCTGTACAGACAACTGTACTTCTTGCTCACAAAGTAGGAAAACATCCCATTTGTCCAAAAGGAAAACACATAATTATACCATCCACACTCTTCTTCAGGATAAACATCCTTACTACATTTAAAAAGCTCCCATTTTGGAGAGTTCAGGTTGGATTTATTTATTATGAAAGCTTTACTTGAAAACATAAACGGGTTTTCTGTGTGCAACAAGTAGCCATTTCTTCAGTCTGTAGTTAATATAAATTGCTTCTTGCTGGAACCACAGTTCTGTGTGAAAAAATTCGTAAGTAGCATCAAAGATGACAGTAGTTGTGTGACTCTCTGATACTTTATATTACATCATATTTTTCACCACAAGTCTTATTCAGGCTACAGTGAACTATTACTTAAATGCTTTTCTTTATGTGGCTGCAGCGGCAGGTCATAGAACACTCTTTTGTCCAAAAAGGCATTTTGACAAAGATGACAAATTAATTCCTTTTTCTTGTCATTTAGCATCATTCTAGTCAGATAACAGTGGGACTCCTGTAAAATTTGGTTTGAAAGCACCTTTACCTTAGAAGCAGTATCATGATCCTAAGTTCTGTGTGATGCCCCATCATAAGCCCTTTGTGGCGTAACTGGGTTGTTTCTCTTCACCTGTAGATGAGCAGTTTATTTTTTTATTAGTAGTCACCATGAATACAGTTAGATGTAGATGGAGCAGTGCCTACTTCTGCAGTGTCAGAGATTTTTTACCTTCCCTTGCTGCCTAAGCCATGTCATTTTCTGACTTGTGGTTGTTAACTGGCCAACATCATTCCATTACAGCCAAGCCCAGCAGATTAGCCTCAAGTTGTCCTCGCTGAGCAGCAGTCTCAGTTGGCATCTTACATTTCAGTTGGACATGTGAGCACCTGAAGGACTTTTACTGTAATCTGTTGAGGCAAAGAACCTGTCTTGAAAGGGTTAATCAGATGTTACATGGTTATCACAATACAGAGAATCTCTTTGAGAGTTCATCCTAGAACCTCTCTCTTTCTGTTTTGTAGAGACAAGAGATAACTGATTCCATTATGTGTGCCTCGGCCAAATATAACACCCGGGGTCCAGCCCTCATCCCAAGGATGAAAACCAAGCATCGCATATACTACATCACTCTCTTTTCCATAGTTCTGCTTGGCCTAATTGCCACAGGAGTGTTCCAGTTTTGGCCTCACTCTATTGAGTCATCCAGTGACTGGACCATTGAAAAACGCAGTGTCCATGATGTGCCTGTGGTCAAGCTTCCCGCTGATAGCCCTATTCCTGAGCGGGGAGACCTCAGCTGCAGGATGCACACCTGCTTCGATGTCTATCGATGTGGCTTCAATCCCAAAAACAAAATCAAGGTATACATCTACTCACTGAAAAAGTATGTGGATGAATACGGGACGTCGGTGAGCAACACTATTTCCAGGGAATACAATGAGCTGCTGACTGCCATCTCCGACAGTGAATTCTACACTGATGATGTCAACCGGGCCTGCCTTTTTGTGCCATCCATAGATGTCCTCAATCAGAACGCGCTCCGTATCAAGGAGACAGCTCAGGCTTTGGCACAGTTATCCAGGTATTTACTGAAACTTCAGTGTGTGAATTTAAAGAACACAGGGTGGGGAAAAGTAAGGTTAATGCAGGAGGGGAGGAATCAGTGAGTCAATGCCAGAGCTAGGCTTTGATGGAACTTATCATCCATATGTAGAGAACACCTTTCTAATCATTGTCTGTTTCTTCTTCTGCCTTAGGTGGGATCGAGGCACAAATCACTTGCTCTTCAATATGCTGCCTGGAGGGCCACCAGATTATAACACTGCCCTAGATGTTCCTAGAGATAGGTATGTGTTTTGCTGTGTTTGAATGCACAGATCTGGGTTTAAATGCCATTGAAGAAGCAACAAGCTCAGAAGTGCAGCTGGTAGCAAAGGATGTGCTCCTTAACCTTTACAAAGCTGGGATGAGACTTCCTCTCTCCTCAGGAAAAAAAAAAAAAAAGGAAGCAGAGGTGTCCCTATCTTGTATAGGACAAGTGTTTGCTCCTGAAATCTGACAGTGTAGCCCCATCCTTAATTTTGTATTGTATGTGGCTAGCAGCGTTTGCTCTTAACTGTTGGACTTGCTGTAAGGATGGAGAATCTCAGACTAGACCTGTATCTTGTGTGTTACTGGACCTGAACGCTTTACAGAATGTCCCCTTTGACGCAAATTAGAAGCTCAAAGATGATTGTAGCTGCAGCCTTCTGAGAGAAGTCAGGTGCTTCAAGGGCATTTTAAAGCAGCTGCTCTACTTTACAAAACTATGGTGAATTTCAATAGTTTTTGTTATCTTAACAATTTTACTGTATTAGTAATTGGAAAAACACTCTTGGTTATTCTCTGGCAAGTGTGTTATGAAACTTAAAAGGCATGAATCCTCAGCTCAGTTTTCACTTGCAGAATAGTTTACTTTTGGAAGAGGAAAGGAGGTTGTAAGGCAAAGAAAATGGGTGTAAGAGTAAGACAAACTTATTTAGCTTAGGTACTGTTACTGAGTATGTTTCTACTAGATTAGCCTGGATGAGCTTGGTTCTGCTGAGTTAGGCCCTGTGTAACCAGGCCCTCTCTTGAAGCTCAACGTTAACTTTCTTCTGCCAAATGTCAACAAAATCTGAGATATCTTTGTTAAGACGATTGTGTGTGTAATATGTCTTGATTTCTTTGCACCAAAGATGGTTTAAAACATCTTCCGATGCCAGAACAGAATATATTTTTTCTGGACATGTCAAAGAGTAAGTTTACTCGTTGTGATTACATCACTGACTGTGAAGTAAGGTTTTAGTTTTTTACTTCTCTGGATAAATACATTCTATGCGTGTGGGTTAGCCTGAAGAGGGCAGTCAAGTATCATTCTTACTTAACCAAACCTGTTAATCTGTTAGTAAATACTTGTATTTGTTTTCTTAAGATTTATACATATTAAGGGTAATTTTCATTTGACAGTGCTTTGTTTAATGGAATGGACTGTTCTGGGACTGTGTGTTTGTGGATGCATGTGCCCATCGAAGAAGTGGATTTATTAATAGAATGCAGTAGATCTCTTATACTGCACAACTTTTTTTTACTTTTTTGTGTCAAATGTCCATTTATATTTGGCCTTATGTGTCTTGCCTTAGTGTGCAGGAAATGTGTTATTTTGGTAGGTGTTTGTTCTAAGTGTTAACATGGAAAGCTGAGTAATTTGACTTAAAAAATCAAATCTTTATTGTCGTACAGCTGCTCTCATAGCTTTCCAAACTGACTTACCCTGCAGCTGTACAATCACTAGCTGTAATACATGAGAGGTAATAGCCATGCTTGGGACAGAGAAAAGGTGGAAACACCTTTTTCTAGGCAGCCAACAGCTAGACTATATTCAGTGTAGTACAGAACCTGTACAATAGGTCTCAGGTGCAAAGACAAGGGATCTGTGAAAAAGTCAGTAGTGTGAACCTAGTCCTGGAAGGTCCCGAGTGATGCAGCATGAGGTTACAGTATGATTTTGGAAACTTCTTAGTTAATGCCGAACAGAACAAGCAACCTGGGTGTGTTTTCTGAAATT
This sequence comes from Phalacrocorax aristotelis, assembly GCF_949628215.1. Taxonomy (NCBI): domain Eukaryota; kingdom Metazoa; phylum Chordata; class Aves; order Suliformes; family Phalacrocoracidae; genus Phalacrocorax; species Phalacrocorax aristotelis. The sequence goes on along the minus strand of NC_134280.1, from coordinate 46,094,744 downwards.
AAGAATGTTCACACGTGCTATGGAATGGGTAGTTAACAAAGTGTAAAGGACAGTTGTTTGTAGCATCACAGGGTGAGAGGCTGCATGCCAAAATAAAGGTACGTTGGCAGAGTTCAGCTGGTTTTGAATGACTGGTCTGAACTGTACCAGTACAACTCCAGAAAGACTGGATTGGTGGGATTTTGTGGATCGCTTGCAAAATACACAGGTAATATTTCTGAAGTTTGCACAGGGAGTGTGGCCTGCCTTCTGTTTGGCATGTAGTTGAACAGTAGTGGATCCTGAGGTTTGATAGAGTTGTGTTCTGTTGATTTGCTGCAGAATATTAATCCAAGTAAGATAAGACCTTACACATAAAGGGGAATTAAGTTATATGATATTTTTACATCTAGAAAAGTCTTTTGCTAAGTTACCTTACTAAGGGTTTGTTTGTTTATTGAATATTTAAATACAATTTCCAAAGACAGCGTAAAAACATCTTATTCCATAATTTCAAAGATGGAAATCTGCCTTGTGGGCATGGAGGCTGTTGCTGGTATCAGCTGCTATAACATATGTAATCTCCTGCCATAAAACTTATTTGCTAATGAGCGCTACTGAATTTGGTACAATTAGGAGGAAAGGATTTCTTCTGCAGAGCTACCCTGTAGCTGTAGAATTTTACATACAAACTAACATATTTGTTCTGCTTCAGTTGATGAATAGGATTTCAGTGACTTGTGAAGTTTGGCAGAAAGGTGATGATGATGATGATGGCAGACGGGCAGAAACATTTAGAGTAGAGACCAGTTGGGGTACTTCCTGGAGAGAAAGAAGGATCAATATCTGAAAAGTGGTGAAAAGTTGCTCAGGAACAGTCTCATTCCTCACCAATCAGTGCAATTTAAACATTATATGTCTTGACTACATTAGGAGTTAATGTCTTTACTCCGTTACTGCACCATACAATGAAAAGCTGAGAGGAGTTATTTAACTGGTGTAGGTTCCCTGCGGGTTTATTTATGTAAAAGTCTGCATGACACACCTGCTTTCTCAAGGCTGATGAGGTGCTGTCATGTTTTCACCGGATCCAATTAAAACATTCTGGTTGTAATTTCCCAATTAGGGGGTGTTAAAAAAAGGAGGAGGGGGCTATTAAGTGCGTGAACAGCAACACCCAAGCCCATTTTTTCTCCCTGCTTGTAACTGAGTTAACATGGAGAAGATGCGGAACATGCAGCTTCAAGGGTGAGACCTAGTCATAGCAGCATTGTACATGTCACCAGGTGTGGTTGGGGTATTGGAAAGAAATCAAAAATAATCACTTGATTTGGAACATAAATTCTCACTCAACGCGTACTTGATTTATCATCCTTGTTCTTATGTTGATTTCTGCTCCAACCATAGTTTGTGTTGTGAGTGAAGAGTAATAAAGGGCAGGCTGTTTTGATTTTGTAATTATCATCAAGCTGAAATGCATCTCTAATTCCGATCCTCTAATCCAGAGCCTGGGATTTTCAAAGAGCTGCTTAAATGACACTTAGGACTGCTTGCTTGACTACTTGGGAGAAGTCACACTTATGGCTAAGTGTGAGCGTGGTGTTTGAACACTGAACAACTGTGCTGTGGGTCAGAGCAGGAAGTGAAGTATCCGGTGGGACATCTGATGGGGATTAGAACAGGCAGAACATAGTGGTGTTTATCTGGGGTGTCATGTTTTGATGGGGAAAAAATGGTAGGTCTTGGATGATAATTGGGTATAACGATAATCTGTTGTATAATAGCTGTGGAAAAACTTCCCTCAGAGCATGCGTCTTCTTGATGCATGGTAATGCCAATCAGTAAATCATGTGCCAAGTTTGAATGGTATACATACTCTGTTCAAGTTGTTTTCTTGTATTTTTTCAGAGCTCTGCTGGCTGGTGGAGGCTTTTCCACGTGGACTTACCGGCAAGGCTACGATGTCAGTATTCCTGTTTACAGCCCGTTGTCAGCGGAAGTGGATCTGCCAGAAAGAGGGCCAGGGTAAAGCAGTTCCCATAAATTGGGCAAAGTATATTCGATATCATATTTAATATTGATGCTGGTAAAATATAAATATAGCTACTAACTTGTTGGTGGGGTTGGGCAGTTTTGTGGGAGTTGCTTTTAATAGCTCTTGCTGTTAAAATATATGATGGTTCCAATGCTAATGGCCTTGGCTCATCTGCTAATGTGTGCCTTAGCTATTGTCGTGGTTTAGCGGCAGCTCAGCCCCACACAGTCGCTCGCTCACTCCCCCACCGGTAGATGGGGGAGAGAATCAGAAGGGTAACGCTCGTGGGTTGGGATAAGAACAGTTTAATAATTAAAATTAAAAGAAACAACAACAGAAATGCAATGTAAAGGAGAACAACGAGAGGCGCAAAGCCCCGGGGGAGGGGGGAAGGGAGGGGAGAGGGGGAACGAACCGCCGAAACAAACCGCACGCGCCGCAGCCGCTCGCCGCCCACCGACCCGACGCCGCGCCGCCTCCGCGCTGCCACTGCCCCCCCTCAATATATTGGTCATGGTGTCACATGGTATGGGATGAACCTGCCATTGGCCAGTCGGGGTCAGCCGTCCCCACCATGGCCCTGCCCCTCCCAGCCCCCCCTGCCACGCCACGCGGCAGAGCGTGGGAAGCTGGAAAGGTAGCCGACCCCCCACAGTGAGGAGAATTAACCCCTTCTCAGCCAAAACCAGCACAGCTATGAACTGAGAATTTTTTTGGCGTGATTCTGTTTTTCCCACTCCAGCAACTGAACTGGGAAATATGACAGCATGACAGTGTTTCTGGTAGAATCAGATTCAATATTTCCAGTGAGCTGACAAGATATTTTGCCTATAAATAAAAGTAGTTGTTAATATGTTCGGTTTCTTTAATGTGTACATAAAGCAGGGTAGTAATTCAAAGCAGTGTAGATTTCCTAATAAATGATCACTTCAGACAATTTATTTTAGGATACTTAAAAGCAAGGTCATGGCAAAGATCGCTATTGCAATGATAAAAGAGGTGTGCTATGCCTCCATTATGACCTCTAAGAGATAGAAGGGATTGTGAGGATCAACAGAAGTGCCTCAGGTAGTATCAGCCAGTGAAACTTTGAATGAGTAACAAGAGAATAGGAGCGAGGATATGATCTTCACCTCTGTGTGTCTTAAATACATTCTTTGTAAATCAGTTTAGATGTTTTAGCGGTTTGGAAGTCCTTTCAAAGTGACATGGAGAGTTTGGAACAGGAGAAGCCTGTAAATACAGCTCTGAAAGGAAGACGTACTTGCAGAATGAATCTGAGGGAGCTTAGTGTGGTTTGCACATGAAAAAGAAGAATGAGAGCTGGTTTGATTATGGGAATAGTTACATGCAAAGCTTAGAATACTGATTTTATTTTTTTCTTTTTTAAAGTAATGGAGTAAGACACAAACACAAACAACCCCCCCCCAGCCTTGTAGTTGGAAGTAAAGCAAGAAAAGTGTGAAATAACTAGCCATTAAAATGAGCTACCCTGGAAAGTGATAGTTTCTCTAATCCATTCATGTCTTCATAACAAGAGGAAGTAGAAGTCTGGAAGAAATGTTTTAATTGATTACGGAAGACTGCTCTTTAAATATTTAATAAGCCTCTTAATTACACAGCTGAAAATGTTCCGCTGTAGCAAGGTCTTACCTCTGTTACGGTTTAAAAGATGGGCAGACTGAGGCAATGGGGTAAATGACATGTCTGCTCATTGTAAAGATCAAGTTTAGAAATGCAGAAACTTCAGGTCCTGTTTTCTGACAGCATCCTGTAGAGAATATGAATTATTGAAGTTGAAAACTGACTGAAAGGGTGCTGCCACTATCAGACACAAAAAGTTATTGTACTTTGGCTTCACTTGTCTTCTCCTCTGGTAAGGGTAATGCTCTTGCTGTTGCTCTGGGCCGCTCCAAGTAAGATACCACAGTCAGTTACAGGACAAACTTGTGCAGCAATGGTTTGTTTTGCTCACACCCTTTATGTTCCTGCTTGTGATGCTCCTGGACCAGGCCAGTGTAGGGGATCTGGTTGCATTCAACTGAGTCTTCATCCATCTCAAATATTATTACAGTCCAACAGAGAGTGAAAGTGCGCTTTCTATGTCTGTCTGAAAAGCATGAACATGATAGGAGGCTTCAGCATGTGGAGAAGCAATTGTCAAGAGAGATGCAGTCATATTGTTCCTGTCCAAGTAGTTAGCTAAATGCTGCGTCCGGTTTTAGGTTGGATAAGAGAAACTGTTACATGGGAGCTGATGCAATGCATGAATTTAGTGAAAGGTGTTTGAGCTTCCATGTTCTTGGAGGGGTTTTTTTTGTGAGGAACAGACTGTAGTCTCTGGAGTACCATCTAGTGGCCAGTTAGCATTACTAATTGAAACGCATTCAGAGGTTGGATTGGTTTATGCAGGAGTGTGACCAGGGAACAGTGCTCAGAATTTGGGTTCGCATGGGTTAAATTATTACATTCCACTACACTAATGTTATTTCCAGGGAGCTGGGACTGACTTGCTTTTGTAGCAAGATTTGATAGCTAGATTTTGAGTGTCATAAGATGATGACAGTTTCAAGGCAAAATTTGGTTTTAAACATATATGCAAACAAAACTGCATAATTTTTACCTGGTTATAGGCATTTATTATCACTCATCTGCAGCAGTGTTTCCTTTTCTTAAGGCAAATTCTTTTACAGAGCTGAACTGAGGGGTTTTGATTTGCTCTCCTTTTTAGTTGGATTGTTTAAAATATTTTTAAATCCACACCTGCTAGAAATACATATTCTGTAGAGCTGCTGGTAGCAAGTTGGTAGTAGCTGGAGGCTTGGGAGAAGAATATTCTTTAAAAATTCTATGCAAGTCTCATCTGTTAATTGGAGGAACTAAAGTGACCGGCACGAAAATGAGTGAAGAGGTGAGAAGAGCAGCAGGAGAGGTCTGACTTTATAAAGTGTGTGTTCGTATGTGTTTTCAGAGCTGTAAATTAAAGATAGCATCACGTGGAGTAGAACTCGAATCTTAAGTGCAGGCCTTGTGTTTCTTGTGTTCTTTTGGCAGCGTGAGGGCCGGCACTTGCTGTGTGTTCTTTTCAGTGGGAAGTGGTGGAGCAGTCTGACTTAGCTGACCCATTTCAAAAGGAGACCAAAGTAGATGAGAATAACAATTCTATGACATGCTATTTTCCAACATTAACATACCCTTTTAAAGCAGTGAGCACCTAATTTGAGACTGTATTACTGTGTATTTTAACTCCAATGTTAATTAGTGTCTTGAAACTTCAGTATTAAGGCACATTTTAAATACTCATGTTTCTGTAACATGGTAGGAGTTGAGACTGAATTGGATAACGGGCCTTCAACTTCGTCCTGGAAATGTTGCCTATACGTTGCCTAAAAGGGACAGAACTGAAACACAGCTAATGAGATGAGCTTGTCCTGTTGCTGCTGTCACTGTGTCAAGACTGAATAAGCACAGGATAGCTGAGTTGTCAGTTCAGCATCTTTTTTGAATTAAAACTGGTGAGAAAAATATATGGGAGGAGAAACTAGCAGCAGCGTTCAGTGTCCTATCTACTTTGTTGTAGTACACAAACACAAAACAAAAGAACAAATGGTCCTGGCATCAGTTGCAAGCTGTTTTAATATGTAGCTAAATAATGTTTATTTCAGTTTATTATAAAGGTTATAATGCAAGTACCTATTCTAATGTAATAAGCACTCTTTCTAAGTACAAATTTATTTGAAATTGTAAAGAGTGCTCAGCCACTTACTATCCAAGATTTAATTGTATTGCATCATTACCCTTTCCAGCCTTGTTTGAAAATATGGTCTTGGCAATGTGTCCACATTTAGTTAATCTTCCTCTGCTTGTACAGCATGGAAGGAAATGTGTCCTAGAGCATCTTGGAAGTAAACTCACCATGGTGCCAGGTAACCTTGCTGTGTTTTTTCAGTCCTCGCAGGTATTTCATTCTGTCATCTCAAATGGCTCTGCACCCGGAATACCGGTCTGAGTTGGAAGCTCTTCAAGCTGAGAATGGGGAATCAGTGTTGATCCTAGACAAATGTACAAATCTGTCAGATGGGGTCCCTACTGTTCGCAAGCGCTGTCACAAGAATCAAGTCTTTGATTATCCTCAAGTGCTTCAGGTAAGGCTGTCTTTCTTACAAACTTCTCTTCCCCTTGGTGACTGTTTTAGCTATGGAGCTGTTCCTGTTTAGCCCTGGTAGGGTAATTCCTTGTATTTAGTTAACTTGCTGGCTATGTTTTGAAACTGCATAATTAATTATGTTAGCTTGGATATTATATCCCAACTTTATTCTTATTTTTAAGAGGGCCAAGAACTATGTATTCAAACTGATTCACAGACTAGGCTTCAATTTGAAAGTACTGCCTTTGTGTAACAGATTCATGACACTGGTCATGATGGTCTTCTGGTAACACATGACAATGTCGTGTAAGCTTGAAAAAATGATACAAAGGTACTGCCAAATCCAGCAGTAATGGGAGGAGAAACTTTTGGAGGCCAGATGAAATTGCTCACTTAAAAATTGGGGAAGAACATTGGAATCTACACCCTCCAGAATAACTGGCAAAATGACCTTCAGCAAGCATTAATTTGGAATTGATTTCTCACATCTGACAGTCCAGGGCTTGCTAGATGAAGGTTGGGCCAGAGGATGGCTTTGCCAACTGGAAGGAAGATTAAAAGGAACTTTAAAGAGCTTATGAATGGATCTATTTGGGGGCAAAGAAGAGTACTATATTTAAAGAGAGTTGGTCAAATTATACTTTTTGTAAGCAGCTTAGTTAAACCCTACAAAATTATCTGTATAGATATGACAGCCTGCGCTATAAGACTTGTCAGCATGCGGCTATGAAAGCATCTAGGTGAAAAGTGTTTCACGGCCTTGGCCCAACTTCCACAGAGCTTTTGATGTGTTAGTGAAGATAAAACTAGATAGTGTTCTCAGACCTTTGTGTCTCTTGGCAGTTCGCTAACAGAGGGGTGCTTTGGCATGCAGTGTGGTGAAGTGAGTTATGCCGTAGGCCTCTGTGCTCTGTCTGTGGCCACCAGCACAAAATCTGTCTTTGAACTTCAGCAAATGATGATAAAATAACAAAGAAGCTGAGGAAGGGCAATTTCCACCCCTCCTGTTATGTTTTGTAGGAAGTATGTTTAAAATTCCTTGTGGAGGAAGGAGAGAGGGAGAAAGGAGTCACCCTGAGTCCTAAACTTTCAGCCAAAAGGGAGAAAAAAAAAAGGTGTTTGTTTTATTTCTTTAAATGCAGACTGGATTGCTCAAGGATAGCAAGTCAGGGAATCTATATCTATCTTACTATATATGATTTTGTAACTCAGAAGAGAGCTGGCACATGGTGAGGTTGTTAAAATACTTTCCTTTGCAGAGCCCTGCATCTCCCTTTGGAATGTCTGGCTGATAACACTGATGATGCAAGGAGATATATTTATAGTAACCTTTGTCTAGACAGGAAAAATGGTTATCTGGGCAGATGAGCATGTGTGTCCACATCTGGGCTGCTTTTTTTTTTCTCTCCCAGACCTTCCTAGAGTCTCTTCCACCTGCTGCTGTGTGATCTAGTGAGTCAGTGGTTAAAATGTATGTTCATTATCTCTGCTCCTTCCATTCTGCACACCCTTCTTTTCCTTATCTTCCTGTCTGGGGAGAGGAGGAGTGGGGGAAGGGGGACTGTGATCACAGTTCATCCTTTTCAGCACTGCCTTTACAGAATTCTTACTAGACAGGCTCTTGGGCTTCTGGGTTGCTAATGCTTCCTGTCTGCAGTCTTCTCTTGGATGAGGTTTTCAAGGCTTTTAGTACTCTGTGGGTATGAACACAGGTCTTACAATTGCATTAGGAAACAAATCAAGAGCCAGCAAACCCCCTTGTATTTCCAGGTTCCATTTTGATGTTTTGCTGCCCTGCTGAGCCTCCTGGCTCCTTTTCCTCAGGCCACAGAACGCATGCTGGAAAGATGTTTTCCTGTCTGTGGGAGCCCCTGTGTCAACTTTATAATTTTTCTATCTTAGACTTAGGGATAATACTGACTTGGGCTTTTTCCTTGTTTGTGTAGCTGAACCCTACAAGCATTTATTTTGCCATCTTGAATCTGTAGCAAGATTCCTCAATGACAGAAGTGCCTATTTACAGGATGAGTGCAGCGTAGTCAAGAAGCCTTCTCAGCTGCGGTTTAAACTCATGGCTTACTGTCTTGTGTGTTGTAGACATGAGTAAATGGATTACGTTCTTCTTTTCTGCAACAACCTTTTATATCTTTGAACCTCCCTTTAGCCATCTTCCTCCTGCTTTTACCCCTTCAGAATAAGTAGTATTAATATTGTCAATCTTTCTTTGTAGATCATACTTCCAAGGTAAGTGATCATTCCTTTTTTTTTTACCAACCCCTGGAAGTGCATTGCCCAAGACTGAACACATTGCTCTGTCTGAGGTCTTTTATTACTGAGAAGAGTGAGTGATTCCTTCAGGTCTCTTGGATTGTACTTCTTTTTGCACTCTGATACAACCTGTGGGTGGAGTGGTTTGTTTTTTCAACAGCATAACATTGCTGACATATGAATACCCTTTCTTCTCCTGTCCTTTTGTAGCAAATGTCCTCTTCTGCAAAGTGCAAAACCTAGCCAGTTACTCCATGCTTTATATTTGTGTGCTTGGTTATTTTTATCCAAGTGTTGAACCGTATATGTATCAGTATTTTTTTAGTCAATTTGTCCATATAACATCAAACTCTAATCCTGTTATCATTATGCTTGCTAATCCTACAAAATCATAGGTATTGTCAAACCTAAGTATTGTCTTAATTCTGCTACTTGGTTAGCTCAGGAACGCATTGAATAGTGTTGCACCCGGGAAAGATTATTTGGTTCATCACTGTTTTACCTGTGTGCCACTGCTAACTGCTTTATACTTAGAGTTCTGTAACCATAACTTAAGTAACTATAAAGCCTGTGAGGGTTTCATCTAGCCCATGATTTATTAATTTGTCTATGAAAGTGCTATCAAAGGTGTAAAATGCCTTTTTAAAGTTGAGATATGAAGTCTATTGCTTCTCTGCTATCCATAGAGCTGGATTGCCCTATAATGGAAGAAAATTAGGTTGGCTTCATGTAGTTTGTACTCAATAAGTTCACGTTGATTGTTGCTCATCTTGTTATGCCAAACTTTCAAAATGTTTAGTTTATTTTTCCCCTTGCATTTTCTTAATTAGAATACTGAAGTTTGGCCATTAAAATAAAGCATAGAGTAGTCCCATTAGCTGATTTCTCATCTCTCCACTTACATCTTTTTGAGCCTCTGGAAAATAAAGTTGCGTAATTATTTTGAATCAGCTAATGGTTGAGAATACATTGGTTCCACAGAGCAAGCCTGTTTTCCTTTTGACTTGTGTTTTTACAAGAGGGAGGGGCATGAAAGCATAATGCATATATACATACATACACATAATACAAATTTTAACATTTCCTTTTTTTTTCTTTATCTGTGTTGGATACCATTTGTTGACAGGAGTCTACATTCTGTGTTGTTCTACGTGGAGCCCGCCTGGGACAGGCTGTGCTAAGCGATGTTCTACAAGCTGGCTGTGTCCCAGTCATCATTGCGGACTCCTACATTTTACCTTTCTCTGAGGTTCTGGACTGGAAGAGGTTTGTAACCTCACTATCGGACATCAAACCACTGCATAAGAGACTTCATTGCATTCAGTGATTTTGATAAAATCTATATGATAAGTCAAGTGTACTGGGGGGCTACAAGGAATAGAATACAGAATAAGATAGGTGCAGTCTTTGCCCTTGACATATTATGCGCCAAAAATAAGAAAGGAAAACAAATGAGGAGGAGATGAGAGAGCATTTGGTTGTCCTGTAGCCAATTGTACTTTTTCTAAAACAAACTTGCTTTGTTAACTTGTGCTTGAGTTCAGTGAGGACTCGTCTGCATTCAGGCTCTTTTAAGGAAACTATAGGCTAGAAATCACATCAAGTAAATGGTAAATTCTCTGTATTGTATCATGATTCCTAAGTTCAACTGAGACTGAAAGGTATAATTATTTTGTAGCTGAGTACACTGTATTAAGAGATTAGCTTATTTTTCCATGCATGCACTATGGCCAATAATGTGATATAACATACAAAAATTACTAGTTTATATACATAGCAATGTATATGCTATTACTGTTTGGTCACTCCAAAAATTCTTGGTTGACAGCAAGTCAGTTGCAATCCAGAGATGGGAATTCAGGATTTCTGGGTCTCTGTCCCTTCCATATTTACTAGATTGTCAGTACAGAGCAGTCCACAGACTTCTGTGGCATGATCTGTGAGCAGCCTGGCTGGTGTTGTGAAAGAACTGCTACAGAATAATTAACTACACTGAGAGAAGACTGCTTCTTTCTGTTAATACCTTCTGAATGTGTCTTATTAGAATAGGACAAGATTCTGGGTTGGAAAAGCTGTTGACATCTTTTAATGTAGAACTTCTTTCTTCTCGTCTTACCATTTTGTTTCTGTTTTTTGCTTATAGAGCCTCTGTTGTCATCCCTGAAGAAAAGATGCCTGAAATGTACAGTATTCTGCAAAGTGTCCCGCAGCGACAGATCGAAGAGATGCAAAGACAGGTAAAATAACGTACTGTGTTTAAATTGTTTTTCTTTACTTATGGTTGGAGTGTAGGTTCATACACCCGTCTTACTACAAAATCTGTTGGAATGTAGAAGCATCCATTGTACTCTCACGTTAATATTTTTATTATTTGACCCTCTTCTTTTTTACGCTAAGCATGTGCATTCACCATTACTTTTCAATGTTGTGTCTTACCCATCACTGGTGCAGGTAAATGTGTTGAACAGAGGCTGTTGATCTGTACTATGGCACCCATCAGGTCAGGAAGCTAAGAGTATTGCATATGATTGCAATTGCAGAACAACACCTCAGTGGGCAAACTTCAGTTACCCAGAGTGGATTTTCTTCAACCTACTATGTTACTGTACATGCTGTTGTGAAATATATTATAGGATCTTTAGCATCCACCGTGATCAATGCCTCCCCGACCTGGGTTGCAGCAGATCTGAAATCTAAAATTGAGGTTTTGACTGTCTGCTTCTTCATATAGAGATCATGTGGTATTTGTCGTGAGTAGAGACTGCCAGTTTCTACCAATGTAGTCAAACTCCAATTTCATTAATTTCACTTTTTCCTGTGTCTCCTCTGCTTTCTTAATGCACCCTGAGATGGAAGCTCTCCCTGAATGCAGGTGTACTGCCTACTCTCATGTATTCACATATTTCTGATTAAATCACAGTGTATATTTGTTTTTTTTTTTCTACATGGTATTTAAATTGTATTAAGAAGTTCAAGAGTCTGTCTTTATCTGAAGAGAAGCTTTGGTTTGTAGATAAATTTTAATTGCTCAAAATGTGAGGGAAGTATTAAGTCCAAAATGGTTGAAATATTTTAACTAAGTTGACAATTCCTCTGAGAGGGAAGTTTTACTTACTTGGTGACTGGAAGAGCTGAGATCACAAGCTGTCCAAACTTGTGAATGAAGCCTGTGTTGGCTGGGTGTGTAGTCAAAAGGAAATGTCTTCTAGTTTACTCCAGTTGATGCTGACTCCTACTTATTAGCTTTGCTGTTACAGACACTATCATCATCAGTTGCTTTAATTCTAGAGCTCACACACAAAGTGCAAGCTCAACAGATGAGGACTGTTAGCTGTGTGAGGATCTTCACAAAGTGTGAAGAGTTTTGTTGTCAGATTATGTGGTAGGATTCAACCACATTGGTCTTTTGGTGGTTGGAATATATAGATTACATTTTTGGGCCACAGAAGAAGTAAGATGTTAACATATATTGTAAACTTGTGTCTAGGATCTTTCATCCATGTCACCTTATTGAGCCTGAGCATATATTGTTATAAGGTAGGGAGATACTGTTACCGTTGTTTTTCATGATGAGGAACTGAGGCATAGAGAAAGTAAGAGCTACCTATGTAGGGAAAAAGTAAACTAGCTGATCTCAGGTTACTTTTAAAGTCACATGGGATTTCTGCAAAAATTGTGAAGACTTGCTTCTGAAATTCCCTTACCCAGCCTTAGTGACAAAGTCATCTTTTGTGTGGTCCTTGTGAAAAGTGACCCAAGGTGTGGTTTATCGGGGTGTAGTCTACAACACTCTTAGCTATTTCTACCTAGTCAGTGCTAAAAGCTGCACAGTGTATATTAATACTGGATATATGTGGGGAGATCAGACTCTCAAATTTAGTGGTAAATATTTTTTCACACCTGAATTCTGTTACCAGTTTCTCTGTACAGAGAATGAAGTGAACCTGCAAATATCACAGCAGCCATCAGGGGTCTCCTTTCTCTTTAGTCCCTTCACACAAATGAACTATTTTGGTTGGGCCCACTGGCAGCACTAAGTTACCACCAGGGATGGCAGGTGAAAAAATAGCTTTGCTATTACAGGTCCTAGAAACATGATTTTGCTTTTTTTTTTTCTTTTCTCTGACGTCAACGTAGACAAGTTAACAGTAGGGAGTTTTGCCTAATAAAGCCTTAAAACTGACCTTAATAGTCTGTTAAAGTGTGCATTGATCTTTCTTGTTGTCCATTTTACAAATATCACAAAATAATCATTCCAGGATAGTGTTGTCCTACAGAGAATGCACTTGCCATTATGGACAGCTTAAACAGTAACTTTAAAGTATGAAATCACAAAACAATGCTAGTTTGAAAAAAACAAAACAAAACAAAAAAAAACAAAAAAAAAACAAAAACAACACAAACCCAAACCAACCAAACTAAAACCAACCGAACAAAAAGCCACCTACACATTCACAATGAAACAAACCAACAAAACCCACCTTAATTCAGATGATCTATACGTTATCTATATTATCTGTAACTCTATAAAATTAAGTTAAAATAGAAGGTATTTAAATACCCAAAATGCAGTTCCAGTCTGTCTGGAGTGAATTTTGTTGGATTATAGATGATTTGCAGTAGTCATTGTCATTGGGTCCAAACCATCACTGAACATATTGGAAAATGATTCTATTGACCGAAGGTGGGAAGTATGTTTTTCTAAAGCTTCTTCTCACATCTTGATGCTTTTTTTGAGGATATAGTTGTGTGTTCTGGTAGTAAGAGTATCAGGATGAAATGACAAGGCTTGTCTTTCTCTTGTCTTCGTGAATTTATTTCTGTCTGCATATTGAGGATACTTAAATGTGTTACCCATACATTTCATGTCCTGTCAGCCTTATTTACAAGGTAAAGTCCCAACGTAAGCATCTGTGAAATTCCCTCGCTGATACACAGTTCTATGATCTAGCTATCTGATATGGTGAAAAAGTACTTAGTGACTGATATTGTGTGGACTACCAGTAACCTGATTGCTTCTCCTCATTGATAAACATGCACTGATATTCCACCTGTGCTACAGATTGTTGTTTCCTTCCTCCTCATCAGTCGCACAGTAGGGAGCTGTGGCACACTTGCTGTCTTTAAATTTAAATGGTTTGGGAAAGTATCTTATGACTTTTTGGCTAGACAAAATGTATACTCTTTTTTTTCAGTGTCTTCACTTCAGTGACAGTGTACAGGAATTAGTGAGTAAAGATTCACAAAGTAAGGCTAAAGTGATGATAGGAGAAGAGAAAATTTGAAGTTGGAATGAACCTTTTGAGGAAGATGGTGCTAAGGATAGTTCAGAAGCAATGTAAATTTGCCATAAGTGCTCTATTTTATTTCCTGGGCAAGGAATTACTGAAATGAAACTCAACTAATACTCATTTAGAGAATGAATCTGCAAATGAACTGGAATGATTTTCACATGTTTTCACATGTGATCTGTAGCAGTTGTTTATTCTGCTTAGCCATGGAAGGGCAACAAAAGCTTCAAAATATTGTGGTTTTGCACGTAACCCAGATTTCTCAAAAATATTTAAACTGCTGCTTTTGCTGCTTCAACTTCAAGGGCTAATAACACTTGATATACGATAGTTTGATCCTTGGTTTTTGTCAAGTGGAAGAGGACTGACTGAAACTGGTCTTGTGGTATGTTTGGTTTTTTGTAGTCCGTTCCAGTTTTCACCGAGGGTTGCTCTTACTGAGGTGGAAACAAAGATCGATCACAGTGATTGTGTTCTTTCTTGTTTTTATATTGTGAAACACTTGGAGTTTGCTATAACAGTTACAAAAAGATTGGTCCACGACTGATGTTAAAATGAAGAAAAAGTGATCTTTGCAGAGAGCTTTTATTAAAATTGGTATGAAAATTGTTTTATAACATCTGACTGTTTCCTTTGCAGTTAGGATGTGTTTAGGTTTTATTTCAAAACCTGGTTTTGTTGCACATAATGTTCCATTAGGGTAGACAATAAATTTTTGATAGACCTGTGAAACATGTTTTGCTAGTACTTGCCAATTAATGTACTTTTTCAGTAAATTAAGAAACCAGCTGACATGTTATGACATGAGTATAGTTGAGACCATCCTCTTTTTAGGCAAAGAGAACAAATCCTTGCTCTAAATTTCTCCTGGTTTTCAGTAGGATGAAGCATGTATGCATCATGCCTATCAGACTTTCTGGGTCCGATTAACCTTTGTGGGATCAGAGCCGTGCTGTCCAACTACTTTTGTTTCAGTGGTTGTCTTGATTATGATATAGTTCTTATCCTTAGTTGGAAAACCTCATAATTAAAACAGATTTTATTGTAAATGTTAGCTTGCCACTTTTCTTTGTTGTTGAGGTACTCTTTTTGCAGTATTTTATTGCAGTTCATTCTCTGGAGATCATGCATCAAGGTTAAAATGTAGATAAACACACACTCTTACATATATTCAATACTTTTCAAGTTGAAGTAGATTGTGTGCTTTTAATGAGTAAAATTCTATGCTTCATTTTTGCTTTGTTTCTCGAAGTACTTCTAGCTATACATCTGCTGAGAAGAGAGGAAGGCTCTTAAAAAGAAGTCGTTACATTTAAAATCTATAAAAACCCATATTTGAAAATATTTTCTTATAGTTTGTATACTGATCATGAGCATCACACAATACTGTCATGAAAAGGGTGAAATACAGGTGCTTTAGCTTTGAGGTTGTCATTTGCTAGGATCTACGGCTGCTATGACCTGACCTGTGACTTCCTATAATACCACCTAATTTTGCTCAGTTGTTTTTTCAGACAGTACATGGTATAAACCAGGAAAGAGGTTTATTGGTTTGAGCACAGCTGGAGTGTGGGAAATCAGAATTAATTTCTACTGGCCTGGATTATATCTGATTGTGCTGAGGTATCTGGAGATTAGCCATATTAACTTACACTTTTATTGTTCGAACTTGCAGAACATTTTGCCCTCAACAATTCCTGGTTCAGTTTCACAGAATCACAGAATGGTAGGGGTTGGAAGGGACCTCTGGAGATCATCTCATCCAACCCCCTGCTTGAGCAGGGACACCTAGAGCAGGGGGCACAGGACTGCATCCAGGTGGGTTTTGAATGTCTCCAGGGAAGGAGACTCCACAACCTACCTGGGCAGCCTGTGCCACTGCTCTGTCACCCTCACAGGAAAGAAGTTTTTCCTCATATTTAAGTGGAACTTTCTGTGTTCCAGTTTGTGTCCATTGCCCCTTGTCCTATCATTGGGCACCACTGAAAAGAGTCCAGTCCCATCATTGTGATACCCACCCTTCAGATATTTATAAGCATTGATAAGATCCCCCTTCAGTCTTCTCTTCTCCTGGCTAAACAAACCCAGGCCTCTCAGCATTTTCTTATAAGAGAGACACTCGAGTCCCCTGATTATCTTGGTAGCTTTCCGCTGGACTCTCTCCAGTAGTTCCCTGCCTTTCTTGAACTGGGGAGCTCAGAACTGGATGCAGTACTCCAGATGTGGCCTTACTACGGCAGAGTAGAGGGGGAAGATAACCCCCCTTGACCTTCTGGCCGTGCTCCTTTTAATGCACCCCAGGATACCGTTGGCCTTCTTGACCACAAGGGCACATTCCTGGCTCATGATCAGTTTGTTGTCCACCAGCACTCCCTTCTCAGCAAAGCCGCTTTGCAACAGGTCAGTCCTCAACCTGTACCGGTACATGGGGTTGTTCCTCCCCAGGTGCAGGACCTTGCCCTTGTTTTTGTTGAATTTCATCAGGTTCCCCTCAGCCCAGCTCTCCAGCCTGTCCAGGTCTCACTGGATGGCAGCACAGCCTTCTGGCGTATCAGCCACTCCTCCCTGCTTGGTATCGTCAGCAAACTCGCTGAGGTTACACTCTATGCCTTCGTCCAGGTTATTGATGAGTGTGTTGAACAGGACTGGACCCAGCACAGACCCCTGGGGAACACTGATAGTTACAGGCTTCCAACCAGACTGCCATTGATCACGACCCTCTGAGTTCTGTTGTTGAGCCAGTTCTCTGTCCACCTCACTGTCCTCTCATCTGACCCATGCTTCCTAAGCTTACCTATGAGAATGTTCTGGGAGACAGCATCAAAAGCCTTGCTGAAGTCAAGGTATACAACATCCACTGCTCTTCTTTCATCTACACAGGCAGCCATGCCATCACAGAATGCTATCAGGTTGGTCAAGCATGATTTCCCCATGGTGAATCCATGTTGACTGTTTCTGATAAGCTCCTTGTTCTCTACAGGCCTGGAGATGACCTCCAGGATGAAACTGCCCCATCACCTTTCCAGGGATGGAGGTGAGGCTGACTGGCCTATAGTTCCCCAGGTCCTCCTTCTTGCCCTTTTTCAAGATTGGAGTGACATTTGCTTTCCTCCAGCCTTTGGGCACCTCTCCTGTCCTCCTCGACCTTTCAAAGATGATGGAGAGTGGCTCAGCAAGAACATCTGCCAGCTTCCTCAGCACTCATGGGTGCATCCCATCGGGGCCCACGGATTGTAAGGATCCAGTTTGCATTGGTGATCTCTGACCCAATCCTTCTCAACCGATGGTAAGTCTGTCTTTCTTCAGATTTTTTGTCTCTCATCTGGGGGCTGAGATGCCTGATGGCCAGCCTTAGCAGTGAAGACTGAAGCAAAGAAGGTATTCAGTAACTCCGCCTTCTCTGCATCCTGCATCACCAGGGCACCCACCTCGTTCAGCAGCATTCCTGTCTTTCCTCACAATGGGATAGTTTCTGTGCTTATAGCCTACTCTACACTGTTGTGAAAAATTGTTACATGTTTTCAATTCTGTGGGTACAGCCTATGTCCACAAGAACTGGAGACTACCATATGATAGCTATTATAAACTCCAACATATTGACCATCAAAAAGAGCCTCTGCTAGTTAGGCTGCTAAAATTAATAGCAGTCTGGATGAAACTTATGCATCTCTGGGACTGCTGTCTTGTCTGTTTTCTACAGTAATGTTGTCATTCTCATTTTCTTTGAAGCTGTCTCGAACCATCCCCCTCTCACAAATAGTTCCATATGGAGTCAGAAATGCTGGCAGAAGTGCCCAGAGGCAAGTTGATAAGCAGCTCAGCTGCACAGCTACTGATCCAGCAGACTTGATGCTGCATCCTTATGCTTTCATTTTCTCTGTGCCACAAACCAGCACCCAGGTAATAGCAAAGTACCAGAAGTAGAGAAAGAAATAAAGTAATAAAAGAAAGAGCATGGGAAGCTGGAAAGGTCCCTGACTGCTACAGGCACTACAGTGAAGAGAATTAACCCCTTCTCAGCCAAAACCAGCACAACGTAATACATGTATATGATAGAGAGTGAAGTTTGAAATTTTGTCTTGCTCCTGAAGAAGAGTGAAATAGGTAAAGGAAAAAAGGCAAAATAAAATTTTGCTGGTATCTGCTTATCCCATGCCTTGTATAGTTTCCCCCTCAACAGAGTTTTTCTAGTGTTTTGATTTGCAAGCCTGTTAATCTCTAGAAACATATTTCACCATTGTAGTTGATACATAAATGTCTTTAACTTGTATAAAAGTTTTCTTCAACTTTTATCTGAGTCTCTCTGCCCTTTTTCCCTTCTTTTTGTGAGATGAGTCTGTCTATCTGAATATACAGATATTTTGCAAATGTTTTCCTCACTAAATGTCAACATACTTGGAATCCTTTTAACACAGATCGGCTCATTAAGGCATAGGATCAGAATATGAAAATACTATGCAATGGGAATAGAAGAGTTATTCCTCTGTTTAGTTAGGCATTCTTTCTCACTGAACGCATATTAGGTAAGGAGTTTATTTTCAAAAGAAGACTTTGTGTGCCTGTTCTTTTTTGACTTTATAACACTCCTCACCTTCCAAAAATAAAACTTTTGAATTAATATCTAGTCTGGAAGACTGGGTGACTTTGTGTGCTCTAATGGTACAAGAATGAAGAGCTAGTGTTCTTGAGTGCAGGAATTCTTTTTGTCCTGGTTTCCTAGGGAAATAAGGGTATGATCACGTACAAGGTGCATGCTGATTTCTCTTCTGATTTCTGTTACTGCCAGATTTCAACCAAACTTACAGAGAGGTGGAGATGTTGAAGATGATAAATTCCATAAAATTAGGTAGCTGTGTAGAAGGTAAGTACCCCAGAACAGCATGGCTTTTAAAGTGAAAATTAGCAGCTCAAGCTAGCAGTAATAGGAAAACACCTTGCAGTTACCCCTTATGAATGATTCTGCTTTGGGAAAGGTTTTATTTGGAACTGGCACATCTTAGGCCAAAGAAATTCAGTTACAGCGTGACCAAATGATAAAGTGACAAATGAAATTCAGTATACAAAGAAAGGGGTATATATGCAATTTAAAACAGTCTTCTCATAGGCAGTGATAGCCTCTCAGCCACATGCAGTCACTTGGAAAAGAGTTCTTAGAGCTGTAATAGGTAGTTATGTGAAGATATAAATTCTGTGATCAGCTAGGGTCAAAAAAGTAATACAAAGAATTTTTAGAAAAGAGATAGAGAACAAAATGGAAAATACTGTGCCACTGTGTATGTCTGCTGTATGTCTGCACCCTGAATAAAGTTATGGTTCTTATATCTTTAAAAGGATGTAATAGAACGAGGGTGATTAAAAGTTTCCTGGGAAGAGTGGTTATCTAGCCTAAGACTCTTTGTCTTGAAAATGAATGGTTGGGGATGAGGAACAAGAGTATAATACAAAATCTTAAAATAAGAAGGTGATAAAAGTGAATGGATATGACTGTACATTGTTTGGTACAATTTCATTTGACCTTTCCTAGGACTTGTGTTACTGGGAATCTGGTCTAAAAAAATATGATCTTTTCCCAGGACTAATACGTAGTCTGTGGGACTCCCTGCTTCAGCATTTTGTGTGAGTGAAGGGGTTTTATTGGCATAAAGGTTGAATGAAGAAATCCAGAGAAGGAAAATCTGTCAGAGATGAATGCAGAGATATACTCTCTGGCTTAGATGTTCTTGAGTTGCAGACTTCTGGAAGCTGGAGAGTACTTTGGGGAAGTGGTGGCTTATGCTTGCTGTGTCTGTGTGGGGAGTTCCTAAGGCACCTGCTGCAGACCATTGTCAGAGACAGAATACAGGAGCAGAAGGCATTTGGTCAGACCTGGTGCCTGTTTTGCAGGAGACCGTGGTATTATAATGCCTTGTGAAATAACCTTGTCAGATCATCAGTGGATTTTTAAAATGCGTCTTAACTTCACTGGCTGCCAAACACTTCAGTGAGAGAATATTGACTGTGATGTATAGTTTCCTCCTTTTGTATGAATGGATAACTCACTTTCCTGAAGCCCCACAAGATATTCTTTCAAATAGTGGCCACACAGCATTCTTTATTTTTATTAAAGTTTTAGATAATCACATCCTCTTGTCTTTTCAGCCCATGTGGACAATTAAAAGGTAAAAAGGGAAGTAAATTAATTTTAAAAAACGTGGATAGAATTTGCAGTGCTTATTCCCACAGTCAGAATACCTGGACAAGCAGTTGTGATTTTTCTAGTGCACATCCCATGTGCCTCAGCCCTGACCTGAAGAAAAGTTCAGACTCTGGGTCAAACAGAGCTGAAGACACATGCATAAATCAATGACTTGTTTTAGTGCCACATTAAAACAACACGAGTGGCTGGCTTTTCTGACCCCTCCTTTCATTTAATATGCTTCTTTGGCTCTTCTTTAAAGAGGCTCTGTAGAGTAATTTCAAGTCTTATCAGCTTGCTGACAGCTATATGAGCCTTTCTGCTGGCTCCAGGCAATCATTGCCGGTGTGTGAAACATCCAGTTCTTACAGTGAAATGGTCCTTGATAGAGTTAAAGCAAATGGGTGGTGGAGTGTTCCTGTGGGTGGTGCAGCTCACATAAGAGATGGGATTTAGTTCTTGTTAGCCAATTAAACAGAACTTCATTTCAATATCTGCACACGGGAAGCTCTTTGAGCATAGTTAGATTTTTACAAGTCCTAATGAGAGTGTTCAACTTCCAGCTGCAGTTCTTTCCCTGACAGGGGACAGCTTCTGTCTCAGGGTTCTTTAGACTCATCATTATCAAATTTAAAGGAACTTTCATCTGTCTGCCATTTGTAGCATTTTAAGGAGTGTGACTGGAGAGGCTAACCCTGCTTTAATCCTCCCAGAGTGCTTCAGTGGAGCTCTGGGTCCCCCATAAATGTCAGGCCTGGACAATTTGCCATCTTATCAGATGCAGTGAAGTTAGTTCCAGTCCTCTCACCCTTCCCCCAGAGGAAAGATTTGTTGCTGCAAACAGCAAAGGAAAGAGAAAACTTTTTCCTGACTTACTGCCAGGATCGCCAAGGGAGTTGTAGAATCCTTGGCATTTATATATGAGACTTTCATTGCTCCCCCTTCCCCTCTTCATTTGTTGCGGAGGGTATCCTTATCCTAGATTCTTTTTCCCCCCTGTTGTCTGTCTTGCCCTGTTGCTTTCCAGAATGAAGAAAACTCTTTTCATGGCTGTTGTATTACAAAGTGGTCTTCATAGCATCTCTGAGAAAGAGCTCAGAAATTTGAGAGTGATCAGCACCTCAGTGAATAATTTTTCTATGATGCAGTCGTGCTGCTGCTGTAGCTAGGTTTGCAGTCTCTAAACAACAAAAGGTTAAACTTCAGCTGTAAGAAGGACTATTAAATAGTATTTTAAGTAAGAGGGAATATTAAAGAGTATATTAAATAGTAGTAAATATACCTTGGTCTTGTATCCATTTTACTGATGAGTGGATAGAGGCATAAATAACTTGTACAAGGTCAGATCCATAATATTAGTAATGGAATTTAGAAGTCCTGGATCCTGTCTTAATGACTAAATCAAATGTATCCTACAACACAGTAGGAAGGTTTGGCTTTTAAGTTACAAAGGTTTTACATGTTCTATAGAAACAATCTGCTGCCAGATGGCTTTTCCTTTAATCTTTGTCTGTAAATTGTGCAGATATATCTAACAGATTCTTAGATGCCTGTATATAGGAAAATGTTTTTTTTTTGTTACAAATGGAAAAATGGGCTTTGCTAGGGATATACTGTAATGTCCTTTGGCTTGCAAATGTTGTGACTTGTATCTGGGGGATGCCTCCTTCCTTTTCCCTCTGCTCCTCTTTTTTTTTTTGAGTGTTTTAGCTGACTATTTTGAATGCTCTTTAGAAATGAAAATGGCACATGGCACTACTTGTCTCTGAACACATATTCTGTCCTGGTGGCTTAAATCTGTACAGATGCTCTGGAGAGGAGGATTATAAAGGGTATGCATATTCCAGGATACCAATAGTGAAGTAGAGAATCACAGATAGAAGTTGTTAGATTATGGTTAAGTTTAAGAAATAGAGTTTCCTGCAACCGGTCTCAGCTGGTATGGAAGCCAGGGGGTCCACAGAATACTCATCTTGGTTTCCCCACACAGCGCAGTCTACCATAAAATGCTTCCCAATGCTGTAGCAAACAAAAGCAAAAAATATCAATGGTGCCTGTTGAGGCATTGGGAAAAACTTTCCTGATCCTGAATCTGGTGATTATGTTAAGTCTGAGCATGAATGCAACACCCATTAACCAGCTGTCTGAAATGCTTCAGCAAGCTTAGCAACACCAAGCCCAGGCTCTGTACTCTCCCTCTCACCACTGTTTTTGTTTCTGATCTGTTGCTACCTGTGTTTAGTAGCCAGTGCTTCAGGGAATCTCCTGAGACATGAGTTCCCTCTATTGCAGAGGCCATGTAAGTGGAGAAGGAAAACAACTCCTTCCTCACGTTTTTAATTGTTCAGGTGAAGCAAAAGATTAATACAGAATAAATATGCAAATGCTGGTCAGTGGTGTACTTTCCATCTTTTTTGGGGTAGCAAGGACTTCTGTAATAAGCTTTAATGTTTATCTTTGAGATTACTTTTTTTACAAAATCTGGCTTCATGCAGTAAATATTCCTCTTTAGCATGCTATTTCAGGTGTTTGCAAAGAAGAAATAAATAACTCTTGTTGATGTCTATCAGTTATTTTGTCCATGTAAAATTATTTTCAATCCTGTTCTGTTGCAGTGTGACCACCACATAGACAACCAGCAATTATTAATCACCTTATCTATTTCATCAGACAGCCATAGAGCATGCAGAGTTTGAGTCATGAAGGATGAGGTTGAACTAAGATCAGTTATTTTTAAGGTGTGGAGGAAAAAAGCAGCACCATGTCCTAAACTGAATTTTTCCTGCAGATGTGGAAAAAACCCCTATGACTGCCAGTTCTTCAGTTTTTATCCTTATAGAAGTCAGTAAGATATGTCTGTATTCAAGCAATGGCGGCAGTAATGTCTGTGGTTAAAGTTGTCCAGTGTTGAGAACGGTGTGTACGGGGTTATGTGTATGTTTGTGCTTATATAACATGGAACTATATAGCTTACAGGAAACTGAGCAAAACATGCCTTCATCAAAAGGGCAAGTTCTTCCTGGTATAGAGCTTAAACTCTGAAATTGAGGTATGTGCAGATTTTTGACCGCTATAATACGGTGGTAACCCTACCTAGATTTTTTTTTCCTTGCTTCAAAAAGCTGTTCTTTCATGTGTGTGATTGGCACTGGGCTTGCTTTGTGTTTAGCTTCTCTAATCAAGGGAATTTAAGCTTCCATTCTCCCAGCATTAGTACAGCAGTCATGGGAAATCTCAAACAAGACAGATCTTGTTGCAGCAGTTGACACAAATAAAAGCAGTTGTGCTCTTATTTATTTATTTTTGATGCTGGATGCTGATTAAAAGTTTCCAAGCATCCTTTAGCCATGTTATAAAGCCAACCAGCAGAGAGCAGGGCAGTTGCTGAGGAGGGGAGATGCTGGTGGGCATAGGACAAGATCACAGTGGGAAGCATCAGTGTATGTAACTCAGAAAGCTGGGAAAGGTGTAAACAGATCCCCAGTTTATCTGTAGAGTGGGCTCTCCAAACACTGTTTTATTGGCCAGTGGCTCCTGCTTTACTAACCTCTAACCTCTGCAATACTCAGAGGTGCTGCCCACCAGCCAGCCTTGTCTTTGAACCCCTCTTGGCTCCTGCCACCTCAAAGGCTTGCAGTCAGATTCCTGTGTTTTGCTTGGGACCTCATCTCTCAGCAGGATGCCTGCAGCAGGGAAAACTGATCTACCCTGAGAACACAGACATATTTGAGGCAATACCCCTGAGACTAGAAACCTATTGCTTTCAGTTTCAGGAGCTGTCCATCATTTGTCAAGAAATGTGGCTAAAATGTCCCCCCACCCCCCAACTTGTGGTCATATAGTAGCTGAATATTCCCTGCAATTACATACACATATTTGTTTTCTATTATTTTCTGGACTGCTGTTGAATCAATGATAGCATAAGTCTAGCTTACTGTAGGTCTGGTTTCATGTGGTTCATGGGGAGTGTGCAAAGGACAAACTTATCATAAAAAGGATAACACAGATCCAAGTAATTTTGACTACACTTCAGGTTAGGTGTGCCTGCCCCTTCACAGTAACAGCCTGGTGAAATTGGAGTAATTAGGGAGCCCTACGAACTCCTGAAAACTGGAGGGAGAGAGAATGGGCGATTTTTTGTGTCTACATCTTTATCAATGATGATTATGTAGATATTACTATCAGGAAGCCAGAGTAGGATCTGTATTACTCTTACAGCTGTGTTATTTCTGTGGTGTCAACACATGTAATTTGCCTGTAAATAGAAAGACAGAACTGAAAGCTCTTTGGGAGCAAAGGGAATTCAGTAAATGGTAGCTATTTTTACATTACATGTTTTTAAAGCTCTAAGTGGTTTATGAAGCTTTGCCTTTTGGTGTTTCTTTTTTTTTTTTTCCTCATCCTGCTCCTTTCTTTGCTGGCTCTGTCTCCATGCTTTGCGACAGTATTCCCAGCCACAGCTGAGAATGGGGTGGTTCCTTGCTCTTAGTGGTGATATGTTTGTTGGCTTCATAACTGAAATTTATTTTGACAGTGGATTTGTAGGGTGCCAGGGCAGTAAGTCAGGTTTTCTGGCTGGTGCAACATTGCCTTCTAAAACAGAGTTGTGAAGTTGACATACTCATTAACAAAAGAAGCAAGTTTGAGGTGCAGAAATATATGGAGGGAGGGGAGAATGCCAGTGCTAAGTGGTATTTTTATCTATTTGTCTTGTGTTCTTGTTATCATTAATATTTAGTTACTATCACTAGGACGAGAAATAGCAGAAATCTATATTTTAGGGGTCAAGGTAATGCAGGGTTTCAAACCATATAAAATATTACCATTTCATGAGAGAGAATTGAGAACTAGTTAAAAATAGCTTCTTCTGTGTCATATATTTGAGCCAGATTTTAAGCAGAACAAATCTCAGAAGGTGAAAACCGTAAGAAAATCCAAGCAAATGAAAGCAAAAGACCACCCCAAAACAAACAACCCCCAAACCCCAACAAATTATCTGAAAGTATGGAAGCAAGACTCAATGTTAACTTTAATAGGTATGTTGCAAAGAACCATTCTCATATATGCATAGTACGTGGTGTTATATGTATGGATTACTATAATTGGTGTGTATAATTGTGTGTGTATAATTGGTGGTTCACAGCACCAAAGAGCAGAATCTGAGGAAGACTGCAGTGCAAGAAGCTTAAGATTAATATCTGAGCTTGCACTAACATTTTCCTTTACCCTTAACTCTTATGAGTCAGCGTTTGTCAAGTTGTTTACAGCAATAAAACTGAGAGCCAGTAGAATTGAGTTACTCCCAAGTGGCTGGGTGTCTGACAAGTAAGACTAGCATTTTGAACTCTGACCTCTGTCCCCTTATGAATCAGCAGCTTCAGAAAGAAAAAGAAAAAAAAAGAAATTTGGATAGTGGAAAGACTTAGCTTCCGCTCTCCATTGTATCTGAAGTACGTAAATGTGCTTGTTTCGTGGCTGAAATTACTACAGTGGTGAATATCGAGCCAGGTGATTAAATCCACCTACTACTTTACTTTTGAAGATATATTTTTTGAGACTGAATTACGATAAAAACGAGCATGACAAAATGTCTGTCTAGAATCTTTCTTAAAAGGACTATAAAGATACGTATTGTTTTGCTTGCTCATGCTGCAGAAGTGTCTTGTAATTAAGGAATATTCCTTTAGGCCACTCATAGAAGTTGTATAAGTCAAATAGATGAATATTTTCAGGGCTTTACTTGGGAATCATGAATAGCTCAGAAACAAGAATTGAAAGGTGGAATGAGCGTTCAGAAGAAATATTAAAAGAATGTTGCTGTGTTCCATTAGAAGTAAACCTTAGCTAAACTGGAAACAACTGTACATGCCCTACATTGTTCTACTGTTCATTCCTCTTTTTCCCTTCTGGAGGAACTTCTGGTTTGAGCTTTGGGGAAACCCAAAGTTGAATTATGGGTTAGTCTTTATCTGAAGTGATCAGACACCCCCAAAAGTGCAATTCCTTGCTACCCCCATTTTTTAGCCTTAAAAGTGGCATGGTGATGTTATGAGCTCTCTACATTACTGCTTTTCCTGGATATTTGCCCTTGTTGACAAATAGACACAACACAACCAGCTTAGATCAAATTTCAAAGGTGCTTTTAATCTGATCTTCTATGAAACATGAAAATAATTCCTAAAGCTTTTCAATTTTAGGCAAGTTAGCATGATTTTACCAGTATTGCATTGATTTAATGGGTTAACTCTTAAAATTCTTGCATAGTAGGCTTTGTATGAGGACAAGAATCTAACTTCTACTTTCAGATTGCAGTTTCTAAAGAGGTTGCTTCCTGTTTTGGTCAATTGTACTGGCACCCCAAAAGTGAGCCAACTTTTCAGAGCATGCCTCTTACATACTTCCATAGCCTGAAACACATTAATTATTTTTGAAAAATGTTACCTATGTCCTTGTTTGTTCTCATTTCAAATCTTTGTGCCTCTCCATGGAAAATGAGAGGACCCTCAGATAATTTTTGAAGATGGGGCTTTAAGGGAAAGAAATATCATGGCCCACAGCTGGTCACTTACTCTGCCTTCTCAAGCTCCCTTAATAAGAGGAGAATGGATTGTTCAGGGGGTATTTTAAGGTACCAGAGCTCTAAATTTCTTTCAGAATAACCCTGGATTTTTTCCCCACTGATCACAGAGAGAAGATTGAGCCAGCCACCTTCAGGTGTGTTGATTGTGTGATATTGCTAAGGATCCAAACCAAATAAAACTGTAAAAAAGATCGTCCAGAAAGAGGGAGCAGATTACAATTTATAGGCAGAAAAAATGTGGGAATTTGGGTTATAGGATCTTCAGTCTGAACCCAAAATTTGTATTGGGGAAACTTTTTATAAAATGCTTGCTCTTTCACAAGAGGAACTTATGCTCTCTCTTCAGTCCCATTTTTACCTTGGGGTGGATTGGGAGGGAGTAGGGGACTTGAGAGCTCAAGCTTGCTATCCTCATATGCATCCTTAGTATGGGGCAAATATATAATGATTCAGTTTATCTTGAGCCTCAGTAGCCTATCTAATCCTACTGCACAGTGGAAGGAGGTTATGGGGGATTGCCTAGGACCAATGATAGTAGCTTGCTCGATGGGCAATAACTTGTTAGGTCTTAGTAACTTAAAAAAAACATTTGATTATATTACGGTATTCCATACAACTTAAGAGCCTGAAGGTCTTACTGGATGAACTTCCATGCCCAGAGCTGTAGGTATGTCTTGTGGTATCTTTTCTATCTCTGCTGAAGGTACACGTTGTAGCAAAGGGTTCCCACAGTCAGTTAGTTCACTACCATTGGTTATCTAAATATTAGTTTTATTAGTTTAAGGTTTCTTTTTTACAAATAATAAGAGAGGCTAAAGTTGTTTGGGTTTTTTTTCTCTTGTTCTATCCACCGCAAAATTTGAAAGGTCTAGAATGGTTAAGTCTCACAACATCTCTGTGAGGTGAATTTTACTCACTGCTGAGAGGCTGAAGTAGAAGCAAGAAATCCAATGAAAGTCAAGCATTTATCTGTAAATAAGTAACAGAACCAGGATTATAAGTAAGATCACCAAGCTTCCAGGCCAGTGCTGCTGCAGCAGCTAGGTCACGTTCTTTGCTTCGGCCAGACTTCCCTCACCCAGCTGGTTAAGAAGTAAAAACCAGGAGCGCCAAGAGCCATTGAGAGAGGAGAGCATTTAAGTAGAATCACCCCAGCCAGCATGAAAATTGTTATATTTCAAGGCCTCATAAACCTTTTCAAGGCATTTTGGAAACACTGAACTCCTGCAGTGGGGCAAAATCTAACAGCATCATAGCGCCTGACCTAAAAGCTGAGAGTAGTGGATGGTTATGGGCAGTTAGCTTTTACTACTCTTTTGCAAATCTTGTTTTTTTCCCCTTTTGCTAACTTTACCAACTCCCACCAAATCATGGGCTGTGAAAATATGGGAGGCTAGAAAGTTCCTTTCATGGACTGTTTTCCCCTTGATCTAAATGTTACAGAAGGTATTCTTTTCCTTGCCTCATGCCCAGTGTTTTTCTTTTCACAAACTAATCAAAAGGTTTACGTTGATCTGTCTTGCACTCTACACCGGAGCACCATTAGAGGCATTAACACTAAAACTTATAAACATTATATGAATGGACTTTGTAACCTGATGCTATACTGGCTTGTAAAGAGCTTATGAAGAGATGCTAGGACCCCAAGTGTGTTTATTTCTAAGGAAAATAACACCTTACCTAAATAAATGTTACTTTCTGTGAGTAGGCTGCCCTGTTGCTGTGTGCTGCTGCCTGTCATCTCCTATGAAAATAATGTCAAATACTTCCATCCCAAGCTCTTGCTTGTACCAGGATGTGCTGAATGTTGTCAGTTTAGTTTCTTCGTAGTCCACCTGAACAAAAACCTGGAAATGAACACAAGTAGAATTGAACTTCTGGTTTGGATGCTTGCTCACTTGGTTGAAGGAATGCAAAATTTCCTGTACCATCTACAGTTACAAGGAAGAAAACTATGCAAAGTTTCTAAACAACTTCTGTCTTACATATATTGCTAGTGTTCCTCAAAGCGTGCATATGTATTTGTAGAGATAAATTAATATCTCTACGTTGTATTAAGCTATTTTAGCCTTTACAGAAAGTGGTGGGTTTTCATGGCCGGTCTAATGAGGATGCAGTTGAAACTAGAATGTGGACTGGCATGCCTGTGTTTGTGACGTTGGTCTCAGGGCTCATCTCTTGGAGTGAGAGGAGAGTTTTGTCTCCAATTCCTTCAGTCTGGCTTTCATGGTGAGGCTGTCTTGGCTTTGTAAAATTTTCTGCAGAAATTGAATTCAGGTGAATTAATTTCATGGGGAATCTGTTGTATTATAAAAGATTCTAGTCTCTTATAATAACTGAGCAACCCAATAATATCATGTATTGCTAAGTCAAGTCATTCAGTACTCTACATTTGATTCTTCCACGTGTTGGTAAAACTGTTATAGAAAGTAATGCTTTTCTGTCTTTCATCTTGGATCTACCCTAGATTTTCCATGTATTTAGAAATTTAGAAGGGGAAAAGAAGCTGTGCTTCTTAAATACCTATTTGCAGTTCTTGGGAAGCCATATGCCCAGAACAAGATCCCATAGTTAGCATATGTCCATCTGTGTCATTTTGGCAGTTGTACAAAGTACGCATTTGACTTCTGTTTACAATGTAGATTGCCTGTGACCTAAGCAATGTTTAGGTGTATACAAAGTTAGCATCCTCTACAGGTCTGTGGTCCATGTAGTGCATTTCCTTAGAGAATTCTGTAACCTCATCAAGCAGACTACTAGAGTACTAGAAGTTCATTTTAGTTCAAGTTGAAAGGAATAGTAGTTTGACCATATCATAGTTGTAGACTGTGTATAATTAATGCTATGTGGAAGACAAGATCTGTAATTATGGATCATTTATTTCAAGACCCTGAAAGGCTTTCAGGTAGCTCTAATTAGTATGTTACAATTGCAATACCTTGCAAACATTACCCACTGTATTAAAGCTGCTCTTGAGTATATAACCATTAGTCTTCTGAATTCATAGATCTGGAAAATAGAAATGGACAGCTCAGCTTCTGCTATGTAAAAATACTAAGAAAGTTGGTGTAGAAGTCAGGAACAGATCTCTCTCTCTTCTTTATTTTTTAATCTTTTTTCTTGTTGTTTTCTCTCTCCTGTATCCCAAACATGTTCATGGGATTTTTATCCATCTAGGTGTTTGTTACATTCCAAAGTAAGCTTTTCAACCACAAGTAGAGCAGAAAATGCATTTCAAACGGAATTGACATACATCTTCCCGATAGAAAACCTTCCCAAAATGTGTAATAACTTAGCATGCTGAGCAGCAGACACTAGCAAGCCATGTTAATCAGTTCTGCATTATAAAAGCAAACAAGGTGGGGAGGAAGTAATGAGACCCTGAAACATCTGTTGGGAGACTTTGAATGCCCCTAGATGGTTTTGAGTTCTGCCTTAAAGAAACACAGCTCCAAAAAAATCCAACCAACTGTGAAAACATTTTGTAGCTTTTTATAAAAATTAATTACATAAATATTAGTCTATAAG